>NW_012100843.1:162674-164896 GCF_000951045.1 Mandrillus leucophaeus | reverse complement strand
ACGGGGTCCAGCCAGGCCACTTGCCCAGCCGTGCCAAGTATAGGCATGTGTCCACCTACACGGCACCTTTGTGAGAGTCACATCAAGGCAGCCTGGGGCTGGGCTTCACTAGGATCCAGCCTAGGGAAGCCCAGCCCCTGCCCACTCCTGCATTTGTTCTGCTCCTTAGACCTGGAAATACTCGGGAGGGCAGGGAGGTGGGAGGGAGAGGGAAGAAGAGAAGGAAGGGCAAAATCCTGTGGGGAGGGGGCGGGAAGGTCAGAGACTGAAGGACAAGCTCCTGGCTCTAAGGGGGGCACCCTGAGCCTGGCCCCCTCACCCATGACTGCTTCCTGTGCCCTTTACTGCCCCACTACTGCCTGGCAGCATCCGGCTGCTAGAGGAGGGGACAGGGATCATTAATCTTAACCGAGGATGGCTTAGGGGACACACCGACAGGGAAGGAGGAGAAGGGAGGCCGTGTGGTGTGGGGCATTCTCACAGCCGGGCAATTCCTCTGCCTCCTGCTCACTGCACACATATGGTGGCATGATTTGTGGGGTTTGGTGACATGAAATCATTTGCATTTTCTCTACAAAGCCTGTGCAAACAACTAAAAGCCACACTGATTCATGTTAAGCAGGCATTTACCGGTCAGGAAACACACAAACTTCCCATTTTGACACAAACATCGCTGCTGCCATGTAGTTGTATCTTCTGGGGCAGAAGCCTGGAGATCCCATGCGGATGAAGCCACTGCATTAGCCCTGCTCCGATCGGTCCCGCTGCAAGGTGCACCTGCCTGATTTCGTACCTGGACTGAGAGGGCGATGCAGCTCCCTGCCTCCAGGCTCCACCACTCTGTGGGCGTGTCACACCCTGACACCTAAGAGGGGCTGCAATTGGGAAGCAGGTGACAACAAACCCATTGCTTGGAAATAATTCAAGAAGAAAAGTGGCCTGGTCCGACTTGGGAGCACTGTTGATGATCGAGTGTGTTTTTAACATAGTTTCACTGTTTGGGGGCAAAACTAGCAGCACAAGGCCCCCAGTGGCCAAGGAGAATCCTGCTGTGCCCGCTCTGAGCAGGTGGAAGCTTTAGCAGAAAGTGCTCTGGAAAGTTTCTGCTTCTATCTGGCAGCCAATCAGCCTCCTCTGCACACAGATTCCATTCTGCTAGGAGATTCGTATCACCCTACAGCCCCCAAACAGTGGAGAGGCAGATTTCCACCAGGCTCAAATTGGCAAACTTCCAAGGCACAGGGTCTGAATTCACGACTGAACCCCAAGCACGTTTCTTTAGAGGCACCAGAACGAGAGAGTGGTCTGGACATTTCTGGTAACTCAGCTTCTGCAGCCCGTGCTTGAGCTGATCAGAATTCTAAAGATATTCCCACACCTCCCATTCTGCCAGTGGCATCTGAGCTAGCAGTGCCCGTGGTGCAGCCTGGCTGTACAATAGGATTATCAACGCCCTAATTCGGCCCACAGTGTGTGCTGCGGATGGGAGCTCAGAGCACAAGGAATGAGAGTGGAAGAGGTGTTCCTTCAGCAGACCCAGCTATTGACCGGCCTCGTCAGGCCAGGGTGAAGCCCTCTGTGTGTGCAGGAGTCCCCAGGAGCTTGGTTTAACATTTGGTCATGATATGCGCAGATGAAGGGCCCTGTGGCTCGTGGTCATTAGGCGTGCACACAGGAGCCAGATATTATCCTAAGCTATTACACACATCATTTCACTAAATCCATCCCAAGGTGCCATGAAGACGGTGTGTCCCTGTGCCTGTTTGAAGGATGAGAAACCGAGGCAAAGAGAAATTTGGCAATCTGCCCAGGAATCTGAGGCTGATCCTTAGTCGGGGCTGGGATTTGGACTCAAGCAGCTTCCCAGAGCCCAAGCTTTCCAGGAAAGGAGGCCAAAGGATCAGAGTGTTGCTGAGGTGTTGGGGACACCTGGTGACTGAGGACACGTCCACACTGGCCCTCTGCACACGCTCCCACTCTTCCCTTCTCTTTGGAATCACGTCTGTGACTGTGGAGCCGCACATATTCCCAAGAGGTGGCAACTCTGGATGCAGCAATCCTAATCCTTTAAGCCCAGATCTCTACTCTCACTAGTAAATTCTGTCTCAACAAAGAAAGAGGAGACTAAGTATGTTCTCTGCACCATTGATTGTCTTAATATTTTTCACCTTGACAAAATAGTCTTAGGGTAAGAAAAAAATAGAATTTCATAGAAGGTAGTC
>NW_012100843.1:157350-158109 GCF_000951045.1 Mandrillus leucophaeus | reverse complement strand
AGTAAAAATGTTAATCAACCTACCTGTCTACCTATCTATAGATCATCTGTGAGACATACAAGAAATGTCCCAAATCGTGGAGTGAGCGGAGGTTGTGTGGGGCTGGTATGACTGTGATGAAACCAGACACCACAGGACTGGGCTGCAGCTCCCAGGATGCCCAGGCTGAGACGGAACCCGTGGTGGGAACAAAGCTCCTCTCTGTGCCAAGCCCTCAACCCTCCACTTCCCCATTCTCTCCTCCCCCACCTTCCACCCTCCACTCTCCAACCGCCACTCTTCTTCCCACTGCCTGCCCTCCCATCCCTCACCCTCCATAAGACACTCCCCAAGGCCCTCACTATGCCAGGGTCCTTCCACACAGGGTCCTTCCACACACGTGCCCCTCTGTCTGGTTTGGTGGAGAGGCCCTGGATGGCAAGAACCGTGGGTTCTTCCTTCTCCTCTTCCACTGCACACTGTAAGAAGTTAATAAATGCTCAAGGAAGGGCACGTAAGAACCTTCGTGCTGTAGGGAAGACCCAGGCCAGGATCTCCGGGAAGGTCATGCCTGAACCCCGTGGATGAAGCCAAGAGGAAACTGCCTTACATCCACACCCACTGGACAGAAGCGCAGCGAGACTTTGCAGGTGCGCCCTGTAGGGGTTGCTTAGCCAAGGGGAGAACGGGGTCCAGCCAGGCCACTTGCCCAGCCGTGCCAAGTATAGGCATGTGTCCACCTACACGGCACCTTTGTGAGAGTCACATCAAGGCAGCCTG
>NW_012100843.1:151190-152050 GCF_000951045.1 Mandrillus leucophaeus | reverse complement strand
CCCCACATTTTTAAAAAATCTTAGAACAACCCACTTATCAATACCAGAGCAAATACCCCACTGAAGACAGATGGAGGTTCAGGTCGGGCCCTGTCCTGTGAATTCGCACCCACTGTCAGGTGGGGGCCCCGCCGTGTGAATCCACACCCACTGTCAGATTGAGGCCCTGTCGTGTGAATTCGCACCCACTGTCAGGTCGGGGTCCTGCGTGTGAATCCGCACCCACTGTCAGGTCGGGGCCCTGTCGTGTGAATCCGCACCCACTGTCAGGTCGGGGTCCTGCGTGTGAATTCGCACCCACTGTCAGGTCGGGGCCCTGTCATGTGAATCCGCACCCACTGTGCCAACTTTCTGCAACTTTCAAAGGACCACGCGTGTGAAAAGGGCCACCCAGCAGCTGGTGAAGAGCAGGCACTTAGTGCACATCGCTCCCCTCAAGCCTTCACCGAGGCGGATGAGTAGCTTGTGGCCTGTTTGTTTAAACAGTGTGTACCTGTGTTCAGAATTGAGAGGGACCCCCACATGGAGTCAGGCAGGTAACAGGCAGCTGCCGAGAGCCCCTTGCCTGTTTGGCCTGCCCCTCTGCCTACCTGGTTTGTGCCCTCAGGGTCCTGGGACTCCCCGGCCTCCACACACTCACTGTTTTCCTTCCAAGGCAGCTACAGGCCTGGAGCCGGGAGCCCCCTGGCCTCGCATGCTGCCTACAGGTCCCCTTTGGCTGTGTGTCTTCATAAGGGTCTTTATGTTTAGAAAAGCATGTTCCCTGGCCCTCAGGAATCCCTTCCTCTGAAGCAGCTCTCCGGCCTTTCTGGGGCCTAGCACGTGTGTGCACAGAGTAACCCATGTTGGCTGAGGGACAG
>NW_012100843.1:125447-151140 GCF_000951045.1 Mandrillus leucophaeus | reverse complement strand
CCCAGATCTCTACTCTCACTAGTAAATTCTGTCTCAACAAAGAAAGAGGAGACTAAGTATGTTCTCTGCACCATTGATTGTCTTAATATTTTTCACCTTGACAAAATAGTCTTAGGGTAAGAAAAAAATAGAATTTCATAGAAGGTAGTCTGTTTTTTCTTCCCTGAAGAGTTAACTTAAATAATTCTGTACATTCAGCAAACTCTGCCTCTTAACCTTTCCTCTGACTCTTTCAGCTCATTAATAAACACATTGAGATATGCTTGCCTTGGGACCAGTCCCTGAGGCATCTGACTTCTGACCTTTTTCCATGTTCAGAATTAGACAGGGCAAGAGTTTTGAGTATCTAAGGAGCTAAGTGGTAAAATAGAAATACGCCCATGAGACCGTGGGGCCTGAGAGAGAATGAGGTTTCAGGGGGACCTGGCAGGGCAGCGGGGCCATCTCAAGCTGAATCACCTGCTCTGTGGCTTGTGTGAAACCAGATAGTGTGGGAGGGACTCCAGCGAAGAGCCAGACCCCTCCCTGCACAAGAGCCAGCCCATGAGACGTCCTTAAGCCATTGAGGGAAGATTCCCAGTGGTCCAACTTCCAAGCCCTCAGACAGACCATAAGGATCTGCCTCTCCTATGAGCTGGGAGTCCACGGGCCAGGTCCAGGGTGAGTCAGCCTTGGCCACCTCCCTACGGCCTTAGGAGAAAACACTTCCTTGGCACAGTCAGAGAAAAAGGCCAAAAAATAATAGAAAAGAAAAATGTAAAATGTGAAAAGTCCAGGACAGGGACGCGAGTGAAACCTGTTTCACCCTATATGCTCTTTACCCTGAGAGAAGAGTTCCTTCCACCCAACCAGACACAGCCTCACGCATCTCAGAGCTGAGCCCCAGGCTGGGACCGAGGCTGGCCGCTGTCACAGGCCTCAGCTTTGTGGGCCAGAGCGCTGCACACCGGATTGAAGCCCACCCACAGGTAGGGGAGCTGCAGGAGCTTCAGGACCCTTGGCTTCTCAGCAAACCCCTGCTGCTGCTCCGAGGGGCTGGCCTGGGGCACCCAAGGCCACTCAGGCAGCTGAGGTGGGGCCAGGATCCTGGGCCTCTGGGCCCAGTGCAGTGCTCTTTCTTCTATCAGCAAGACCAGGACCAGTCATGGCTGGACAAACTGGCTTTGGAAAGAGAGGGCACGCTTGTGGACTACCACACATAAAGGTCCTGTCCCTGCCAGAGAGCCACCTGGGGGGAGTCCACAAGGAGTGCAGCGTGGGGGCTGCAGCCTCTTCCCAGCAGGTCCCAGCACCTGCCATTCTGCAAGTCCCCCTGCTTGCATTTGGGAAAGCAAAACACTCATAGGAAGCGACAGCCTCACCGCATCTCAATAGAGAGGTGGGAGGGGGAGGCCTTCCCGTTATGCACCTTCTCCCCAAAGCCTCATGACTCAACACAGGGAATGAATAGAGGGAGAGATCCTGTTCCTGGGAGGCTCCTCTGCCCTCAGGGCAGCCTGGAAGCAGCCCCGCAGGGCTGGGCAGGGCCACATTTTCTGATTTTTGGTAATAACCTGCTCACTGCCTGCAATCCAGGCAGCAGACATGGTGCTTTGTGTAGCTCACCCTGGCCAACTCGGGGCCCACGCAGCGGTGGAGGGAAGTGGGCTGCAGTAGTCAAGGGGCCTGAAGCTCCTGCCTCAGCTACACAAAGCTGGTTTATGTGTATTACCAACAAACCAAGTATACTTTAGTGCAAGAAACATTATTTGAGATTAAAGAGGGCAGCACATAATAAAATAACAGAAAGGCGTAAGTGTTCTAATCATGCATATACCTAATAATAGAACCTTAAGATATATGAAATAAATATCAGCAGAATTTTTTTTTTAAGTAGACAAATTAATCAAATTTCCTGGCAGGTTTGAATTTCAGTGAGTCCAACATCCCACGACTCTGCCACCCCTTCCCTGCCTGTCAGGTGCCTGCTTTTCCCCTAACCTTTTCAGAACAAGGAAAAGAGAGAGCATTTATTTTATCCTTCCACTCACGCCACTTCCGAAGATACTTTTCCCCATCCTTGTCCTAGTTTTACTTCTCTACAGTTCCAGGAGCCAGCCAGGTCACCGCACGACTTTCCTCCTGCTGGGAGGGGAGCCTTGCTCTTTTCTTCCCCGTCCCCCACAGGGGAGCCCAGGCAGGTGCTGGGGCAGCCACTCCCCTGAGTGCTGCTCAGGAGGCAGGAGAGGAAGGCAGGCGCAGGCTAGGGGTCCGGGCCGTCCAGAAACCCCTCCCGTCCTGACCTGAGAATCACTGAAATGGGAGCCGCACGTGGCAGGGTGCAGCTGTGTCCTCAGAATCTGGGACATGACAGGCTGCCACTCCTATATGCCCTTGCTGAATGGGGATCTTATCAGGTACATGTGTTGAAAAACCTTTCCAGTATGAAACAGTTTTTCAATGATATGATTACAATTTTTAAAAAGTGCAAGGCTGAATTGGCCGAGAAGAAGACGAGATCCTGAGAGAAAACCTACAATAGGGAGAGGCTGAAGCAAAGCCTCCATCCAACCAGCGCAGGTGCCAGCGCCTGGTAACCGAGCCTTTGTCTTGGGGAACCGGTGTCCAGACCTGGAGGCTGCCTGGGAGACTCCCATGTTAACCCACCCCATCTGTGCAGGTGCCAGCACCTGGTGACCGAGCCCTTGTCTTGGGGAACCCATGTCCAGACCTGGAGGCTGCCCGGGAGACTCCCATGTTAACCCACCCCATCTGTGCAGGTGCCAGCGCCTGGTGACCGAGCCCTTGTCCAGGGCAGGAGGCTGCCCGGGAGACTCCCATGTTAACCCACCCCATCTGTGCAGGTGCCAGTGCCTGGTGACCGAGCCCTTGTCTTGGGGAACCGGTGTCCAGACCTGGAGGCTGCCCGGGAGACTCCCATGTTAACCCACCCCATCTGTGCAGGTGCCAGCGCCTGGTGACCGAGCCCTTGTCCAGGGCAGGAGGCTGCCCGGGAGATTTCCAGGATCCCAGGAAAGCAGCATCCTCGTTGTGGGACAGGAGAAATGCTCTGCAAAGGAAAACAGGAAACATGCCCAGTTCTAGACAGAGGGAGAAGCCTCCCTGAAAAATGAAGAACCACAGACCATCCACATGTGATTCTGGAGTCAGTATTCACACTACCTGTGTGAAAAAAAAAAAAAGTGGTTTGAAGTGGTCCCTGGTGGGAAGTGGCCCCAGGCAGCTGACAATGAGGAATAGAAAACCTCTGCAGGGACGCATTTCAAATCCAGTCCCCAAAGAGACTCCATAGAAACAGATCAAAGGGACATATTCATATTCGAAAGCAGACGCCCAGGAGGAAAAAGGCCACCATGACTGAGGCTTATAAGAAAAAATCAAAACAGAAGGATCAGACCCCAGAAGACAAATGGTATTAGGATTATAGTACACCGGGTGTCAATGTGTGTGTTTGAAATACGTTTAAATATAATTTAAAAGTTTTAGTGTGCTCTTTGAAGGGTGTATTAAAATATTTTAAAATATATTAAAGCTGCAATTGAAGAATGAGAATTTCTAAAAATAACCTCGTGAGTTTGTAAATGAATATAATGCATCTTTTAGAAATGAAAGATGCAGTGTTGAGGTCTGGAACACAATGTGTGTATTTAAAAGTATATTAGACACAACAGAAGAGGTGATAAATGGACTAGAAGAGAGATTTGAAGGAATTGTTCAAACATCATCCCACAGAGGGAAAGCGTTTGGGCGACATGAAAGTGAAGATGAAGAACACGGAGGCTGAGGTAAGAAGGGCTGGGAAATGTTTAGAGAGCCACAGATGAGCTGAGAGAGAAGAGACATGCCCGACGCAGAGACAGAAGAGCCAAACATTTTCCAGAATTGATGCAAACCCCAAGACCCCATGTCCTGCAAATGTGGAGAATCCCCGGTCCAGCCGGTTTCCTGTGTTCTCTGGAGACGTGGTTCGTGGCTTTCATCAAGGTAGCAGGGACACAGCCTTTGGGAGGCTCTGAGGAAGTCAGTGCTGAGGACCAGGCTCCTAGAGTCAAGAGGAAGCAGGTGCCAGGCCCACAGCATCGGCGCTGCAGAGGCCAGGAGACCCACAGGGGTCTGCAAACGGGATCCCAAGGGCCCTGCCACGGTGAGTCACAACTGGGTGGTCACCTTATTGTCATGTTGGGAGATATGAAATCAGCCAGGAATGGTGAGCTTGATGATAAAGAACACGAAGAGGGATTTCTGGACATGAACAGGAGAAAATGGTGTCTGGACACTGGAAAGAATCCCCACACGCAGAGACTCACCCAGTGAGTGTGGAAGGATCCCCAGGACACTGCTCAGAGAATCACCCAGTGAGTGTGGAGAACCCCCAGGACACTGCTCAGAGAACCACCCAGTGAGCATGGAAGGATCCCCAGGACACTGCTCAGAGAATCAACAGTGAGTATGGAAAAGCCCCAGGACACTGCTCAGAGAATCACCCAGTGAGTGTGGAAACCCCCCGGGACACTGCTCAGAGAATCACCCAGTGAGTGTGGAGAACCCCCAGGACACTGCTCAGAGAATCACCCAGTGAGTGTGGAAAAGCCCCAGGACGCTGCTCAGAGAATCACCCAGTGAGTGTGGAAAACCCCCAGGACACTGCTCAGAGAATCACCCAGTGAGTGTGGAAAAGCCCCAGGACGCTGCTCAGAGAATCACCCAGTGAGTGTGGAAAAGCCCCAGGACGCTGCTCAGAGAATCACCCAGTGAGTGTGGAAAAGCCCCAGGACGCTGCTCAGAGAATCACCCAGTGAGTGTGGAGAACCCCCAGGACACTGCTCAGAGAATCACCCAGTGAGTGTGGAAAAGCCCCAGGACACTGCTCAGAGAACCACCCAGTGAGTGTGGAAAAGCCCCAGGACGCTGCTCAGAATCACCCAGTGGGTATGTCCCTCTGCTCTCCTCCTCATTCTAGGTCTTCAGGAATAAATGACGGCACCCCAGGTGGACCTATGGATCTTCTAACACATTTTTAAAATCAAATTATTTCTCTAGACAGGGGCCCAACGTAAAGGATTTGCACAGGATCTCACTAACACTGGAGGCAGCTCTACACACAACACTAGCAAAAGAAAGCTGCTCTGTGTATATTCTCAACAAACCAAGTATACTTTAGTGAAAGAAACATTATTTGAGATTAAAGAGGGCAGCACATGATAAAATAACAGAAAGATGTAAGTGTTCTAATCATGCATGTACCTAATAATAGAATCTTAAGATATATGAAATAAATATCAGCAGAATTTTTTTAAAGTAGACAAATTAATCATCATAATGGTAGATTTTAATATAGCTCTCTTAATAACTGGTAGTATAGCCAGATGAATACATAAATCTGCAAGTACACAGAAGATACACACAAGAGGGTAACTAAGTTTATCTTTTTGAATAAATGTTGAACACAGTACCCAACATCTGTAGAATACAAAGGCAAAGGCAAAATAAAGAGGTGAAAAGTTAAAAAACAAAAGAAAATATAAACAGAGATTTACTCAACAGACTCTCACTAACTAAAGTTATAATGCAGTTCTAGAGAAAGAAAAAAAAATCATCCCAAGAGAAAAGTCGGATGCCTGCAAGAATAGTGAGCAAAGAAAGCACTAAACGTGGCAGAATATGAACCTGCCTTGATCTATGAGAGAACAATAATGAAGGAATACTCTGTGGGGTTAAAAATTCAGTTAAGACTAAAGTGCTGGACAAAAACAGCACATAAGTTTGGAGAGAGGTAAACAGACTTATTACATTTTAACTGTCAAATTAAATATGCATGTTAGTATTTCTAGAATAAATAATGAATAAAAATAGTTTGGCAAGTTAAAAAATCAATATATAATTGTTATTTGCATTTCTGTAATATATGCAACAAATGGAACATATAGTGTAAAAATATATAATATTTACAATGGTAAAAAAAAAAGATAAGGGAGATTCCAAAGTGTAATCTAACCAAGAATGTGCAATTTATTTAAGATAAAGTTTTGTAAGCGTATTGAAATGTTTAAAAACAAACAAAAAATTGGGGAAATAGGCATTTTACGGATAGAAAGACTCAAGATTTTAAAGCTGCCAACTTGTCCCAAATTTATATATAACTTTAATGCAATCAAAATAATCAAAAGATTTTTTATAGAACTCGATATACTGATTCTCAAATACATTATGAAAGTGCAAAGGGTACAAATAGTTAATAAAGTACATATTTTTCAGTAGGGAAAGAAAGGTCTTTTCAACAAATGGGATTAGAATAAAAATATGAGAGTATAAGGAACAAGACTGAACCCTACATCATACCACATACAAATTGTAAAGCAAAATATATCCTAGAACTAAAATTAAAAACTAAGATGTGTAAGTCTCTAGAAGAAAGCATGCTTGAAAATCTTCCCAACCTTGAGGCAGATAAAAATATCGCAGGACAAGGAAAGCCAGAACTGTAAAAAGAACAATGGATACATTAGCTTTCAACAAAATGTAGAGCTTCTCCCTTTACAAGACGCCATTATGAAAACAAAAAAGCAATGCACAAACCAAGAGGAAAAAAAGCTTATAATTCAGACATCTGACAAAGGGCCTGGCATATATAAAGAACTATAGATCCATTAACGAAAATACTAACAACCTAATAAGAAAAGATTTGACTAGCTGTTTCATAAAATAAGGTATTCAAATGGATAATAAGTATATTAAAAGATGCCAAACATTATTAGTCACCAGAAAATTGCAAATTAAAAACCCCTGAAAAATGTCATTTCACACCCACAAGAATGGCTAAAATGTTAAAACAAAACAAAACAAAACAAAGGACTGATGATATCAAATACCAGTGAGACTTGTGGAGTGACCAGAGCTCTTATACACTACAGAGAAGAGAGTTGCATTGTCCCAGTATTTTGGAAATCTGGCAGTTTCTTATAACGTTAAACTGCTAAACTTGCACCTGTCCTGTGATGAGCTCTTCCACTCTGAGGTACTTAGCTCAGATGCACTAAAACATATGCCTGCAATAAAACTTGTATAAAATATCTTAGCATATTTAGTCTTAATAGACCCCAAATAGTAACAGCCTGTATTAGTTTGTCAGAACTGTCATAATAAAGTACCACAAACTGGGTGGCTTAAACAACAGAAATTTATTTTCTAAGTACTGGGGCTGGAGGTCCAAGATCAAGGTGCCAGCAGGCTTGGTTTCTCCTGAGTCCTCTCTCCTTGGCTTCCAGGTGTCCATCTTCTCCCTTTATCTTCACACAGAATCCCCTCTGTGCATGCCTGTGTGCTAATTTCTTCTTCCTATGAGACACCTGTCATGTTAGACAAGGGCCCACCTTATTAACGACCTCATTTGAACTTAATTACCTGTGTACAGGACTTATCTCCAATTATATTACATTCTGTGGTACTTGTGGTTGAGACTGCAATGTACAAATTTTGGGGGGGAACATAATTCAGTCCATAACACACCCCAAGTATCTGTCAACAGGAAAATGGAGAAATGAATTGTCTTAAATTCAAAGAGTGGAATACTACTCAGCAATAAGATTGCCTAAAAAACACAGATTAGTGTAACATTATGTTGAGTGAAAGAAGCCAGACTGAAAGAATACATACTGAATTATTCCGTTTTTATCAAATCCAAAAAATAGGCAAAAGTCATCTATATTTCTAGAAATTAGAACAGAGGTTGCTATGGGGGTGGGGATTGACTTTTCAGGGGCCCAAGGAACGTTCTGGGTGATGGGAGTTCTCTGTGTCTTGGTGGGATGGGGGTTACAGATGCATACATTTACCAAAACTCACTAGTTTCCACTTCTAATCTCTGTACTTCACTCTATGCAAACTTTATCTCACACAAACGAACATAGATATTTAACAGGGAAGACATTGTCTGTTTACATTTAAAAGCATTAAACAAGTGTCTTATGCTTTTAAACATTAAATATTTCATTTGGAATTATTGTGGATTCACAAGCAATTGTAAGAAATAATACAGAAAGATCTTGTGTATCCTTATCCAGTTTTCCCAGTGCAAAACTGTAGGATGACAGCACCACCAGGATACTGGCATTAATATAGTCCAGAGAATGAAGGCTTCCACCCCCACGGATGCCTGATGTTGTCTTTTACAGCCACGTCCACTTCAGTCCCATCCCTATGCCCTCCTTAACTCCCAGCGAATACTAATCTTTTCTTCATTTCTATAATTTTATGATTTCAAGAATGCTATATAAATGGAATAATGCAGAATGTAACCTCTTCGGTTTTACACTCAGTAACATTCTGTGAAGTTTAATCCTGGTGGTTATGTACATCAGGGGTTTCTTCTTTTTTTATCACTAAGAATTCCGTGGTAAGGATAGACCACGGTTTAAACCTTTATCTTTTGAAAGACATCTGGATTGTTTTGAGTTTTTGGCTATGATGAGTAATGTGTCCGTAAACATTTCTACACATTTTTATATAAACATTAACTTTTCTTTTCCCTGGGGAAAATGTCTAGAAGAGCAACTTGTTGGTTGTGTGATAGTTGCATGTTCAGTTTTGTAAGAAACTGACAGATTGCTTTCTAGAGCGGCTGTACCATTTTGCGTTCCCACCAGCAGTGTACGACAGAGTATTTCTCCTCATCCTCAGGTGCATTGAGTGTTGTCACTGTGTTAAGCCATTCTGATGGATATGCAGTGATATCTCCTTGCGGGTTTCATTTGCCTTTCCCTAATTTGTGATAATGTTGTACATCTTTTCCTGTTGTCTCTATGCCATCTTCATATCCTCTTTGGTGAAATGTCTCTTTATACCTCTGTTCATTTTCTAAGACGATTATTTGACTGACTTTTGAGTCTGGAGTGTTCTCTATGTATTTCAGATAATAGTCCTTTGCAAGATATGCTTTATGAATATTTTCTCAGTCTGTAGCTTGCTTTTTCATCCTCTGGAGTCTTTCATAGAGAAAAATATTTTAATTTTCAGGCAGTTCATTTTATTATTTTTCCTTTTTTGACTCACACTTTTTGTGTCTAGTTTAGGAACTCCTTGCCTAGCCATATGCCCAAAAGTTTACTCATAGTTTTTTTCCGTTTCTGGCATTGTGTGTTAAATCCATGATTCATTTGGAATTAATTTTTGTGTAAAATGTGAGACGTAGGTCAAGGTCCAGTTTTGTTTCTTTTGCCTACCAATATCCAGTTGCTCCAGCGTACCTGTTGAAAATGCTCTTTCCCAGATGGAATGGATTTTATACTTTTGTCAAAACTTAGGTATGTAGGTGGAAATAATCAAATGTTCACCAGATGAAAACGTGGGTAGAAGGTGGTGGGAGCAACCAAATGTTCATCAAATGATGAATGGATGAGCAAAACATGTTGTAGCCGTACCTGGAGTATTGTTTAGCCTTAAAAAGTAATAAAGTATTGATACATATTACAACATGGATAAACCTTGAAAAGCCAATCACAGAAGACCACATGGGATTCCATTTATATAAAATGTCCAGGCAAATCTGTAATGTTTGCTTAGGGATGGCAGGGATGTGGTAATGGGAATTGATAGCTAAATGGTAAGGGACTTCTTTTTGAGATGATGAAAACCATCTACAATTGATTGTAGCGATGGTCGCACATATCTGTGAATATATTACAAACTTAGTGATTCTACATTTTGAATGAGTTTCATGGTGTATCTCAATAAAACTGTTAAAAAAAAAACCAGTCTGGGAAATCTCTGTGTAACCACTTGGCAGATCTCTTTCGTTTCATTGATTCAATACCACACTGCTGACTACTATAACTATATAATTACAATAAATCTTAAAGTCAGGTACAATGATTCCTCCCACTTTCTTCTCTTTTAAATATTATTTTAGTTATTTCCTTTATCCCTTCTATATAAATTTTAGACTCATCTTACATGCATCTATAAAAACCTTGTTGAAATTTTAATATGAATTACATTAAACATGTATATCAATTTGGAGAAGCTTGATTATCTTCATTATGTTAAGTCTTCCAATCACTGAACATAGTTATTTAGATCTTTGTTTTATTCCTCTCATCAGCATTGTATAGTTTTCAACATACAAGTCCTGTTCATGTTTTCTTAAATTTTTCCTTAAATATTTTTAAAATTTAATTTAATTTAATTTATTTATTTTTTTAGATGGAGTCTTGCTCTGTCACCCAGGCTGGAGTGCAGTGGTGTGATCTCGGCTCACTGCAAGCTCCGCCTCTGGGTTCACACCATTCTCCTGCCTTAGCCTCCCAAGTAGCTGAGACTACTGGCACCTGCCACCACACCCAGCTAATTTTTGTATTTTTAGTAGATACAGGGTTTCACCATGTTAGCCAGGATGGTCTCGATCTCCTGACCTCGTGATCTGCCCGCCTCAGCCTCCCAAAGTGCTGGGATTACAGGCATGAGCCACAGTGCCCAGCCAAATATTTTATTTTTTAAGCAATTGTGAATAGTATTTTTATTTTAATTTTGATGACCATGTGTTCATTGCTAGTATATAGAAATAAAATTTATTTTCATATATTTTCATGTATCTTGCAATCTTGATGAATTCACACTCAGTTCTGGGAACTTTTGTTTGCTCTGTGTGTGTGTGTGTGTGATTTAGTATAATGGTTATACAGCTTCATGAAATTAGTTAAGAAGAGTCATCTTCTATTCTATTCCTTGGGCAGGTATTGTGTATTATCAGTATTCATTCTTCTTTAATGTTTTGATAGAATTCTCTAGTGGTTTTGATAGAATTCTCTAGCATAACCACTTAGGCTTGTAGATTCATTTTGGGGATGTTTTTAAAGTTATACATTTTATTTTCTTAATGATTATAGGGCTATTCAAATTAATTGTTTCTTACTGGGTGACTTGTGGTACTTGGTGTTTTTTAACGATGTGGTCCAGTTGATGTAAGTTGTCAAATGTATGCATGTATTGTTGTTCTTAGTATTACTTTACTCTCCTTTTGATATCTTCAGGGTCTGCAGTGATATTCCATGTTTTGTTCCCAACACTGGTAATTTACATCTTCTCTCTTTCTCCTTTGTCTGTCTTGCTAGTGGTTTATTAATTTTATAGAGCTTTTCAAACCTCTATGTTTCATTTATTTCTCTATCATTTTCTATTTGCAAGTCTATGGATTTCTGCTTTTATCTTTTTTTTTTTTTCTTTTTTTTGAGACGGAGTGTTGCTCTGTCGCCCAGGCTGGAGTGCAGTGGCCGGATCTCAGCTCACTGCAAGCTCCGCCTCCTGGGTTCAGGCCATTCTCCTGCCTCAGCCTCCCGAGTAGCTGGGACTACAGGCGCCCGCCACCTCGCCCGGCTACTTTTTTTGTATTTTTTTTTCAGTAGAGATGGGGTTTCACCGTGTTAGCCAGGATGGTCTTGATCTCCCGACCTCGTGATCCACCCGTCTCGGCCTCCCAAAGTGCTGGGATTACAGGCTTGAGCCACCACGCCCGGCCTCTGCTTTTATCTTTATCATTGCCTTCCTCCTCCTGGATGTGGGTTCACTCTTCATTTTCTAGGTTCTTTAGACGTGAGCTTATGTTACTGATTTAACAGTTTTCTGCTTTTCCAATTTGTGTACTTAGTGCTCCAAATTTTATTCTCATACTGCTTTAGCTGTGTCTCACAAATTTTAATATGTTGTATTTTAATTCTCATTCAGTTCAGTGTATTTTTAAAAATTGCTTTTCAGATTTTTCTCTTTGACCCATGGATTATTTGGACATGTGCTGTTTTGTTTCTAAGAGTCTGTTGATTTTCCTGTTATTATCTCTAGTTTGAGTTCATTGTGGTAGAAGAACACACTCTGCATAGCCTCAATTCTTTTAATACGTTGAGATTTTTGAGGCCTATGATATGGTTTATTTTGGTATATGTTATGTGGACACTTGAAAAAAAATGTCAGTTCTGCTGTTGTTGGATGAAATATGCTATAAATGTCTATTAAACCTATTGGTTTAATTGGGTTATGCAGTGGTATTGAGTCTAATTGGTTTGGGTCTGGTGGTGTTAAGTTCTTCTATATCTGCTACTTTTTGTTTGCTTTACCAATTGGTAAGAGGTTTATTTAATTTTTTTGTCTGTTGTTGGCAGAAGTTGTTAAAGACAAATTGTGATTTGTCTATCTCCCTTTTCAGTTCTATCAGATTTTGCTTTACATGTTTTGCAACTTTCTTATTTGATACATACACATTTAGAATAATAGCTGTGTTATCTTGGTGAATTGACCCTATTATCATTATATAACATCTTCTCTGGCTCTGGAATTTTTCTTATTTTTAAGCCTATTTTATTTGATTTTACTAAATCCACTCCTGCTTTCCATTTATTAATCTTTGCATAATGTGGCATTTCTATCTTTTTACTTTCAATCTGACTCTAATATGTTTGAAGTGAGTTTCTTACACACAGCATATAGTTGGGTCAAGTTTTTTAATCCACTCTGCCAATCTCTGTCTCAGAATTAGTATATTTAGATCATTTACATTTAATGTAATTGTTGATGTGTAAGGCTTGTCTCCCATTTTACTTCTTGTTTTCTATTTGTTCTCTGTCTTAGTTTTCTCTGTTTTCTTTTTCCTGCCTTCATTTGGGTTACTCAACTATTTTTTTTTAGAATCCCATTTTAATTTACTTACAGTGATATTGACTCAATATATGTGTGTAGCTTTTTAATTGACTGCTCTAGGAATTACATTTTATATACATAACATGAAAATCCACCGATATTTTTATTTTACCAGTTCAGGTAAAGCATAGAAATCTTGTCTCTTTTACATCTCTTCATTTTCTCCTATTAAATTATAATTGTCTTAAATATTTCATCTACATGCATGTAGAACCACATCAAATAGTGTTATAACTTTTGTTTCAACTGACAAACATAATTTAGAAAACTCAAGGGGAGAAAGAAAGTATATTATAGTACCCATATGCTGGCTTATCATATTCTTCCTTCCTGATTTTCTAAGATTTATTATTTCATCATTTCTTTTCTGTTTCAAGAACTTCCTTTAGCTATCCTTATGAGGTTAGCCTCCTGCTGACAAATTATCTTCATTTTCCTTTATCTACATATGTTTTGATTTCTTTTTCATTCTTGAAGAATATTTTTGCTGGGCATAGAATGTTGGGTTGACAGTTCTTTTCTTTTAGCTTCTTGAAAAATGCTATGCAACTTCTTTCTGACTTCCATAGTTTTATTATTTTTTAAAATAATATATCTTCTCTACTTTGAATTGAGTTTTCCCCAGTGGTGATTGGTTAGTTTTTCTCTACCTGCTCTTAAGACTTTTTCTTTGTTTTTGGTGTCCAAAAATTTGACCATGATATTTCTTGGTATGGATATCATTTGGCTTATTGTATTTGGGATTTTCTTGGCTCCTTGAATCTCTTGTTTTATGTCTTTTTAAAAAAATTTGAGAAGCTTTTGGTTATTGTTTTTCTGAGTACTTTTTTTAACCCAGTGTTCTTTGTCTTCTCTATCTGGGACTCCAATGACATGAATGTTAGATTCTTCATCGCAGTCCCACAGTTCTCTGAAGCTCTTTTCAATTGTTTGTCAATTTTCTATCTATTATTCAGAGAATAATTCTCACCACCATGAGCAAAATGCACCCAGGCTATGGCTGACTTTTACCCCAAGGGCATGCCCAGCTGCCTGTGGGGCTCATGAGAGAGCTCAGAGCACACTGTCTTTCTGGCCAGGCACTGGCTATTCATGAGGTGAGAAGGGAGATCCCTAAATCTTTCAGTGCAGAGTAATATTTAAGGGCATTCTAGGGACACATGAGTTAAAGGAGATCTGGCCCCATCCTTCATAAGTAGGCTAAGTTTAGAAGACTGATAGAAAATACAGATGCTGACATAAAACTTCTGTGTTCAAATCTTGGCCTTTCCAATGATTCATTGCATACCTACAGGCAAGTTGCTTAACTTTTGGACATCCACGCTTCCTCATCTGTAGAGTAGGGATAATAATAGAATTTACCTGAAAGGATTGTTGTGCATCAGAAGTGTAAAATCCTTAGAGCAGCCTCTGGGATGCTATAAGCCCCATGTCAATATTTGCTATTAAGATTTTAAAATTTCTTTCATCCTTCATTTTTTCATCTACTAAATGGATAATTAAACTTTATTTCACAAGGTTGTTGTAAAATGTAAAAGGTATAATTTGTGTAGAGTTCTTAGAGTGATACCTAACATGATAAAAATCTGGAAAATTATTTTTTAATTTTAGTGACATTATTTCTACTTTCACTGCTACCACGTGTTTACTCAGTTTTTCTGTACATAAGAGCTGAGATGGACTTGTATGGTGTGATGAAAGTTTCTAATGAAATAACTCTAGAATCATTTTTTGTTTTTAACTTTTTTTCTCTTATATGCTGTTTTGATAGTTGTGGCATTTTCAGCATGTAAATAGCATAGAGCAGGGTTTACAAATCTCAACACTATTGGTGTTTTTGGTGGCTAATTGCTAGTGGTGAAAGCCATCTTGGCCACTTTAGCCTCTACCAACTGCACACCAGTAGCTCTGCCTCAAGTCATAATAATCAAAAAAATTTTCCAAACAGTGACAAATATTCCCTATGAGGAACCCTCCCTGCCCTCCTTGAGAACCAGTATTATACATTAAGAGAACAGCAAAAAGAACACTGAAACCATGTCAATAGACCTGTCATCAAGATGGCCCAAGCAGATCCACCATCCAGAGTCTAGAACAGAGTCTGCTAGTTGTCACACACTCTGACATGCCTGTCTGACGCTTATGTGAACTGAAGCACCTTGGACCACGTTGGTAACTTAAAAAGATACCTTTAGATATTTTCACCAGTCCCTGGACTAAAGCTCCATCTTTCTGTGTCCATATGCCAAGCACCAAGTGGTCAGCAAACAGATCCCTGCATCTGTGGGTCACTGATTTCATGGAGAGGCGGGCATGCTTCTCCACTATGACATGGGCCTGCACTGTCCCCATGGCTGTCCATCCTTTCCAATCCGTCTTGCCAGGATGACTGATTCTCTTCAAGCAGATGAAGCATCTTGCTCTGAGGAAGGGCCCAGCTCTGCTCTTCTGACATTTCCACATTTTCTAAGAGCAGCTTCAGTTGATGCCACAGTATGTCCCTGCTCTCAGGGAACATTAGGTTGCATTCCAAGTGCCTTCCACTGAGCAACATCCGACACGGAAAATCCTTATTCATAGCCCTCGTAGAAGAACATCAAGGAAAGCAGCAATCAGTCACCAACAATGCCCTTCCTATTATTTCACTCAAATTTGACCTTCCCTAGGAAGAGCATGAAAAAGCCATAGTTAGAGATTGATGAGTTGCACTACAAGAATGCTTCCACTTTTACTATCAAGTGGCAAGATGCTTTAAAATAACATCATTCATGCCATTGTTGATGTCCGCTGGGAGCCCAGTTCATGACGAGCCTATGAATAAAAGATGCAAAAGCAACCCCATCTTCCTGGACTGTGCAGAAGCCGGCCAGTGGAGTGAGGGGGAGGTGGAGGGGGCCTCACGCAGGCAGTCTGAGTACGTTTTCACACCAGCAGTGACCTGCCCACCAAGCCAGAGGCACTTCTGCTGCTGGAAACCCACCAGCTTTGCTGTGAACGAAAGGCTGTTTCAAAGCCGATCACCCTCAGGTGAGTGAGGTGTGTCCCAGACTCCCACCTAAGGGAAGCAGCCACACCTCCTGGTAGCAGCATTTAGGAAGGGTGCCGCTGAATGCGCAGCAATCACTAGACTCTGAGGCAGATGTTGGTGGAGAGCTTGCTGTGTGGTCACCACAGCATGGAAACCTGCCTTGGAAGTCACAAAGAAGCCAAGTGGGTTTGAAACTAGCACTGCGCTCCACTTAGATTCTGGAGCTGGAGCTTCCTTTCCTGCTCCTCAGACTAAGGCTGGGCTGTGGACTGATTGTGACTCCCCAAAACGCATATGTTGAAGCCCTAATCCCCAATGTGAAGGTATTTGGAGACGGGGGCTGTGGGAGTGAAACAGGTTATATGAGTTCGTGAGAGTACAGCCCCCATGATGAGATTAGTGTCCTATACAAAGAGGAAGACAGAAGTGAGCTCTCTCCACCAGAGGAGGGCATGTGAGGAGGCAGCCCTCATGAGGAATGGGCCTGCTTGCATATTCGTCTTGAACGCCCAGCCTCCAGACCTGTATGGAGCATGTGTCTATTCTTACAAGTACCAGCCCATGCTGACTCACACAGCCTGCTTCCATGGGACGAGAGTTCCCCTCCAAGAAACCACGAGTGTATTAAATGGCAAGCAGAGGATGCGTGTCATTACGGGAGGAGGATCCAACCTCAGGGGCAGAGAATTGCAAAGACTGGGGGAAGTCAAGTGAGAAAGAGGAGGACACCTTTGCCCGTTGCAGGGAGAAATGGAGCGGAACCTAAGCAAAGCCTCCTGCTTCCCCAGTGGGTCACGGTGGTATCCCAAAGGGAAATTTCTCTGTCTAGGTTAGCAGACCTTGGCTGCTTTTCAAACTGCAGAGTGTTGGGTTTTGTCTTGGCCTTGCTGTCCTCTTTACCTGGAATGTGCTACTCCCACCCACATGTCTTCTCCATTCAGACAAACCCTCCTCTTTCTCGAAAGCCCAGCCCGGAAGTCATTTCCCGTGGACCTGGGATCTCCAGGCAGGACTGGTCGCTGTGTTCTCTGTGTTCACATAGCACTAGAACAAGTGACTGTGAAATATCATTGCTCCCTAAACTGGGAGATTTTCATTTCCTATAGGACCCAGCCTAGGGTTAGAATATAGTAGGCATCTCATCAACACATGATACATTAATGCATGGATGAGTGAGTAAATGAATAATTAAATGGACACATAAATAAATGAAACAGTCGTATGCTGTCAATGTAACACATGTAAAACATGGCTAGTGATGCAATCATCTTGTTAAGTAAGTACTCATCTATATTCTATATTCTATCTTAATAAACATAACGAAGCACATTAGAAAAATGCAAAGTATCTTTAAAAATACCTCCAACAATTGAATGACACTGTCGCTCTTTTAATCTATCAGTCTACATACAAAATCCTTTCTAGCATATATAAGTCAGCTTTTTTTTTTTTTTTTTTGAGACGGAGTCTCGCTCTGTCACCAGGCTGGAGTGCAGTGGCCGGATCTCGGCTCACTAGAAGCTCCGCCTCCAGGGTTCAGGCCATTCTCCTGCCTCAGCCTCCTGAGTAGCTGGGACTACAGGCGCCGCCACCACGCCTGGCTAATTTTTTGTATTTTTTAGTAGAGACGGGGTTTCACCGTGTTAGCCAGGATGGTCTCGATCTCCTTACCTCGTGATTCGCCTGTCTCGGCCTCCCAAAGTGCTGGGATTACAGGCGTGAGCCACTGCGCCCGGCCACATATAAGTCAGCTTTGTTGCAACCATAATGCAGTGTACCCAGACAGAAGCAACTTCAAAACCAAAATCTATCCCCAGGGCTGCTCTAGGTGTTAGGTGGGAAGGTTGAAAGCTTCTGAAGCCCACCCACCACGCTGCACCACCAGCACTGAACAAAACCTACACCTCCTCTGCCAATGAGGAGGGAATCCTATTTCGTGCCAAGGACAGACTTCTCCTGAGGCATTAATTACCATCAACCCACACACTATTTCATCATTTCTCACAAATTGCCGAGTAGGGGTTGCCATGTAAAGCCTCAGCATTAAAGGACAGTTGGTACTCAAATCGCTAGAAGTTATTTAGAATATTTTATGGAGGTGGATGGTGGGATGCAAAAGACACTGAAAAAAATTACGTGTACCTGTTTTCCAAATCGCTTTCACGGTTGCTTCTGTCCACTCGCTGACCGATTCCACTTTGGCAAAATGCATATGAGTTTGAGCACTTCCAGGGCAAGTGACCTCACCCCTCATTTTTCTCATTTTTCCTCAATTTGCCGGTCTCTGTTTCTTTTTTCTGTCTGCATCTTTCTGCGGGGAAATGCTAGGTCCAATGCTTCCATTTACCTCCATTTGTTTTTTTTTCTTAACTTTTTACAAATATTTTCGGTGAAATACACAAAACATAACATTTACTGTCTTAAATATTGTTGAGTGTATGGTTTGGCGGCATTAAGCATATTCACGTTTTGTTGTGCTACCATCACCACCTCCCATCTCTACAATTCCTTTCATCTTGCACACTGCAGTCTGTACTCAGTAAACACTGACTCCCCACCCTCCTTCCCCAGCCCCCAGCACCCAGGATTCTACTTTCTGTCTGTGAATTTGACTCTTCCATGTAGCTCACATAGGTGGAATCATAGAGTCTTCGTCATTTCGTGACTGACATTTCACATCAGGTTTCATCCATGTTGTAGCTTGTGTCAGAATCTCCTTCCTTTTAAGGTTGAATAATGTTCCATTGTAGAGTAGACCATGTATTTTTCTTACTCTTTCATCTGTCAGTGGACATTTAGGTGGCTTCCACCTTGTGACGATTGTGAATGATGCTCTTATGAACATTAGTGTACAAATATTTCCTGAGACCCTGCTTTCAATTCTTCTGGGTGCATGCCCAGAAGTGAAATGACTGAATCATATGGCAATTCTATTTTTCATTTCTTGAGGAACTCTTTCCTACAGCAGCTACCCCATTTTACATTTCCACTGACAGTGCACAGGGGGTTCCAGCTTCTGCACACCCTTGTGAACGTTCCTGTTCTGTTTGTGTTTGTTTTGTGTGTAATAGCCATCCTGATGGACGTGAAGCAATATCTCATCATGGTTTTGATTTGCACTGCCCTAATGATTCGTGATGTTGAGGATCTTTTCATGTGCTTATTGGTGATCTGTATATCTCTTTTGGAGAAATGCCTATTCATGTCCTCTGCCCATTTTTAAATAGGTTGTTTGTTTTGTTGTTGTTGAGTTGTAGGGGTTCTTTATATATTCTGGATGTTAACCTCTTATCCTATATAGGATTTGCAAATATTTTCTGCAGTTCTCTGGGTTACCTTTTCACTTGGTTGAATGTGTCTTTTGGTGGAAAGTGCCCTATGGCCTCCATCCCATTAACCCACCCCGGGTCCCAGACAAGCACTCGCTCGCTCTGTATCTGATTAGTTTTACTGCCCCAGAATTCCATATAAAAGCAACGTTGCAGTATGTACATTTTTGCATCTTTATTCTTTTGTTCAGCCTAAAGTCTTTGAGGCTGCTACATGTTTTTAGGTGGATCAGTGGTACCTTCCTTTTAATTGCTAAGTACTATTCTACTATATGTAACCTAGACTTGGCTATCAATTCATCTGTTGATCGATTTTTTAGTTGTTCCAAGTTTTTTGACCATTATGAATAAAACTGTTATAATCATTTGTGTGCAGCTCATTGCATGGTTGTATGTTTTCATTTCCTTTTAGAAAAGATATGAATGGAATTTTTGGGTTTTGTGAAAAGTATATGTTTAACTTTATAATAAGTTGTCAAACTGTTTTCCAAAGTGGTTGTACCACATTTAATCTCTCCAGAAAGGTAAGAGGGTTTCAATTGCTTCTCATCTTCACCAAAAATGTGATTTCAAAATTGCATCCATGATGATGTTATGCAGTCCTGTCTCCCTGGGGCCTTAAGGGAGTCATGAACGGGCAAGTCTTTCATGACTGTAAGTGATACTGAGCACCTTTCTGTGTGCCTCATGCTCATTCATGCATGTTCCTCTGACAAACCCCTCTTCAAATATTTAGCTGAGTTTTTGATATGGAAATTTAAAATCAATTGCCTGAGATGTAATTTACATAGGGTAAAATGCACTCATTTAAAGCATATACTTTAATGTCATGCTTTGTTGGAGTGTCTGTTCCAATCTTTTGACCATTTTTTATTGGGTCGTTTATCTCCTTATTGAGCTGTATGAGTTATTTATGTTTTGGATTTAATTTCAAGATTCAGACATTTATCGTGGAAAAATTGCTCCTAGGATTGTTGCAAGCTTGTGGTTAATTTACAGAGTCCTGAAAAAAATTGATTTTGACAATACAATACAGTGTTCTGATTGCCTTTATGGAGCAGTGGATTTCTAGAGTTCCCAGCCCCTCTGGAAGAGGCTGCTCAGAGAGCATTCGCTCTCCATGAATTACCTCAGCATTGTATTCTGTTCACTGGGGCTACTAGTCTACCCTTATGCAAATTACACATTTTCCTATTAAGGTAGCTCTATCTTAAGTCTTGAAATCAGATAGTACGATCACATGAAATTTAAAACTACCTAGAAAAATGAAAACAATTTTTTTTTTTTTTGAGATGGAGTTTCGCTCTTGTTGCCCAGGCTGGAGTAAAATGGCATGATCTCAGTTCACTGCAATGTCCACCTCACAGGTTCAAGTGATTCTCCTGCCTCAGCCTCCCGAGTAGCTGAGATTACAGGTGCGCACCACAATGCCTGACTCATTCTTTGCATTTTTAGTAGAGACGGAGTTTCACCATGTTGGCCAGGCTGGTCTCAATCTCCTGACCTCAGGTGATCCACCCACCTTAGCCTCCCAAAGTGATGGGATTACAGGCTTGAGCCACCATGCCTGGCTGAAAACAATTTTCTTAAAAGAACAACAGTAGAGAATTTATGAGTGAATTTAGTAAGGTCAAAATACGCAAGGTCAGTATTAATAGTTTTCTTTCACTGCTTGAGGAGTTTCCATCTTTTCACAGTTTGCTGATAGTTTTCATCAAGAATGGATGTTGGATTCTATCAAATGCATTTTCCACATTCATTGAGGCCACTTTTTGTTCTTATTGTTTTAATATGGTGAATCAAACTGATTTTTATGTAAACCACTTCCACAATGTGAATAAGCATTATTTGGTAATAATATACTTTAATGGAAGACATGCCTATTTAAAATATCACAACCAATCTTCTACTAATATACAACATTGCATTTAATGTAAGAAACTTACAACTGTAGGCTTCAATTTCCACTTTCCGTTCTGTAATTGGAACACATTTTGCTCCTCCGTTTGTTATAAGCTCCACAGTATCTTTCCTAAACATTGTATTTTCCCAGGTGTTTGGTGAATACCCTGTCGCTAAACGAGGTCGCTCTTCTTTGTTTGACTGCTCAGAACCCAAATATCTTCCAGCTCTGCTTGAGCTCTGGGAATTGTTCATTTTACAGCTACACAGCAGTCATTCTTTCACCAGTTTTATAAAGTACTGCACTCTGAGCATGCAGCTTCGTATTCACGAGAATACCTAATGGCAAATATGAAAATGTCTGGAGGTCTTTCTATGCTTCACTCCTTCCTTCTGCTCTGCAAATTCCAGCTACACAAAGAAGAAGATGAAACTCAACCCTAATGCCACCATATTCCAGAGAGGATGACTGCTACAGTTTTGGAGGGCATATATTTTTTTACTCCAAGGGTGTGTGACTCAGGGTTTGTGGTCTATGCAATGGCATTTTTCTCTACTCACGGTTCTTGCTAGCAAAATTATTGACCTTTAATTTGGCCCAGATTGTGTTCCCCTAAAATGTATGGGTTAAAACCCTGACCCCCAGCATGACTGTATGAGGTCAAAAGGGTGTGGCCCGAATCCAGCTTGACGTGTTTCCTTACAAGAGGTTAGGACACAGGGAGGAAACAGCATCTGCAAGCTGAGGAGAGAGGCCTCAGGAGAAACCAGCCTGGCCAACAACTTGACCTTGGAATTCCAGCCTCCGGGACTTTGAGACAATGAGCATCTGTTGTTTAAGCCACCCAGTCTGTGGTGTTTTGCTATGGCAGTCCAAGGCCACTGGAGACAGGGCATTTTGGAAACAGGGGCCCCTCCACACCATCAGAAAGTCAATGTTGGCCTCATCCTATCCCTTCCCATCACCATGGGTTGGCTTTGGTGTGGATATATTGCACCATGGCCACAGAAATTTGAGCTGGAGGGGACCCTCTCCTGAGGAGCTGTTTAAAGAGATGTCATATTTGTATCTATGTGGAGAAAAGAGAGAAGGAAGAATGATTGTTTTCTGGGTAAAATCTTGACGTGGCTGTGTGAGTCCAGGATACTGAATTCATCTCATGGGCAAAAGAGACCACACCCGAGGATGGGCCGGGCAGCAGGAACAGGAACGGCAGAGAGGAAGCACAGAAGTGCGCAAAAGTGACTTGGGCTAATTTTAGGGCCACTGATGTCCAAACGTCTTGTTCTGGATGATCATAACTCCCTATGGCATAAGACACTCGTCGCACTTTGCTACTTACATCTAAAGGCATGCAACCTGAAACACAACTTTTATGTAGCCGCGATAACATGAGTCATGCATTTTGGTAACAGAACTTTCTGTGTATACCGTCATGATTTTCCACGTCATCCAACATTTCTCATGAGCCTGATTTTTCACAGCCACATACTCATTCCTGCTTGAGTGTTCTCTATTCCTGTGTTGAGCACGTGGGACTTCCCAGCTTTGCAAATATGCCCAGTCCTGTGTGACAGTCTTGGAGTATGAATCTTGGTCTTCAGATGACGTAAGGCTGAATGGTACAGACCCTTTTAAAATTCCTGATCCATATGACTGAGTCGGCAGCATGTGAGTGCAGCCAGTTTATCTCATTATGCCATCATGGAGTGTTATTTGAAAATGCTTCTAACCTGCTTGGCCATAAGCAATGTTTTTGTTGTAGTTTTAATTTACATATATTGAATTCTTCTTGAGGTTGCATCATTTTTTCAAAGCTGTTGATTAGCTTAGATGTCCGAGAAGAGTATGTCTTCTCCTGTGACTTAGATGATGTTCCTTGCTCACTATTGCATGGTACAAGCACTTTTTCCTCAAGCAAACCCTGCCTGAGAAAGCTACCATACCATTTTTTCCTTGCAGACACATACTTCAAGGGCTAAATCAAACACCTTCTCCTGTGAAAAGCATTTACTCCCTCTGTGGCATCTCTAACCCCACATCTTACTATACTCCTGTAGCTCACTGTGTGTCTCCACTGCATGTGATTTCAGATGATGTTTTAAGGACAAGAATTCTCCTTTGTTCTGCATCAGTGGGCCCTCAGTCAGCACTTTCTGGATGAATGAATGAATGTGTGCATTTGTGCCCCCACTCAGCGCTCACAGGCTTGCAGTGAGGGCACAAACGGAGATACCTGGTTCTTCATCCAAGGAGGAGCTGATCAACCTTCCTGTGCAATAAATTTTAGGCAAAATGGAAGAAACAACCTTCAGCAGGGACTGAGGCAGAGATCTGGGTAAAAAAAGAAAAAACGTCTCTGAGCAAAGTGTGTTATTGGAAAGGCTGCTTGTCAAATGCAGCCAAAATGGACAGCCTGGGTGCCAGGACTCATGGTCACTCACAGGCAAGACCACAGCAGGTGCAGTCAGAGGAGAGGCGATCGGCACACAGACGTGATATCCCTCATGCCTGCAAACCACCACTCCCCAGGCTGCCTCACTGCTGGGCTGCCTGGCCGCGCAGACACCAGGCCTTTGAGGCAGACCAGTGTCAGCCAGGGTGCTCAACACACTGTTAGGAAGAAAGGGGTGCATACCCTCCAAGAGAATGCCAACTCCCAAAGCTTCCTCACAGGTTTAATGGGGGCTCGCCCTCTTCTCCCGCTGCACTACCTGAAGGAACGCACATGCTCTGTGATCATGATTCTATGGGAATTTTCACTTCATGGATTTGTCAAAGAGAAATGTACGTTTGCTCTTTCTTTCTCCTTTCTTTAGATTATGGAAAAGTAAGGGTTATGTGATATTTTTCTGGACTCTGAGAAGTAGTTTTGAATGTCAGCTGTGGGAAAGAAAAATGCACATTAGATGACATGAAATGATGCAAGGTTGCACATAAGGTCAACAGTGTATGTAAATTTTACTCATTAAGATAGAGCCATTTGTATATTTTCCCTTGGCACTGAATAGTTAAAAGAAAGCTTTTTTAAACTGTCAGCTTGTCTCATTTTTAAGAATAATCGTGATCCTGAAATAACTGGATAAAATCTTTATTAAAAAATCTACAGAAATGATTTTTCTGTAGCTCAAATAATGGGATGTCTGTTTCTGTTTCAGATTTTTGTTTAATTCCACCAATCTTGTTCTTTTTTTGACTCATCACTGTCCAAATGCATCATTTTGTCTTCTTAGTATTGATTATTTTAACATCAGGTTGTAAAAGCCATGTCAAGTCACATAGCTGCATTTACCGTGAGAGCAGACAGTCTATTTCAGAAAGAAAAATTGGGGCTACCTTCCCCCCATTCAGGACCAGGATTCGTTCTTCCCTGAAAGTGTGGTTCGCCCCCAGGAAGTGCCATGCGTGTTTCCTGCAGGGAAGTAGCTCCACTCTTCCATCGGCTCTTTCCCCAGTAACACTCAATGTTTTCACTCCAGCCACAAGCAGGGAAGCAGCCAGTCTCTCAGCTCCACAAGCTGAATCTATAACAGAAGGGCTTAGCAGGCAGTTTCCTCTCCCTTCCTCCAATAAGTGCAGACTACTTGAGAGCTTTTGCCGGGAACGGTTCGTGCCAGGCAGGGCAGGCAACTCCACAGGGTCCCAAGAGTCAGGCATCTCTCATCACAGTTCCCGTGGCCTTGATCATCAGCCTGGCCCCAGAGGGAGAGGCATCGGGGCGTGTGGTCCCAAGTATCAGCTCAGATAAGTGCATCCGTTATCTATGATCACAGAACCTCTGTGGAACAAATGGCCCCACACTCAGCGGCTGAAAACAATTAACGTTTATTTAGTTCATGAATCCCTGGGTTGGCTAAGTGGTTCCTTTGATCTTGGCTGGAGGTTGGGTGTCCGTCAGTGGGACTGCAGCAGGTTTGTCTGACACACCCTGGGGGTCCTGTTTCATCCTCTGGCAGGTACCTGGAGCCTGGTGCTGATGAAGGCAGAAGACAGGCTGGGAAGCCGAGCCTCCACGTGCTTTCTGGGATTCTGCTGGAACTACAGTTGCTGGCACCCCATTGCCAGGGCACATCTCTGCCTGAGTCTGGAGGCAGAGTTGACAGAGGAGAGTTTCCACAAGTGGGAGGGCCCCTGGGGCCATTTTCAGATCCATCACAGCAGGTCTGCTTCTGGCCAGCCATGGCAGACTCCATTCTGAAGACCTCCTCACCCTCTCACGCGTGGACCTGGCCTAATGCAACTGAGCTGGGGTCAGTGAGCTACCTCTGCATGGTCTCCATGGCACTCAGCGGCTTTTGTGATCCAAAGTCACAGCTTCTTGCCCTCTGCATGCCTGTCATGTGGGCCAAGAGGCCCAGTCTGGCACATTGATGCCATATCCCAGTTAGCAACAGGAAGGGATGGACCCTGGGGAAGTAGGGATGGTTTAGGAGAAGAAATACGGAGTGCCGCTTTGGAAGGCCAAGGCAGGCAGATCACCTGAGGTCAGGAGTTTGAGACCAGCCTGGCCAGTATGGCAAAACCTTGTCTCTACTAAAAATACAAAACGTAACCAGATGCGGTGATGTGTGCCTGTAATCCCAGCTACTTGGGCGGCTGAGGCAGGGGAATCACTCGAACCCAGGAGGCAGAGGTTGCAGTGAGCTGAGATCGCTCCACTGCACTCCAGCCTGGGCCACAGAGGGAGACTCCATCTCAAAAAGAGGAGAGAAGAGAAGGAGAGGAGAGGAGAGGAGAGGAGAGGAGAGGAGA
>NW_012100843.1:95185-125232 GCF_000951045.1 Mandrillus leucophaeus | reverse complement strand
AAAGAAAAGAAAACAGAAAAAAGGAGGAGGCAGGCCTTCCATGATGGAGGAAGGGCATCTCCTCCATCATGGTTTTGTGTGCCCAGTGGTGTGGTCTGAGAACAACCCACTGCAGGTGGAGAGGAATCCTAGGCGGGAGCCATCTCTTCAGTCCCGGGCCACATGACTGTCCTCTGGGATGGCAAGGAGGGAGACTCGCCAGGCCCAGGCTGACGGTAGCACAGCTGGTGAAGGCCCCTTTTCCAACCGTGCATTTCCTGGGAGAAGCTCGCCAGCAAGGGGCACCACCTGGGGCTTCACGTCCACCCTCCAATCTGACTCTGCAACCCCCAGTGCTTGTCCAGGCTTCCCAGGGGACCCAGGCTCTGTCATCACGGGGGAAAAATTCCCTTTGGATTCAACAGCTGCTCACTGTTAATTCTGGCTCTTTCAATGTTGGTTTGGTGAATTTGAGCAAATTATGTAAGATCTGCCACCCTCCTCTACTCCGTTTCCAAAACAGCAGTTGTAAGTTCTGCTTTTTAGGCTCATTTTGAGAAACAGAGATTTGCATACACATTCCCGAAATGCCATGCAGGAAGCTTTACCTACACGTGACATAGAGCAAATAAAATATCAATAGCATGTTACTCTAACCTCCAAACTCACTGTGTCCTCTGGTAGCCTGGGATGGACACGCTTCCTCAGCCTCGGTGTTTGCGTTTTCTTTGGTGGTGTAACCACAATTCTGGTCCAGAGATGTTCCAAGCAGACACGCTGCTTACAGCGATGTGACATCCTGCACCTGGGCCGCAGCCTGGACAGCCCCTTCCCAAGTTGTCTGCCGAGCCTCAGGAGCTTCTGCAGGAATGTCACCTGGGGCTCAACCAGGCATTGGGATGAGGAGGCAAAATCCCCACCCCAGAAGCCTGCAAGGCTGGTGTTTCCTCATGGGAAAGAGCACCTCCAAGTAGATGTCAGGGGCACTGGGCCAACCTTCCAGACCAGGTTCTGCTGGTTTTGTTTAGCCTCACCAGTTGGCACCAGCCACAGAGCTAAGCAGAAACGTGTGCTAACAAGTATTTGCAGGACGTTGAGCTTGTCTGTTCAGCATCAGTTGCTCATTAAACACCCGCTGGGCATCAGAATCTAGGTCAGATTCTTCGATCCTCAAGAGTGACAAGTGCGCTTTGAAGAACTGACAGGCAGTGAACATCCCTTCTTTTTTCTGTCCTTCCTTCTTCCCTTCCTTCCTCCCTTCTGTCTGTCTGTCCTTCCTTCCTTCCTTCCTTCCTTCCTTCCTTCCTTCTCTCCCTCCCTCCTTCCTTCCTTCTCTCCTTCCTTCCTTCCCTCTTTCCTTCCTTCCTCCCTCCTTCCTTCCTTCCTTCTCTCCTTCCTTCCTCCCTCCCTCTTTCCTTCTTCTTTCTTTCTTTCTTTTTTTCTTTCTCCCTTTCTTCCTCCTTCTATCATTCCTTCCTTCTTCCCTTCCTTTCTTCTTTTCTCCTTCTCTCCTTCCTTTCTTCCTTCCTTCCTTCCCTCTCTCCCTTCCTCCCTCCTCCCTTTCTTCTTCCTTCTTCCTTCTCTCCTCCCTTCCCTCCTTTCTTCTTTCCTCTTTCTCTCATTCCTTTCTTCTTCCCTTCTTTCCTTAATTTCTCCTTTCCTTCTTTCCTTCCTTCCTTTCTTCCTTCCTTCCTTCACCCTTCCTCCTTCCTCCCTTCTTTCTTCCTTGTTTCCTTCCTTCCTTCCTTCTTTCCTTCCTCCTTCTCTCATGCCTTCCTTCTTCCCTTCTATCCTTCATTTCTCCTTCCTTCCTTTTTCCTTCCTTCCTTTCTTCCTCTTCTTTCCTTCTTTCCTTCCTTCCTCCCTCCCTTCCTTCCTGCCTTCTTGCCTTCCTGCCTCCCTTCCTTTCTTCTTTCCTTCCTTCACCACCTCCTTTTCTCCAGCCTGGGAGCCAGGCCCAAGTCAAGGAGTTCACAAGAATGCAGATGACAAACCTAGCAGGCAGGTGATGGCGATACACTGAAAACAAATTTTTTTGAATTTTGTTTTTTCTAAATGATTATAAATTGCATCTTATGAAACACTCCACAGCCAGGTGTCATGCAATAGAAAGGTTCCTGTTGAGCTGTATTTCTGACCTTGTGGCTGGCTGGAATGTGTAAGGCTTTGGAAATTGAACTGCTGTATTGAACATTCTGGAGTGCAGGTGATGCTGGAATGTGGGTGAATTACAGGAAAGGTGAGGATCCTAAGCCAGGCGGCACATTGCGTGTAGGTGAATGTGACCAATCACCTTGCATCAGGGTAGAAAACCTTCATGGTAATGACAGGGTTTCCTGCAACTTTTGCCCATGAGCCTCTGGGAGGCTTTTGCAGCAGGGGATCAAAGGTGGTGGTCTTTTCATTGCCAGCCCCCTGCAGAGCCAGGATTCCCTGCAGAAGGGCCTGGCAAAGCTCCCTCCTCCATCAACCTTTCTCCCGCTCGGTCCTCCCACCAGCAAATCGACTAATGGAGACCGGAGCCTCAGTGTGTGCCCAGCACAGTAGCAGCAGCGTCCCCTGGGACTCTGTCAGAAAGGCAGAGTCTCAGGTCCCCCAAGACCACTGAGTCAGACACTGGAGGTTGGAGCCCTCCAGGGAGTCTCATGCGCCTACAGCCTGAGAGCCCCTGCCCTCCTATTTTAAGTCATCTTGAAAGGACCCCGAGCATGAAGTTTGCTGCAAGTCGCTGGATTCTGAATCTGCTCTTTTAAGGATATGTGGGGTTTTGTTTGTTTGTTTGTTTGTTTTTTGTTTTTCACTGGTGGGTTTCCTGCAGTCTTGAGATTTCCTAACAGAAATTGCTCCTCCGGGACCATGAACCACCTTCCCTTAACCTCATCGTAGGAAGTCACTCAGACCTGGCCTATCCCACACCAGAAAATGAAGGATGGAAACGACGCAGGAATCGGCAGAGGATGGTCAACCAGCTTCACCCGCCAGGTCCTGGGGCGAGGACAGGAACACTGTGGTTCCGCCGCACAATGCCACCGTGCCTCACTCCCTGGGCCTCAGTGAACCTGCAAGAAAATGAGCAAGCTTATTAACATTTGCGGATGTTGGTGAGGCCTTTTTTATTCCTAAGGTGTCAAGACTTCACCAAAAATAAAGCATTTTTCTGATTTTACTGCGGGAAAATCACATAATATACGGAAGCTACAATTCACTTCTCTGGGTCCAGTGGTAAAACTCTTTGATGATAATTGTGTACATTTACTGGGTCTTACCATATGTGAGCCGCTGTCTTTTGCCCCGTAAATTTAGGTCACCTGGTGTGAACCTCCAGCAGGCTGTGGAGACAGCTGCTGAGACTCCACTTATTCTGCTGATGAAGAAACTGAAGCAAAATGCTGAGTGACCCAACCACCCACCTAAGCTTCTAAGAGGGGAGCCCAGGATTAGGAAGAAGCAGCCAGACCCTGGGAGTCACACACTCCTCATGGTCCCAGGTTGCTAGGGCAGAAAGGAACAGGTGACTGCACTCAGAACCCTCACTGTGTGCACCTGTGCAGAAGCTCACCTGCGCTCTTCAGATGAGGCTGGAGAGGAAGAAAGGGACAGTTGTCAGGCACTGGCTCGGTGTGGCTGGGGCCATGTGTCTGTGGTCAGGGCCTGGTCATCTCCAATGAATCCCTTGATAGCATCGTAATAATGGCATGATGGTCAGGAGAGGCACCTCCATCCAGACTGGCCAGTTTCCCCAGGTTGGATCCTTCTACCAGCGATTCTGGCAAAGACCCAACACACTGCAGGTGAACAGAGCTCAGGCTGACTCTTTTCAACTTGGGCTCAGTCATCACGAGCCAGACGGAAGCTCTGGGCATAGCTCTCCTGAGCTATCAGCTTTCCCTTGCCAGGGCCTTCCAATAGCCTTAGAAAGCCGCTATTTCCAAGAAAGCCAAGTAGCAGCTGAAAGCAGAGCCCTGGGAGTGCTGACCGGCCAGTGTGTGCCACCTATGAGTGTCACCTGTGTCTACCACCTGTGTATCACCTGTGTGTATCACCTGTGTGTCATCTGTGTCATCTGTGTCTACCTTGTGTGTCACCTGTGTGTCACCTGTGTGGGCCACCTGTGCACCAGCTGGTCATGCCACCTGTGTGTATCCCCCATGTGCCCCCTGTGTTTGCATCTCCTGTGTGTCACCTGTGTGCATCACCTGCATGACATCCCACCACCCTTCCTGGTCTATAGCTCCTTCTCCAAGATCCAGTGAAGCCTCTGGAAAAAGCCTGGAGGCAGGAGGCCCAGGACAGGCCTGCTCTGCCATGGTCCAACCTCTGACACGCAGGCCTTACTCCAGCAGCTCCTGCTCTGGGTGCTCTGCCATAAACCTCCAATTTCTCCCTGCGAAGGGCTCTGCAAGTGGTGCTCAGCAAAATCCCAAACTCCTCTTCATCACCCTAAGCCGCATTCACCGTTGGGAGATTCCTAGCAGCGTTCTCTTCACAGTACCTCTTGAGGTGGCCTTTGAAGGGGGGACAGTCTCTGTCATCTTCCCACTCGAACTCCCCAGCATGGCTGCCCATCAACCACCCTCCTTCCAACCACCTTCACTGAGCCGTCAGGGCTTCTGGTCGACCTGTGGCAGACACCTGGGTCCGGTTCTCTCTGAGTTGCAGCAGTCCCTCTGTTCCTTCTGCTCCTTGGACCTCAGGCCCTCTTGCCTCGGAAAGACAGACAAAGGAAGCCGCTCCTCCACCTTATCCTCCCCTAAGGCAGCAGCACTTCTCAGTGTGTCTGTTGTTCAGGAGTAGATTCGCCTACCTGGGCACTCATATTTCTGGGCCCCACCCCAGGCTTTGAGGGGCAGAATCAGTATCTGAGTCCCAGGTATTTGTCATGGATGTTACAGGCTTGGAGTCAGCGCCCTGAGTTCTTGTTTACCCTTCAAGCAGCCCCTGCTCCCGGGATTGAAGGAAGAAAAATGCATTTAGTCGTCAGGGCAGTGGGGTCTTCCAGCTGCAGAGGCTGGGGGCTTTGTCATGCGTTCATTCTTGGTGCCCCATTGTGAGGGCCAGATACCAGCAAATGTAGCAGCATTGAGCCAAAATCCCCATTTGGGGTGGTTTTGGAAAGGAAAAATTCGTGTAAGTTGTGCCGGTCACCTTTGGGGGAAATCTTTGTGTTCAATCTTTATTACCCAAGGATGAATTGCACTCCAGAGATTTGCTGTTTGATGTAATATTTATCTACAGACTCCCGGCTATTGTTTGGTTGGGCTGGTTCCCCTCCAGAGCCCTCTGACTGTCCTCCAGCTAGTGGGATGGCTGCATCAAGATGCATTTCCGTTCTTCTCCATGAACGCAAACAATACACCCGGAGGTTGAAAGGTGGCCGGGATAACAGAACGACAACGCGGAGGAGGAGACTTTTCTCCTCTGCAGTCCCTGCCAGACACGCCATGTGGCTGTCGTGAGCACTTCTTTATGTGTGCGGGATCTTTTATTGTCCATAAATCTCAAAGAGCCAAACTGCGGTTGTCCTTGCTGGAAGGAAATAATCTCTTGATAACAGCTCAGGCTCTGAAGGCATTGCCTATTCCCAGAGGTGAGAAAGCAAGATGTGCCAGGATCCAGAGCATCTGAGGGCTGTGGAGGGGAACGTGCTGTCTTTGGGGGTCTCCTAAGCTCCTGCGCATCCCAGTGGAACCACCAGGGAAGCCCTGGTGGGTAGGGGGATGAGGGTATCACACACCAGATGATGGGGAACGGCTCAATTCCTCTCCAGATGAGGGTGAGGAAGAGAGAAAGGACAGTCTTCAGGCACTGGCTTGGTGGAAACACTGCCAACACAAGCTTTGTTCTGGCTGGGCAGTGGCCTTTGGGCAAGGCCAATTGATAAAAGTGCTGGACTGAAGCTGTTGACTTGCGGGAAAGTCCTCCTCTCTCCCGGCTGAGCCCTGCGGTCCAGGTATTTGCTCTGATACCAACCTGACCTGCCGTCTGGGTCCTTCCCAATCCAAACTCCCCCTTATTCCTCCTGGAACCTGATAACAGCTGAGCACAAACAAAGTGGGAGACACTGTGTGCTGTGAGCATCTACTAGGGAGACAGGCACTTGTAATGAGTAACCGGTCCATGACCACATACATGGAATCTCTGTACCCGCCTACCCTTCCTTCCCAATACCGTCCCCGTCTTATAAGGAAGAAGGCTTCTTAAAGATCAGAATTCCCTTTCCTTGTTATTTCTACCTTTGATTTGCTGCTGTTTCTGTGACTGAGACGTATGATTGAGCATGCGCTACAAGGGGTGCTGTGGCTTTTCAGGGTTACTCTGGAGATATGGGGGATGTGATACCCACATCAGGACTGGAGGTGTGGCTCCCAGCTCTACCTTGTATTAAAATAATTTCCATAATTTGCACCATAATGTTCAGACATAGAAAACGACCATGAAGAACAAGTTTGATCAGAACCTGACCTCTGATGGGTCCAAACAGTGACAGCAAAGAGCAAGCAGCAGGTGTGTGATCATACCAGGCACCATCCTACCACTTCACATGTGCAGTCAGATGCCACATAAAATGCCTCAGTCAGTCTTGGACTCCACTTATGACAGTGCTCCCATAGGTTATAATACTATATGTTTACTGTAGCTTTTCTATGTTTAGATACACAAATCCTTACCATTGTGTTACAATTGCCTTCAGTATTCAGCACAGCCACACGCTGTCCAGGTTTGTAGCCTAGAGCAGTAGGCTACACTAGATGGGCTGGGTGTGTTGGAGGCAGTACTTCCTAGAGTGTGGGGTAAGTATCCTCTAGGAGGCTCGCACAAGGACAAAATTGCCTCCTAATGCATTTCTCAGAATGTATTCCCATTGTCAAGCGACACACGACTGCACAGCATCTCGGATCCTCATGGCAGACCTCTGAGGTCCATGCCCCTGTCACCATCATCCCCGTTTGGCAGTAGAGGAAGCTGAGGCACAGAGGGGCTAAGTGCTTTGCAGAGTCACACAGCAGGGTCGGAGCAAGGCCAGGATTAAAATCCCAGCTTAGAATCTGTGTTTTTATCCTACACACTGCAGGCCCCAAACACATCATGAAAACTGCATGAAGTCAACATTGCAGATTTGGGCAAACGCACGGCTCAGGAACGATGTAGCCCAGCTAAGCAAATTTACCTGGTGCGCAGTGAGTTTACTCAATGGAAGACATCAAAAATTGTTCCTGCACACAAGCTCCGCACACAGTGGCAGGTCTAATCCAGGCTCAGTGGAGACCGGCTTCCTTAGTAAATGGAATCTTGCTGGGCAGATGAGAAGTGCATTATCAGACTAGGATGGTCTAGTTCAAAGAATCTTCCCATTGCGGCAATGGAGCCCCCTCCCCTCCTCGAGGATAGAGTTGCTCTTAAGACTCGAGTTCAGCTGGCTCTGGATCCCACAGGCCACTCACCATCAGGAGCTGGAGGCCATTGTGGAGAGAGGTGAAAGACTCAGGACCAACCACATCTGGAGCAGGGCTAGAGGGTGCCCCAAGTGGGGCATGGGGCAGAGGAACACTGACCATGAGGGACCATGCACAGGGCCTGGCCACGGAGTGGGGAAAGCCGCATCTGCTGCACTCCACAGGGGCACTGCCCACCAACGTCCAGAGCTGGGAATTGCCAAGAGCTTCTCACAACTGGCCCAAGAGAACACACAGGGCCAGGTCAGGCTGGGCCACTGTCTCTCTGGAACTGGCCCATCTCTGGGGTCAGCCCAGTCCTTACCTGTGCAAGCCTGAAAGTAATACACAAGCAACCTTGGCTTCCCTGGAGGGACAGAGTGGCAGCATGGCCTATCCTCAGTTCTAGTCACCATGATTCAACACTAGAATTGACACTGGTGGCATTTATGTACTCCGGAGTATAAAAGGAAACAAACATGGTAACTTCCTATGACAGATAATGTAAGAATTAGGTAAAGGTGGTGGTTGGTTCGTGTCTTCTTTCTGGTTATTTTATTAGAAACAAGATGTACAGTTGCCAACACATTCCATACTCAAGCCTTCAGTAGACCATTCACCCCCTTGGAGGGACCCCTGACCTCAGCATGGGCCCCACAGCTGTTATGGGAGAAGTGACTTGGTGTTTCTTCTCTTTTTATGAAAAAAAAATACACAAGCAAGTTAGTAGTGGAGCTATCCAATAAAAATTAAGTAAATGAATTAAATAAATGTTTGCTTTATTGTAAAATTTGAATTTTCAACGACAAAATAGCCTCGTGAAAAATCAAATGGTTTGATTGCTAGCTTAATAAAATCCCCCAGAGACAGCTTTTAGTGAACAAATTAAGTGGTGAATGAGTGGGACCAACAACGCTCAAGTGATCTGTTTATTTGTCATTTTACTTCCAGAATTAATAATTTGACATAAAATTCTCCCATAGAAGGAAGCATCTCACAGTTCTGTGGTTCTTTCTGAAGTAGGTGGCAGATCTCTCTGGCTTCCTTTTTGCCTGAACCCTGATGAGATTAATTTTGACATATAGGCAGATGTTTGGGGGGAAATGGTTAGATTTCTCTGGGTATTTGCCAAGATAAAACAATAAAATGTTGGTTTACTTTCTATGTTTTGTTATGACCAATTGTATCAATCAGGGTTCTCTAGAGAAACACAATGAGAAGTGTGTTCATGTCAGTGTGTGGGTGTGTCTTTCTGTATATGTGTGCAGGATGTGTAGTTACAGTTTACCCTGGAGTAAGACATAGATGTAAACACAAGTGTGTATGTAGGTACATACATAGGTGTCCCAGCTGTGCCCATGGCTCACCCTTTTTTAAACCTCCCTGGTTTCCTCCATAGCATTTATCATCTAATCAACCACAGACTTTATTTATTTTCTATTTGTTGACTGTGTCCGTGCACTAGAATGTAAGCTGTAAGTTCTATGAGGACAAAGATGTGTTGTTGGTTTTTATTTTTGGTTTTTGTGCTGTATTTAAAAATCACACATTTCTTATTGTTCATAGGTCTACAGGTTAGCATATGGTTCCGCAACTTGGGTGGAGTTCAGGTGAATTTGGTTGGATTCACTCATTCATGCCTTGGAAGGCAGAGGTCATTCTTGAGGTAGTTTCAGCACCGCGGACAGCGCTGAGCATGTCCCCGGTGTTCAATGAATATTCATTAATGAAGGAATCTTGATTCAGATCCCTAATCGAATGGTGCGCGTTCTTTTCACTGTAACCCAATTTTGTGGCATCCCTAGAATTGGGGCCAGTAGCTTCCATTTACCATTTTACTATTTAAAGATACAGAAATCAAAGGTAGCTGCCGCACTCAAGACTCACTGCTCTGCTCTTCCCCCTGGTCCTTGGCAGAAGATGATGATCATGTTCACAACATCGGTTTGGGACTGAAAGTCACAGGGCAACCCACGGAACACCCAACTAATCATTTGGAATCCATTCACCTAACATTTGGACTTATTTTTATAGCAGGAAATAGCTAAAAGGATTTTTCATTTTTGGAGTTTAAAAAGAAATTTGGTGTTATTTTCAATGTCACTTTATTAAAATAGAAGTTGAACTGCTTTGAAGCCATGCCAAATGCAGTGAATTTCCCATTTATCAAGGCTTCTTTTTTTTTCTTCAGCATGAGCCGATTGCTTTTTTTCTCCCCTTTGCCATGTAGTGGGATAATAGCCCTCCTTCCAAATTGGTTTATCTCAGTCCACAGGAGTTTATAGCTCAGTGTCAGGCAAAGAAACCCTTCAGCTGGATGCGTTTCAGTGTAGAATTGACAATGACAGCCGGCGGGAAGAGAGTCTCCACCAGGACGCAGACACTGACCTAACATAGTCTGTTTTCTCGCTATCTCAGAAATCGCTCTCAGAATGAAGGGGGAGACACACCACAGAGAGGGGGACGCCACCTGATTCACAAGCTTTGCTTCTGGCTGGAACTCAGGCTGTCATATGAAGTGCAGTCCCAGAACTCCATGCTCCCTCTGCTATTTGGACCCACCTGAGTTTGTTCTGCGACTGTGGGCAAGTAACTTCTTCACTCTAGATTTTAATGCTCAAAATACAAAACGCACTGTGCCATTGGTCCTCTGCCATTGATAATCCCTTCCCCCTCTGAGCTGTTGTCTCTGCCTCTTGCTATACAATATTCTGATAAGCAGTAACTTGATAAAGATCATGAGACAGGGGACAGAGCACAAAGGATCCCAGGAGGACTCGTCAATCAAATCCTGAAAACTGGAAACTGACCCCACTGTCCAGCCAGTGTTAAAATCACTGGGCACAGTTATAGCTTTAAATTGAGAGTGAGTTAAAGCACAACACAGAGTTCCCATTCCTTCAGTAGGAATGGCTTCTAAAAACCTGCAAGTTCAACTGACATGCCCTGGCAAAAATACTGCTTTTGGGGTTTTTATTTTCACATTCATACAAAGGGTTGTTTGCAGCCTGACTTGGTACTGAGACACATCCAATGTGATGCTCTGTGTGAGGGAGACAGAACCCCTACCAAACACTCCGTGGGACGTGGTTATCCCAGGCACTGCCCTTGCTATTAGCTTGATGCTAGACCCAGAACCAATGATGATTATCAAGGATGACAGGGCTCTCACACGGCTATCACATACAAGCTTTTAGAGAGGCCATAGCTGCTCACATCTCAATAAGGGGCTGCCGTGGAATGACCCCAAATCATAGATGCAGCTCAGTATAAGATTTAATGTGGAATCCTGACAGCTCTTGAGACGAACCAGTTCTTTTTAGGTCTGGACTCCCAAGTGACTCTTGCAGGTTCAGGATATGCAGCACCTTTTACTTTGTAAGGAGATATTAAAGGCCAAAGCCATTCCCTTTATTAATTATTTGTCAGTCATTTGAAAGTCATCCCACCATTCACATCATTTCTCTGTCCTTTTTCAAAGACGGTCTCTGATGTTTTCCTTTCAGCTGTTTAGTCAGGCTCAGGCTGCCTGTAAAGACACTTTCACTGAAATAATACGAGGGCAAATCCCAGCAAAAGAATCTGACAACGTTGTTAGTTATTGCATAGAGAAATAAGGGAATAGGTGCAGAAATGTGCTCACATGAAACTGCATTTTAACGACAGAGGAACGAATGGGAAAAGCGGCATTTTCTACAGTAGCTTTAAAAATCAATTACTGCAGTTTTCAGTGGAGAAATATGTCTACTCAGCATAACTGTTTCGTCCTTCGCATAACAAGAAATATTTTGCTGATTCTCGGACTCCGCAGCTCACAACCAAACATGCCCCAGCTCTGAGGGATGACTTCTTTTGCCCCCAAAAAAGAACAGGATGGTGAACTAGTTTCTCCCCACATTACTGAAGATTAATATTCAATTCTGTTAACTGAAGGTTTTCAAGCCTCTCACTTTGTTTCAATATAAAATGTGCAACTGCTGGGATGTCACCAAGAGACGGAGGGCGGCAGGGACCGAGGAGCACGAGGTTCACCGTCTCAAGGCCTCACGTCAGTGCGTCTTTCTTTCTCATTGCCAATTATTTGTAAGTGCAAGAGCAGAATAAAGAATATTACCCTTCAGCGCAGTGGCTCACACCTATAATCCCAGCACTTTGGGAGGCCTAGACGGGTGGATCGCTTGAGGTCAGCAATTTCGAGACCAGCCTGGTCAACATGGTAAAACCCTGTCTCTACTAAAAATACACAAATTAGCCATGCATAGTGGTGTGTACACCTGTAATCCCAGTTACTCAACAGGCTGAGGCAGGAAAATCACCTGAACCGAGGAGGCAGAGGTTGCAGTGAGTCAAGATCGTGCCACTGTATTCCAGCCTGGATGACAGTGAGACTCTGTCTCAAAAATAAATAAATAAATAAATAAATAAATATATTGCCTTTCGGAGTAAAGGCCCTGGTTAGCCCAGCCTGTTGTCCTTGTGTCTGGGCAAGCAGCAAAGCCAGGTGCATCCTCCGCCCTGTCCAAACAGGAGGTTTTGACCAAGGAGAAGAATTTCCCACAAAAGTAAAAACAGTAAGACATTTGGTAAGCGCTCCTGTGTGCCACAAGGGGGCCCGGGGTTTGAGCATTTTCCTCATTTCTTTGTGTTCTCCATGACAGAAATTATCATTTTATACCTAGTAATAAGGTTGTTGGAGTCTGTGCCCATCAGAAAATTTCGAGCAGAGAAAACAAGAGGCGCTTCTCTTAATTAAGGAAGTGAGACTCTGGCTTGTGTGAGTTGGCTTCTGCAGGCGGCGGAACTGTCTCTTGGCTAAATGGACTCCTGGTGGCCGGGAGCTGACCACTGGGTCCAGCTGAGCATGCAACTCCCGGCCGGGACATTGCCGCTCCCTGCTCCGGCTCTCAGGGCCTGCCTGTCTCAGCAGCTCCACCTCCTGAAGGCAGGCGATTATCTGTTCACATGGTCCACACGCTGACGAGATTGTCTTTTGAAGCTGAGAAGGAGAAGCATTTGGCAAAGTTCCCCGAAGCAGATAATGTCCCTTCCATTAAGTAATGATTGCAGTATCAGAGCTCAGAAGCTTGTCAACATATCACAATGACAATAGCGCTGCAGCCTTTGCCTAAAGACAGTCCGTGGTCATCTGTGGCTCCCTTGAAGGCTATTGCAGAAATGCTGTCAGGCTGGCCGGGTGCCGTGGCTCATCCCTGTAATCCCAACACTTTGGGAGACTGAGGTGGGTGGATCACCTGAGGTCAGGAGTTTGAGACCAGCCTGGTCAACACTGCAAAACCTCGTTTCTACTAAAAATACAAAAAAATTACCCCAGCATGGTGGTGCACACCTATAATCCCAGCTACTCAGGAGGCTAAGGCAGGAGAATTGCTTGAACCTAGGGGGCGGAGGTTGCAGTGAGCTGAGATCATACCACTTCACTCCAGACCGGGCAAAAAAGCAAAATTCTGTCTCAAAAAAAAAAAAAAAATTGGTAGGCCGAGGTGGGCAGATCACGAGGTCAGGAGTTCAAGACCAGCCTGGCCAACATGGTGAAACCCTGTCTCTACTAAAAATACAAAAATTAGCCAGGTGTGGTGGTGGGTGCCTGTAATCCCAGCTACTCAGGAGGCTGAGGCAAAAGAATTGCTTGAACCTGGGAGGTGGCAGTGAGCTGAGATCGCACCACTGCACGACAGCCTGGGTAACAGAGCAAGACTCCGCTGTCTATGAAAAAAAAATGCTTTCAGGCTCAGCGGCCGCCAGCTGTGTCTTGTGGCTTATGGGTACCCTGGACCTGGCTGGCAGCCCACTCCCAAGCTCTGAGTCCGAAGATGTGTGCATGCCTGCGTGTGAACTCGCACGTATGTTTTTTGTGTTTGTGCATGTATCTGTGTGTGTGCGTGTTCAAGCATTCTAACAGGGACCCGTTGTGGGTAGATGAGCTAAGTAAGCATATTAAGGACCAGAAAAAGAAGCTCCAAGCTTCTGATGACAAGGCCTATGGCTTTCTTGCCAAGATATCTCAGATGCTGGCACATGGCAAGTCTTCAATAATGGCTGAAAGAGAAGAAAATCGCGACTGTGTGGTGAGCAAACAGTTAATACAACCAGTGCAAGGTTCTTTTCACTGAAGACTAAATGAGGCCACCTTTTCATGTGCAACTCACCAGGTGAGAGGGAAACCCCTCCCCACCCCGTTCTTCCTGCCCTCTGAGCCGACTGATATCCTGGGATCAGAACTCCATCTGCACCACCCTTGGAGCCCCACTTAGGAAGACGTCTGTTCATGTCTCAGTTGACTACATTTTGAGGCAGATAGGCAGACTTGCTCATGAAAGTGTGGCTATCTTCCAGTCTCTCACATTGCTGAAAAGTATCAAGCAGAACTATTCATGAACAAAGTGAGACTGTAAAAGAGGAAACCAAAAACAACTTCAGCAGAAATGTCTGTTCAATTAAAATTAAATTCTAGTCTCTGTATAATATGTATGTCCTGTTTAAAACAAATACAACATAAAATACTGTTAATTTACATAAACAATAAATTAGTGAGTAGTCATTTGCATCATACAATTTTTCTTCTCTTTGTAAGAAAGCTTTCATTCATTTATTTGTTGCACAAATGTTCCTGGGTATATATTAAGCCTCTAACAATAATTGAGACAGACACAGCACCTGCCCTCATGGAGCCCATGCTAGAGAGTGGGAGGCAGTGAGAGGGTTGACAGAATGTGAGGGTGATAGTGTGACCAGCCAGAGCTGCATTCCAGCAACAGCAGAAGCCCAAGGAGGCAGATGGAGGAAGAGCTTGGCAGGTGTGAGAGGAAAAGGGCACTGCTTGGCTCCAGCACTCAGGAAAGGATATCTATAATGCTCTAGCCACGTGTATCTGTCAGCACAGGTGAGGTTATGCTGCAGTAACAAAAATCTCCCAAACCTCATGGCTTTAAAAACGAAGCTGAATTTCTCCCTCATGCAAGGTCTGCCACGGGTCTAGGAGCTCCCCAAGACAAGTGTCCTCCAGGTGGAGACTCAGCAGCCAGGGACAAAGGCCAGACTGTCCAGAATCTGCACAGCCTGGATGCTCAGCTTCCTGGTTGGCTAGAAGTTCTCATGCTGATGATTAAATGCTTGGCCTGCTGGCAACACATGTCAACCCTGCCCCCAACCCACTGGACTGAGCAAGTCATATAGCTCTTCTGACACTGAGCAGTCAGGGCATGGAGACTATTCATTTGCTGGGAAGGAGGCAAGAACTGGGTGTTGTTGAGTAGCAGTCACAGTGCCCATGCTGGTGCATTACTGTGAAAAGAAGCAAAGTGTGAAACTAGGGACAGTGCTTGGGAGTTATGAGGGGGTGCAGTTGTCCAGAGAGGCTTGTGCTGGGGAGAGGTAGGTGTTTATGAGGCTGAATGGGACCCAGAGTGGGACCCTTTCTAGAGGTCCTGGTGGTGGCATCAAGGCCTCCTTCTCTATCATTGGTGTAGAATCAGCCCAGACAGCGCAATGAAATCCAGCCAGTGGTCAGTCCTGGGGCAGAGGCGGTGGGGAGGGAGGTATTTTGCAAAAATTAAGGCTCATTTGCACTTGAGGGTGAAACATGCTAATTCCATGTAGAAAATACTCTTGTTTCTTCCATCTCAATTTTATCTGTTCAATAATACTATTTGGAGAAAATATGTTTCATAGACTCTTGGTTCAACTTGAAAGAAGTTCTTGTAGATGAGAAAGGGAAGGTTTGAAGAAAGGCCTGTTTCTATTTGTTCTGAGCCAAAAGGCCGAGAAGCAATTAAAAGGCGTGTTTCCCAGTGGCAGTTCTACTTTAACAGAAGAGATTTCACAGATCATTGGTTTGTCACAATCACACTTTAAACACTCCCACAGATGAAGTGAGAAGCACCTTTGCCCATCAGCCCTGCCTCTGCTCCAGATCATCACTCCCTGCAACCAAGATGTCCCCGGGCGGGTGGCAGGCAACAACTCTGGATCCAAGGCCATGGTTATTACTCATTCTCACGTCCCCCGGTCCTCGGGGAGGAGGAGCTGTCCTGTCCACAGGGTCCTAGCATCATAATGGGCGAGAAGGGGGCACCCTGGGTGGCACAGTGGCTGCCCGTGGGGAAACATGGTGGTGGCCCTACAGGGACACAGACTTGGGAACAGCTGACCCCGTGGTGATCCCTGGCTGGGGCACCACTGTGCAGGGAACACTCAGGCATCGCTAATTTCCAAGTTGTTAATACTCTAGGGCAGTGGTACTGAGAATTTTAATGGCAATATTTACTTTCAATTAATTTTTCACCAAATGAACTGAATCTCATTACAATGGAGGGTTTAATTGATGCAGATCTGTACAGGGCATCACGTCAAGCACTTTGATGGATTGTGTGACTCATCCCTTGATCTTTCAGGAAAGAGAGGCTTATTCATCTCTTTATTCACTCAATTGTTTTTGAATACCAGGAGCCCCAGTTTCAGACAGGAAGACAGAACCTTCCACGCTCTGATGATCACCAGCCCCAGCCTCAACTGACGGGAGGCCATCCTGAGCTTTATTCCCAGCATGATAGTCAGCGAAGACCAGTGATGGATTTTCTCTGCCATTCACTTCTGCCTCTCCATCCGCCCTGGCTGTACCCCCGTCTGGACCCCTGCCTTTCTTGGTGCCCATGTTTTCAGATTCTTCTCTCTTCCAACTAGGCTCCAGACATTTCCCATCTCATAGCCTTCTCCTCATCAGCCCAAGACTGACCCTTGGTGTTTCTCAGATTCGTCCACTCTCTGCTGTCTCCTCCCTCTTGGTTGTCTTCCCTGAGTGATCCCACCCAGTACTGTGCTGGCCCTGCCCTCCCTGATCTCTGTCCAGGCTCTCTAAGCTTCAACTGCACAGGCAACACCTCCAGATCGACATGCCCAAAGCTCATGATCCTTTCCCCAGACACCAGAACAGCTGGCTCCTCTGCACTCCCACTCAGATCGGGATGCCCCCAGCCTTCCAAATGCCCACTCCAGACATTGTAGCACAGTCCTCTCTGTCCATCTCTGGTTCTACAGATTGGTCCCTTGATCTTGTTCCATCCTCTGTAGCCTCAGCCTTCCTCCTCATGGTGCTTTCCGTGAGTGCAAGTGAGAAAAGCAAATGCTCCCAGGTGCCCCCGATCCTAGGCTTACCCCTTCTGTTTCATAACAGCTCCCACACAACTTACCTGCTGGAACTACTTCTGTAAAACCACACCTGATGTGTCACCTGTTGTGGAGGCACAACAGGTCTAACGCCTCCTGGTGCCTTTGAATACTGCACAGGAGTCCGTGCACTGCCTGACGCCCCTCCACAGACTCCACACCAAGCAACCCTGAGCTTCCCTCTGCTACAAGCCCCATGTCCTTTCTCCATTATCCACAGGTCTGCTTCTTCTTCAAGCACCAGGTCAGATGCACCTCTCTGGTGATGTTTGTCTGAACACCCAAACAAGGGTGGCCAATCCTTCTTGGATGTTCCTCAGGACAGCCAGAACATTCCTCTAGTGTGCACAAGCCATGCCGCATCTTATCCGTTTCTTCTAGGTCGACTCCTCTTGCTAGACTGGGACCTTGTTAGGGTAGGACCTGTGTCTCAGCGGGAGCTGTATATGGTACCCAGTGGTGCTCAGCGTGCACAGGGTGTAAAGATCATGTGAAGCATGTGGCCTCCGGGAGCCTCAGAGTGGAGAAAAAAAATAAATACTGGAACATTCTATTTCATGCACAAACTTGCCATGTGCTACATTCACCAGTGGCTTACACCTCCTGACCTTCCTATCTCTAAGCTAAATAAAGTATTGAAAATTATTTTCCTTCTTTTACATTCAGGAATTTCATTATGATCACAGAGTACTGGAAAGAGATGAGGCTTAGATTCTACATAAGTAGCAGTTTGGGCTTTGTGACATGACTCTGCCTCTAACTGGAAGTGTGACTTGAGTAAGTTTCTTAATCACGAGAGGCCCCAGATGGCTTCTGTGTCCTGAGGACTCAGAGGTCCCAGTAGGGTGTCTGCCCAGGACAAACTCAGAGATCCCAGTATAGTGTCTGCCCGGGACACAGGGGTATTCAAAGTGATTCACCGTAAGGTTCTTCTCACTTTGCTGTTATCAGCATTATTTTCAGGGTCATTTCGGTTAACAGGTGTTAATGGAACACCTATTAGGTACCAGGTGCCAAGCTACATGCAGAGACTGAAGACACATGAAGCATGACCAGCTCTTGAAATTCATGGCAGGAACACACTCTCATAGTGAGCGTCATCACGTTTAACCTCTTCTTGGCCCTCGGTCTGGGAACCAGGACCTCTTTTCTTAACTCCATTGTGGTGGCCCCTCTCTGATCCTGTAGGTTAATGAAGCAAATTCTTCTTTCTGCATATTCAAGACCAAAGCTGGGGACTGACAATGGCAGAACAGGGTTCCAATGCCTTCCAACCATCCCTCCCCTTATGGACAGTGGTGGCATGGGTGTCCACAGCCAGTGGCTCACATATCCTGCACCTGTGCTGGGGCTGTGGGGAGCCAGGCTGTGATGACTGCCATTTCCACCCAGCCTCCAGGATCCTGGGACTTTTCCTTCTGCAGAAGTGGGAAGAGAAATATTTTCCTTACAAAGCTGAATTGAATTTCTAAGTCATGCTACTTGGCAGCACTGTATCCTCAAGCTGTTCAATGTTTTCTTGGCTGCTTTTCTGACATGTAAATTAAACTATCATTTCTGCCCCAGCTATTTTTTTCTCTGGTGGTACACAAAGTGAATGCTGTAGAAAAGTTAGTTCTACACAAGAATTTAAAACATCTTAAACATTGTACTCATTGCTTATCAGATTGATGATTCTTTTTCCAAAATAAGCCAACTCATTGACCAAACAGCATGTATTCTCCCCCGCCAGCACTCAGCTGAACATTCTTATTGCATACCTTAAACACAGTGCATTGGGGCAGTTCACTACTTTACTGCAATGGATGTGTTTGCATGCTGGAAAGATGCTGGAAAGTGAGAAACAGACACTGCTTACATGTAGGATGACAGTGTTCCAGAGTCCATTCTTCAGTAAGAAATGGAAGGTCTCCAGTGTCGTTAGGCAGCCAGGGAGCCCTCTGACCTCAACAAAAGCAAAATATCCAACTACAGTGAATGAACCTTGTTGTCTGCTTTGCCAAGTAATTGTCACAGTTGAAAAATAAAAACCAAATGTTTTAGTAAACAGCAGAAATAGACGTAAAACACGGAATTTGAAAGTCGGGAATTCAATGTGCTGACGTCTAAATTAATTGCCTTGCTTGATCCAACGACTTCACCTCTCTAAGCTCGAATTTCTTCATTTATAAAGTTATCATAGGATTCAGCTCGCTTGTTGATATGAAAGACTTGGAGCAAGTGAAAATAGTTCATTCTATTACCTTTTTAAATGAGATGTTTAGTCACTGAAACTAGAAATCCAAACGTGAGAGAGGCAGGCATTAAGTCAAATGGGCCTGCCCAGCATGTTCATTCTCCACTGCACCCTGTGCTCTCATCTGCTGAATTAACGAACATGCATACTTCTCTTTCCTTCCAAACCTTTTCACTTGCAAAAATTGTAGGGGTGAGCACAACCTTAACACATCATTAGGGTTTCCAAACTTATTTCTGTCTCACACGTTGACAGAGGTTTATTTTTCTCTCCTAAACAATATTTGACATCACTAATTTTGAATAAATGGTATGCTTCTACAGAAAGAAAAAGAGGTACGTGTGACCCACTTTGATTTCCGTCACGGACTGTCTGCTTTTAAACAATTTTTCTGAGAAATGATCCAATACCTCCCATAGCATAGACTAAGTTTTTGAAGGCACATTCTGGAAGCAGTGTAAGGGCTGTGGTGCTCGATGGTTCACCTGGGAGGAGGTGCGGCTCCCTTTGGACACAGGTGGGGTCAGGCGCCTCTGCTGGTGTGAGGTCCTCTCCACTTCCGTCCATGGTTCTCACCACAGGCACCATCAAAGCAGATTTGCCCCTGTTATGCGTAGGTTCTGTCTCTGTCACACTCTCTAATTGACGCAAAGTAAAGCTATTGATTTTGAACGATGATGCTGTGTTCATTCCATTTGCTGAATTTATTTACTGTAAATTGTTAGGTAAATGGCTGGTAAATACTTAACGTATGAATGAAGGATCAATAAAATGCATCTCTCTTCACACGGCCAGTTATGCTTCTCAGAAGGAGTCACAATTAAAGTTTTTAGTGTCTGTCATGAAATACTTTTGCATATACAAGGACACCTATGCAAACATGCACACCAGATTGTTCTACCAAAAAAAGTGCCTGTAACCAGATCCCTCCAGAGTCCATCAGGAGTCAGGGCTGCCTTCAGGGTCTCCTGTCACCCGCTAAGTCCCCAGTCTCCTCCCAAATCTCCCATCGCCTTCGCGAGACTCACAGAGCTCCCTCACAGCCCACCTTGATACAGCTTCAGCCCCATTTGTATTTATTTGAATTCTAGTCAAATATTTTGTTCGCTATTGAAACATGTATTTTCTTTTGACGTTTTGATGTATACTTTGTATTAAGTAAATTAAACATTCAGAATACTGCACAAATTACAAATGTACATCTTGAAATTTCACAAAGTGCACAAATCGATGTAACCCGCAATGAGATCAGGAAACGGTCATTACGGCACCTGCAGAAGCTCCTTGGAGTCCACTTCCTGTCACACTCCCACCTCCCCTGAGGGAAGCCAGGCCCTGTGACAGTGTGGCGTACACTCACCTGGCTCTGGACCCCATAAGCCTGGAATGACACAGGGTGTGCTCCTTTGTGCACGTCCTCTTACACTCGGAATTGGGTTTGTGAGATGTGCCCGTGTCACTACAGGTGGTTGCACCTCCTCCCTCCAGTGTTCTGTGTGATCTTCCCACTATTCATGGGCATCTGGATGGCTTTCATTTGGAGGTCTGGCTAACAAAGCTGCAATAAACACGATGGCACGCTCATGTGCACATTTTTGTGGCATCTTTAACAGTGAATGGAATTACTCAGTTACATGCTTTCAGTTCAATAGAATTGCCACATAGATTTCTAAAAGAGTTGTACCAATGTACACTCCTACCAGCAGTAGAGAATTCTTGCATTGCTATAAAGAAATATCAGACACTGAGTAATTTATAAAGAGAAGAGGTTTAATTAGATCATGGTTCTGCAGTCTGTACAAGCGTGGCGCCAACATCTGCTCAGCTTCCAGGGTAGCCTCAGGAACCTTACAACCGTGGCAGAAGGGGAAAGAGGAGCAGGCATGTCACATGACAAGAATAGGAACAAGGCTCACGTGGAAGGTGCAACACACTTTTAAAGGACCGGATCTCATGAGAACTCACTCACCATCGTGAGGACAGTACCAAGAGGATGGAGCTAAACCATTCAGAAGAATCCACCCCCATGAGTCGGTCACCTCCCACCAGTCCCCACCTCCAACACTGGGGATTACAATTCAAAATGAGATTTAGAGAGGACACACATCCAAATCATATCAATGAGTGATCTAGCTGCTCCACACTTCTTCAAACACTCAATAGAATCTACCATTTCAATTCTGGCCATTTTGCTGAGTAGGTAGCACACAACATTGTGCTTTACATCAAGTTTACGGAAGTAGCATGTATAAATTGTAAGAAACACTCATTTGAATGAAGTTTACAGTTTGCTGGAGTTTTGGCAGATACATTTTTGTCACCTTAAAAGGGTCCTCAATTTTCTTCTGGTCAATCTTCCCATCCCTACCCTCTGGCAGCTGCTATTTGTCTCTGTGCATTAGTTCTGTGCTAGAATTCCATAGAAATAAAAATGGAGTTATGTGCACTGTTTTGTGTCTGGCTTCTTTTGATGAGAAAAATGTTTTTGAGATTCATCCATGTTGTCATGTAAATCAGTGTTGTATTCATTTTTATTGCTGAATATTGCTCCATTATATGGATATTCCAAAATACTTCTATTCATTCTCTAATTGAAAAAAAAATTGAGATCATTTCCAGTTTTGAACTGTTGAGGGAAGCTGCCAGGGATGTAAGTGTATAAATACTGTGTTGAACATGCATTCCCATTACTCTTGGGCAAATGCCCAGGAACAGGATTGCTGGGCTCTGTGGTGGCAAGTGTGTGTTTAACTTTATAAGAAACAGCTAGACTATTTTCTAAGCAGGTTGCACAATCATCCCCTCCTTCCACTGAAGTATGAGGTTTCCAGCTGTTCCGCATTCCCACCTTTCTCAGTGTTACTGTTTTTAAAAATATTTTAGCTTTTTCAGGAGTCAGGTAGTGGCCCCTCACTGTGGTTTTTATTCCCATTCTCCTGGTCACCAAATGCTGTATATCTTTTAATGTGTTGATCCATTATCCAAATACCACCTTTTGAGAAACACCTGGATTCTGCCAATATTGAATTAGGGTGTTTACCATCTTACTGAGTTGCAAGTCATTTTTATGTTCTGCATAGCAGTCATTTGGAATATTTTCTCCTAGTTTGTGTCTTATATTTTTATGTTTTGATGGTTTTGACCACAGAGCAGAAGCGTTTATTTTGATAAAGTCCAACTTCTCAAATATTTTCACTTATAATTAAGAATTCTTAAAAAATCTTTGCCTAATCCCAGGTTTCCTCCTGTTTTTTTTTTCCTAGAAAGTCTATATTTTTAAGCTTCTCCACTTTGGTCTATTTTGTTTGAAGTTGTGTTGTGTGTGGAGTGAGCTAAGGGTCAGTGATTCGTTTGTTCATTTCACTATCTCCTTTGACTTCATGCTATTTTTGAGCAGGCCTAGAGTAGCTATTTCTGAGGTGCAGTTCTTCTGCATCTCCACTGAAACCAGTACATCTTCAGTGTAGTCCCTTCTGTCTCACCGGTTGGAGCTCGTCTATGTCTCCTGTGAGATCTGACCTGCTCCATTGACTGCCCCCTGACCCCATCTTTGTCCTGACTCAAGGAATCTCACTCTAATATGTCCTTAGCTGAGAACTCAGCCCAAGACTCAGTGGGACCCTGGAGCACACTTCTGGAACTTTCTCTGAGAAAATTCCTTCTTGTACATACGCTGTCCTCCAAATCTCAACTACCTGAGTCTGCTAGAATTCTTTTCCTTGTTTTAGAAAACTCATGGCCATTACTCATTAAATTTTCCTTCTCTCCGTTTACTCTGTCTTCTCATTCTGGGGCTCCACTACAGGTATTTTAGAACTGTATGCCACATCCAATTTAACTCATACTCTCTCTTTTTGCTCAATTATATCATCGTACTTCTGTCTGGATATGTTCTACTACCCTGACCTTCCATTTCCTAATATTTTCTTCTTCTGTTATGTATCAGGCCTGGTGACTCACTCCTATAATCCCAGCAATTTGAAAGGCTGAGCTGGAGGATTATTTGAGTACAGGAGTTCAAGGCTGCAGTGAACTGAGATCACACCACTGCACTCCAGCCTGAGTGACAGAGAGAGACCCTGCTCCCTGCAAAAAAAATCTGCAGTTATACCCAGTTATACCCATCCAGTGATTCTTAATTTAATTTCAGTTATTATTTTTTTCATTCCAGAATGTTTATTTGATTCATCTTAATACATTCTTATTCTTTGGTAATATTTTCCATTTTTTCATGTGTTTTCCACGGTTCTGAATCTATTTTCTTTAACATACTCGTCATAGTTATACTAAAGTCCTTGTCAAATAGCTCAGATAATTGCATCATCTATTGATCTGTTTCTGTAGTTTATTTTTTCTCTTTAATTTCAGTATTGTGTTACCACCTTCTAAAGATACAATTTTATTAAGTACTAGACACTGTGGATAAAATATTGTGGTGTTTAATGATGTTATCCTCTTCCTAAGAGGGTTCATCTTTACTAAGCCCACAGATGGTAATTGATCACCTTAATCCAACTAGGAACTGTGTTTAACTAAAACCAGGTTTCAGGTTGATCTGACCGTGGCCCTCCAGGGTTTTTACTTGAGAGTCTGGTATATTCACAGCCTTCCCCTCCTGGTGAGTCATAAATTCTAACCTGTGGTTCATGAAAGTGACAGAAACTCCTATCCTTTTCAGAGATTTTTGTATAGGCGTTTAGCGTCTAGCTCAGGGCAGCCCTGGGATTTTCCAGCTTGCTTGAGGAAAACCTAGCCATACTCTCAATGCCTATTTCATCTTCACTGCAGGCTCTTCCAGTGTGCCTATACCTCACAACAGGTGCAAAGCTGGATTTTCCATCTCTTGCCCAGGCCCAGAGCTGGCTAACATCCCTAGAATAAGATTGCTGCAGGAGTCAGATCATTTCTATAAGGTTCTCCCATCACCCTGCTGCCTTCAAGAAGATGCCTTTCAAAATGGGACAACACAGCAGGAGAGTCCTCACCAGATGAGGGCTCCTTGATCTTAGACTTTCCACCCTTCAAAACCATAAGAAATAAATCTTTGTTCTTTATAAACTACCCAGTCTCAGGTATTCTGTGATAGTAGCAGAAAACAGACTGCAATGACCTGAACCATACACATGCTTCTGATCCTCTGTTCTGTATGTTTCATTGCTTTATTTGTTTATCCTGCACTAATTAAATACTTTTTAAATCACTATAGCTATAACATATTTTTGATGTTTTGAAGAATGAGTTCTCTCCCACTATCTTTCCAGGTAAGTTTTAGAGTTAGCTATTATGTTTCTCAAAAAGCACTATTATGATTTTGGTAAAAGTTGCATTACATTACAGGATAATTATTGGAGAAATGACATCTTTACAATATGAAATGTTAAATAAACATTGTTAAGAATACAAATCTGCATTCCAAGTTGCCAAGTAATAAACTGAGGATATACCACCACATTTTAAAATTTATTTATTGAAATTCAACATTTTAATAACTTTGATGTTGAGCAGAAATACAGTATTTTAAAATTTTATTTAGTAATTTAAAATGTTGTAGACGTGCACACCATTTATAGAACATAGTTCCTTCCTCTGCATTTCACTCTGTAAGAAGCAGGCAGGTGTTGTGTTAAGTCGTGTTGGCAGATGCTGTGATGTGCCTCCCGCATCCTGTCCTCTGTCCTCTTAGGAGGAAAAGGCCCTTTCCCCAGCTTCTGGGGGTGTTGTCAGGGCTCACAGCTTCGTCTCTCCCTAGGAACTGCACAGGCTAGAAACTGCACAGGCTAGAGTGACCTTCCTTTTCCCTGGGAGTAGCTGGTTCCCGTGCAGGTGCAGAGCCTCAATCCCCTTGTGCAGGTGCAGAGGGTAAGTCCGCTTGCCACAGCTTGGAGTGACCCTGGGGACTCCGGCTAACCTTCCTCCCTGCCAGCCCTACTTGCTCCCTGTCCCCAGGTGGTGTCGCCTGGAGAACTCCCCAGTCAACTTCCTGAAAGCAACTCTCTGCTTCTGGTTTCCCAGGAAACCCTTCCCGGGAAGGAAGCTGACCCTGAAATGGGATTTGGGGGCTGGATGGACCTGAGTGGCAGGCAGGTGGGACTTCATCTCCAGTGGTGGGTGAGGCTTTGACAGTCCCCAGCACCCAGTCGGGATGGCACTACTGGCATTTGTCATTGAAGAGCTGGGGTGAGACTCTGGTCAAAGAGGAGGCAACAGTGGTGTGATGTGCCAGGCATGTGTGGGACTTGCTGCCCTCAGGGGGTTTTCCCCTAGCCAGGTCCCAGCACCCTCCAGCTGCCCAGGGCTCCCTTTGTCACTTTAAAACCTCCCTCCATGCCAGCTGCCTGTGGGAGCCGCTTCCCCTGGAGTCAGACATGAGAGGGAGTCTTGCCGCCCAGCCGTTATCTGTGTATAATAACAACAGATTGCAATGCTTTTCATTTACATCACAGCTGAAATTGCTATAAAACTGTTTCCCAGGTGTGTTTTCTGCAACAATAGTCCCAAGAGATGCCTTTGGAGACCAAGAAATGTTCTGTGGTCACCTAAACCTGGAGAGTGTTTTATAGGATCTCCCTCTTAGGAATCCAAAATGCATGCTAGCTATTACAGGCTCTGAAGAGTTTTGCCACAAAGAATACTATTTGTTTATTTCAACACTGTGTTTTCAAAATGTAATTTAACGTGTGACATTTACTGGTGATGACCCCTGGCTTATTGTTTGGTGGTCACTCCAGAAAAGCTGCTGAAAGTCATTCTTATGTAACCACATTGCAGCCTTCCAGAGGTAAGAGTGAAACATACAGTGTGCAAATCTCACTGAAGTGCAGTGTCACTGAGAATTCACTGTAGCAACTTCAGTCATTCTGTCTGACCCTACGGATCTGAAGGGATGGCAGTAACAAAACAGGTGCTCAGTTTCCCCCGCTCAGGAACACTTGAGGGTGTCTTTACGCCCATCAACACTCCATGCCCTCCCACGTGCACCCTGGGCAATCCTGGGCAGCCTCACCACCAGGAGCCAATGAACAAATGGATGGCCAAGTGGACCACGTGGCAGCATTCCCCCTCCTCACCCTGACATTCTCCCTTTCACAATGGCCTTGCCTTTGGACAGCACTGAACCGGATTCTCAATTTCCCTCAGTGCTAACATTCTGCTCTCACAGTATTAGCAGCAGAGACAGGAGATTTCCTGAGTCAGTTTGCCATCTGCATAATTCAGGTACATCAGCTGTTCTTATTGCTACCAAGCTTTGCTGGATCTCCACTCAAAAATCCCACTTCTTCTCAGTAAATGCACACTATGATTCACAAGAAATCGTCGAGCCACAGAGTCCACTTGCAGCAGGGTGCTCCAGGGCAGTCCAGGAGCTTCTCCGTGGCTGGGAGGACTCCAGGGAGCTGCGGCCTGTGCCCCAGAAGGAGCCCTGTAACCCAGGATGCCAGGGATCTAGGAGGCAGGCATGATTCCCAGGGACACATGCAGGGTCTCAAGGGAAAAAGAGGTTTGTGTTCAATGCAGGTCACTGCTTGAAGGCAAGATGGAATGGGCATGGAGTCATTCCTCCCTTGGAAAGGGCCCCCATCCCTGCGGAACTTCTGCAGTCTGCAGTCCCTCAGGTCCTCGGTGAGAGCTATGGTACTTCAAGGTACACATTCCTGGATGGGGTAAGTGGCTGCAGACAAGCCCTTAGGAAAGCGGGACAGAACCAGCTCCAGCAGCCTCTTCCTGCCCCGATGTGTGCCCACCTATGCCAGGAGCACTCTCCATGCCCCACACTCTCGGTCTCACTGACTTCACTTCCTCCTTCAGTACTCAGCCCCAGCATCACCTCCATGACCAGGTTCTCTCATGTGTGCACACTGAAATCACCCAGGGAGCCCTAAAGATACAGCTCTGGTGGCTTTCCTGAGATTCTGAATCATTGCTCCAGGTTCGATCCAGGCTTCATTTTCAAATGCTCCCCGATGATTCCATTGTGTGGCCAAGGTCAGAAACCTCCGTCTGCAGGAAATCCTCCTTGCTCCAACCTCTGACCCCAGTAAGGGGTCGGAACTCTGCAATCTGTGCGCACCAACCCAAGGCATTGGCCAATCAGCCTTCAAGGCCAAAACGCACCCTTCTGGGGATCAGCCCCCACTCTCCCTGCCCAAGCCCCACTGAAAGGCTCCAATCAATGTCTGCAGTGGGGTTGGGGTGGCAAGGAGGACAGGAGGAAGGGCAGAGAAGTTGCAGCTTCCGGGTCCGAGGTTGGTGTCTTCTCTGTTAGGTAACATTTGGAATCTTAGTCCCTTAAGGCTTTTAAGTTGAAAAAAATGTTAATTTCTAGGTTTTTCTTCCTCTACCATTTTTAATACTAAGCCACATGTTACAAAGGATTTTAAGATGTTTTCTTTTTATCATGAGCAAACTTTGTTCATTTCACCGTCTCAAAAAGTGTCCTCCTCACTCAAGTCACAAACAACCCACAGTGCCCGAAAAGGCGACCTTCTGATTAATAGACTGTTTTCTTCAAGTTGGCCTTGGTCTGCAAAACCAGGGCAGCTTATATAGTCTTGTGGCAAAAAGAAATGTCTTTTTCACATCCTCCAGTAAGCACTTACCCAAAGCACAATAAATGGAGAAAATATGTTTCATCACAATAAAATTTAAAAATATACCAAGCCAGTTGCTAAATATGATTTTTGTAATTACTGGGATATTCTTACTTTATATTATTAAAGTTTGATATTTAAAATGAGATTTTCTATCCCCTTGAGCAGGGCTTTTTTTAAATAATTGAATTCCTCTACATTTTGATTAAACCCTTAACCAAGATCACTGTGTATGAATGATAAAATGCAATTACTTTTAAAACCATAGTTGACTTCAAAATTTCCACCAATGACCTGACTTTAAATACAGTTTGTTTATTTAAAAACTTAGGTAGGGAGCTGTCACTTCCCTTCCATAATTGTCAGGGTAGACCCTCCCCAGCTGAAACTCACACCCACTCCAACTTTTTCTCTCCGCTCCGACCCACCTGCCTACCCATGGATGCTCTGCCTTGCAGCCCCAGGCCCTTGGCAAGCACTATTCTGTCTGTGTCTCTGTGACTGCAAACCATGTCCTTTTCACCATCCCCTGCTCCTAGGGACCTCATCCTAGGCATCTCTCCCACCGTGGAGCCTTCCCTGACCCTCCCTGGAGTCTAGACTAGCCCCTGCAGCTGTGATTCATCCCTTCTAGCAGGCATGACATTGACCCCGACATTTAGCTGTGTGCTTATTGGAGTGTCTGCCTCCATCTCTGGGCTACAACCTCCTGAGGCCAGGGCTGTATCTCCACTAGGGATTATTGCCATGGTGTGTCCAACCGAGTGTCTGAGCTGGAAAGGGTGGTCGAGGCAGACATGACAGAGGAGGACGGCTGGACAGTGATCATCATCCTGACCCGGGAGTGGGAAGGCCTGGTTTGTTGAGGGAGCTGTACTTTGCTGCCTGTGATAATCATGCTTTCAGCGCACTCGGAAAGGCTAAATGGGAATTTATTTTCATGAAATCGTCTCTGGAATGGTGACATTTTATCTAAAGGCACCTTGTGGCCCTCGAGGACATAAACTGCAATATTTAACGTCTCCACTGCAGCAGCCCACGGGATGGGGCCCTGTTACTTTAGGCTTGGAAAATAGTTATGTGATATTTTAATTTAAAAACATTCTGGTGGCAGGACTTTCCATACTTTTACCCATGGGAAAGATTCTCTGTGCTTTCGAAATGATTTTCACTGAATGGTGCTTAAAATGCAGCGCCTTCACCCTGCCTGTAATGGACCCTTTTCCACTCCCTGCATGAACGAGTGGGATGATCCTCCCTCGCCGTCTCCTGGATGGGGCGCCACGCTGGTTCACGCACACTCACGACCGCACCAGCAGCCCACCCTCTTCTCCCCAGGCTGCCTCTCCTTTCTTCTGTTTAAATCAGGTCAGTGTGGTCAGAGCTGCAGACGGTAATGAGGGGGCTGGAGAGGGAGGCCAGCTGCAGTAAAGCCCGCGTGAGACTCAAGCAGCCCAAAAGAGATGGGAGCGGACAGCAGGTGCAGAGTAAACCCGCCGGCGACGTGCATCGATTAGTCTCCATCGGTGATTAGCAGAGGCGTGCTTATCGGGCCAGGGAGCTTTTGCAGACTTTGATTGACAAGGCATCGATTTCTCCATCTGTGGTTCTGCTCGTCTCTTCGAGGTACTAAATAGAAACTTACCTTGTAAACGTCCTGTTGGTTGCTTTATGGGATCTGGTCTCAGGAGGCTGCAGGATTATTCATGCCGAGGACGGCTTGAAATAAAGTCAAGCACAATAGTCTGTGTTTCCGTTCCTGAAAACCCTGATGCTTATGTTTGTCCTCTTCATGGATTCAGAGCCCTTCACCTTTTCTCCCTGTGAGTAAGGTTCCCTTTGGGATGAGTCCCATAGTCCCATCACATGGGTCTCAGACTGGCCTGATCTATGCTTTGGAATCTCTTTGGCCTGCAGTTCTTGAGGAAGGTAAATTCTCACCATGGTCACCCAGAGGGGTACCTGATTCTGTCTGTCCTGGCCTGGTGCTCTAGATGGAAGGGGCCACCTGGCAGCTGCCAGCCAGCAGTGTCCTTGCCAGACAAGGGATGAGGAAGAGCAGCACCGTGGACGAGGGAGCACCAGGCCCACAGGGGAGGAGGATCCTGAACCATAGAGGAGCACCACGGATGAGGGAGCATCTAGCCTGCACGTGAGGAGCCTCTTCAAGTGGGTGGGGCTTCGCCGCATCCTCCTCTCGAATGTCCATCATTTGCACCTTCTGTAATGACGCGTCTGTCACAAATCCCAGCCCTTTACGATCCTCAGGATGCAATAAATGCAGCTGCACTTTGGTACAATCTGTTCACCCCGAAATGTCTACTTTTAGAGACTCACTTCAAATTAGCCACATTAATTGGGTGGGAAAATGTGTTTTTCTTGACAACTTCTAGGTTCTCAGGGATCCTGGAACAAGGCCAAGCTATTGTCCTGCCCAGGCCTCTCCCTTGAAGGCTCAGCCCTTCAGCGCTCCTAGGTGAGAACAGCATATAGTACTCTTGCTGATCTCATCACTAAGGGTTTTCCTGGGAGTGTACTGGGTACCTCACAGAACCTCCTTGGGGTCTGGGGTACTGAGTACTGGGTACCTCACAGAACATCCATGGGGTCTGGGGTACTGAGTACTGG
>NW_012100843.1:35861-95065 GCF_000951045.1 Mandrillus leucophaeus | reverse complement strand
AGAACATCCATGGGGTCTGGGGTACTGAGTACTGGGTACCTCACAGAACCTCCTTGGGGTATGGGGTACTGAGTACTAGGTACCTCACAGAACCACCTTAGGGTCTGGGGTACTGAGTACTGGGTACCTCACAGAACCACCTTAGGGTCTGGGGTACTGAGTACTGGGTACCTCAGAGAACCTCCTTGGGGCCTGGGGTACCAGACTTCCAACTGCAGGTCATGGACTTCTCATGTTCCAAAACTGCATGAGTTGATTGTCTATAGTAAATACCCCTCCATAGCTAGCTAGATAGCTAGATACATACATACATACATGCACACATACATATATACATGTGTACATATATATAGCTAGCTAGATACATACATATATACATGGACATATAGATGGATGGAAGGATGGATGGATGGATGGATAGATAGATAGACAGATAGATAGATAGATAGATAGATAGATAGATAGATAGATAGATGAATTAATAGATAGGATGAATACACAGCCTGTTCACAAGCTACTTTCAATAGTCATCCACTTGTTAACAATACTAAAAATGCCATTAATGTTCAGTATTTAAATGCTATTTTTAAAAGTTTATAATTTAAAAATAAAACGTTCTACTTCATGTTCTCATCTTCCATGTAGAGACTCAAAATAAATGTTTTAAACCTTGAAATTCCAGTTTTGTTTTTGCAAACAATGAACTTAATACCAAGAAAAACAATGTCATCAGATACCATATTTTTTTCAAAGAGAATGAAATTGGTTTTTCCATCCTCAATTCTCAGCCTAATCAGATGGCTCTTTCTAAAAGGAATATCCATATCTGACACCTAATTTCTGTCCTGATTCATCTGGTCAGACTGAGGGAACAGTTACCATGAGGATACGCTTCCCACAGCACTGAGGCACCTTTCAGAAGGCTCACATTTAATTATCAGATGTTCAAAAGTCAAAGTAAAGTGATGACCAAGAGCTGCCATGCGATTATTTTAGGGTAATTTTCCAGGCATTGAGAACGTGCAGGGCTCCACAGCTGCAGTAGGATTGTGCTCCTAATCGGAATATCAGAACTGTGTTCACCAGGCCCCGTCTTATCTCCTTCAAGCAGAGATGCCCCTGCTCCCAATGCTTATTCTAATTTCCTTGGCGCCTTGGTTGTTTTCACAGAGCATCCAAGGCACAGCTTATGAATGTGGAGACAACACTCTCAGTGTGACCTCATCACTCCCACAGCCAAGGGACCCTCCAGCCAGCAGATACCACTGGAAGACTGCCTCTTCTAAAGGTGCGGCAGGTCACTCCTCCAAAGCCCAGGACGCAATGCAGCCCTGGACCGGGGCTCCCCGTCCTTCCTTTAGGATCAATTCGTGGTTGCTCTGATCTCTGGAGCAGGATTCCAGGGTCCCGAGACCACCGCACCTCCAACCATGGGACATGGGTGCGATCAGGACAGGCTCTAGTTGTTTGTTCATTTCTCTCACAGCTCATCAGCAGCATTCCCAGTGCAATAGTTCCTTGATTCATGCAGTCACAAGTTCTATGCTGCAGTTGTAAATTTCAAAGCTATTGTAGACTCTATGTTCCAAGGAGTGGGCTCAGATGAACATCGGCTGAAGACGCTCACTGCACCTTTTCGGGGATTCTGCCCAGGAAATAACTCTTCATTCTGTTCTCTCTTTTGGCCTGTGTTCCCTCCCTAAAATTGTAGGTCCAGATGGGAGAATTATTCTTGCCCTGAGCAGAAATATTGCCAAGCTTGCACTGGTCCTATTTCATGCACAGTAATTCAGGCAGGAATGTTTGTAAATTTTCCATGAGAAGCTGGTTTTGTCAAATGAGTTTAGAGCAGTCGATTGGAGGTGATCGGCCATTGTGGGATGAGGCTTTGACTCTCGAGTTCGGTAAAACATGCCCAGGGGTGCCTCGATGAACTGAAATCATTTTGTGAATGTCTCGCCCAGGGGTGCCTCAATGAACTGAAATAGTTTTGTGAATGTCTCAACTGTTTTAAGCGTGTGTGTGTGAGACCGATGCCAATGTCTGCAGTGTTGCTCTGTCTGTGGCTCTCGTCTGAGGACAGCCAGCAGGGAGGAAAGGTGAAGGGAGCGAGGGCAAAGATGCTCCATCCAATGAGGCTCACGGAGCCTCCCAAAGCCTGGCAGCTTCACGCAGCACTTGCAGTTCCGGCAGGAGCCATCCAGCTTGTCACGTAGCCGAGAATGACCCATCAACCTCCAGGTCATGACACAGAGACTCTGACCTTGACAAGCAACCACAGGTGACAGAGGAAAGGGAAATGGCAGGAATGAGTGGCAAGAGATGCAGGTTCACGTCACGGGCCCTCACCTGGGAAAGGACTCGGCCCCCCGCCAAATGGCAACACTAAGACTTCATGGTTAGGTTTCACTTTAAAAAAAAGACTTAAGCTACACACTTGGTGTGATTTTCCTTTTTAACTGACTTATTCCAACTTACTAACCAACTCCCAGCAAGTACCTATCAAACAGAAAGCACCCCCTGTGCGATCTGCAATGCTGGGGGGGACCCCACCCCAGGACAGCAGCTGCCTGGGGCAGCGGGAAGGCACCAGTAGTGTTATCGGGCATTTGGGAGGAGGTGGGCCCTGAGCAGGGTGCAGGCGTTCCCTCTCAGGCAGGAAGACCCTGACCATGGGGGTCTGCACACAGAGTCCGGGTAGGCAGGGAGAACGCGAGGGCGGTGAGATGGAGGCTGGAGGAAGGGAAGGTGTCTGGAACAGGCAGGTCCCTGCAGCTGCTGCAAGAATCCCTGGAACAGCCACAACTGGAAGTCAGGCGGAAGTTGCAAGGAGGAGCCCATCCCTGTGGCCACAAAGGGCAGGCTGAGGAGTGGACAGTCCACGGACATGTGAGCCATGTTGATTGTCTTTGGTTCAGGGTCCAGGCCCTCTAGGGAGGCTGCTGGAGTGGCGGAGGAGAGGAGTCTGGGATTCAGACACTTGAACTTGAACCTGGGACCTGGGTTCTGCCTTTGCTTAGCTGTGTGGGCTCTGGTGCCTACGTCCCCTCTGCACAGTGGAAATGATGAAACCTTCCGGGAGGAGTTGCTACACGGCTCAGAAATGAGGCTCGTTAGGCTGCAGCTCCACTCAGTGTCCCTGGGTCCCATCCCTGACACACCCTGGGCACAGCACAGAGGTGAGAACTGTCTGCTGGGATTTGCGGTCAAGGCGGGGTCATCAGGGATGAGAACTGTCCGCTGGGGTGTGTGGCCAAGGGGGCATCATCAAGGGTGAGAACTGTCCACTGGAGTGGGTGGTCAAGGCAGGATCATCAGGGCCCTCCCGCCCCCGACCTGGTCTCGGTGAGCCTCCCTCTGTCTGACTTTTCCTTCTATGAGGTCCCAGTGCTCCAGAGCCCATCTATGTGCCCACGGCCATGACGCTTCCCCGTCTGCACACTGGTGCCCCCAGCCTCACCTCCACCCCAGGCCTCCCCAGGGCCCACCCCACAGTCACACTTCCCCCTCCATAGAGCAAACCCAGGCCCCTAAGACTTCCCCTTTGTGCAGCCCAAGTGAAGGTCAATGCTGCGGGTGAAGGTCAGTGCTGAGGGTGAAGGTTGGTGCCGCGGGCGAAGGTCGGTGCCGCGGGTGAAGGTCAATGCTGCGGGTGAAGGTCAGTGCTGAGGGTGAAGGTTGGTGCCGCGGGCGAAGGTCGGTGCCGCGGGTGAAGGTCAATGCTGCGGGTGAAGGTCAGTGCTGAGGGTGAAGGTTGGTGCCGCGGGCGAAGGTCAGTGCCGTGGGTGAAGGTCGGTGCAGCGGGTGAAGTTCAGTGCGGTGGGTGAAAGTGCTGCAGGGATGCTCGGGAGCAGTGGGTGCCTGAGTCGCTAGGGATGCTCTCCCTCTGCACCAGGGAGCATTGGGCCAGTCTCTTGGTGGACTGTCTGAAACAGGTAACCCGTAAGCACAATACCAACTCCTTTTTCCCTCTGTCTAATGTTAAGGACCAAATGGTATAAATAAAAATATATATATTTAAATGAAACCTCACACAGTGTTGTATTAGGTCCCTGTCACTGTAACACATTGCAACAAACTAGGTGGCTTCAGCAACACAAGTGACTCCCTTAGAATCCTGTAGAGCAGAGTCTGGTGTGGGTCTCGCTGGGCAGATGCGAGGCTCCGGGGCAGAGTCCACTCCGTACCTTTTCCTCCTTCCAGGGGCTTCTGGGATTCCTTGATTCATGGCCCCATCCTCCACTTTCAGAGCAGCGACTCCCATCCCTCTCAACCTCCTGGGTCACCTCCCTCCCTCCCAACCTCCTGGGTTACCTCCCTCCCTCTGACCATCATGGTTGTCACTTCCCTCCCTCCCTCTGACCATCCTGGTGGTCACCTCCCATCTGTCTCAATGTCCTGGTTGTCACCTCCCTCCCTCTGACCTGCCTGCTGGTCACCCCTCTCTCTCTGACTGTCCTGCTGGTCACCCCTCCCTGACTCTTTTCTGCCTCTCCTTCCCCTTTTAAGGACCCTGGCAATTCTACTGGGCCCTCCTGGATGATCCAGGATCATCTTCCTATTTTGTGGGCAGCTAATTAATCACAGTAATTCCATCTGTCACCTCAAATTCCCCACTTCCATGGAACCCAACTTATTCACAGGTTCTGGGAATTTGGAACCGGATGACCTTAAACAGGGCCCACCACAACTGTTACCTATTAAAATGTAACAGAAGAATGTAAACGAGGTGGTAGAATGGTAAATGCTCAGTATTGCTTTTGCAAACATTTGAAACAAAAGTTTAATTTTCTAAATGAAAATATTTACTTTGACAATTGTATTTTTAGGGTTTATGCCACATGCTAAAAATAAAAGACGATGAACCAAAAAAATAAAAAAAAAATCCATCAAAGTCAAGTTAAAGTCGTCTGTCCAGATCTTTTGGTGTCAATAAATTATTCCTTGTTTAGATTCTAAAGCGTTTCATATCAATTATAAACATGTAATAAGGAATGACCCATTGTAATTCCTGATCATAAACCAATCAATCAAACAAACCAGACTGTGTCCCACAGCCCTTATTCCCCATGGTTTTCTTACTTGTCTTGCAATAGAAGGCCGTCCCCAGATCCAGGAGGGAGGGAAGATGTGAGTGGGTGGAGAGTGCCAAGGAACTAGGGTGACCAACCATCCCCACGTGCCTGGGGCGGACAGGTTCCCAGACGCCAGGCTTTCCATTTCAAAACCAGGGAAGTCCCAGGCGTCCCAGGCACCCTGGGACCATCACTCACCTCGTCCAGGTGTGAAAGTCCCCACACGATGTTGAGAATTAGGACACAAGTAGAGAATTGTTTGATTCTCCCTCAAAATGTGATCACACCTACCAAATGCTTACTACGCAAATTGTCCCATCTCCTAGAAGCTTCCCAATAACCCAGGAGGCCATCGCAGCTCATTTCATAAATGGGGAGACCGAGGCCTGGAGCCACACGTCTGGCATATAACAAAGTTTAGAGCTCAGCCCAGGCCTGTCTGGTCCCAAAGCCCACGCTCTTCACTTCCCCACTCAATGGCTCTTTCGACCGTTCCCAGCTATGGATCTACTGTTTGCTCAACCTGCACTGCGATGGCCAGGGACTGAAATGTCTCAGGGTGGGGCTCACGTGTGCACGTGTGTGTGCCAGTGTCGGGGGAGTACTTACTTTCAGTAGCCTTTCTCATTTCTCCTCAGTGTTATTTAGAAATTATATACAAATTTTTCATAATGAACACTCTCTAATCTCAAGCTGTAGCCACCAAAACCAAATGCAACGTGCCTCCTTCCAGAAATTGTTTGCATCCTGTGTTTTTGTTTCCAGACGCAGAGCTGGAGTCTGCAATTACACAGCTCTGCAGACTTGGAGCTGAGTCACCCGAGCTTGGGCTCTTGTGCACATTCCATTTGGGTTTTCCCAGAATGTCTGAGGCCTTTGCTACAGATACGGTATATCTGAGGCTCAAATGGTATCCTGTGGAAAAATAAGCAATTTGAGTACAAGGTGTATTGGAGTTGACGGGAAATGGTCAGATATAAATAAACACAAAGGGAAAAGAAAGGCACATAAATTGAAAGCTTAGAATAATGTGTAACTATTAAAAGATTTTGAAAAACTCATTTTATCTATTTAATAATCTCCGAGGTAAAAGCAGAGGATAGCAGTCTCCAGTTGGAATTACTGGCTAATGTTATTCATAGCCAATCGTTATCAGCTGCCATCCAGCCCCAGCCACATATTTTCATATTCTGCTAAAGCCTTCTTCCATGCAAACTTGGGAAGCAGGGCACTTCTTGTCCCACCTCTCAAGCCACACAGAAGAGACAAGCAGAGGTTTTTAATCAATGTGTCTTAAGCTGGGAACTTGACTGAGGTCTTCATCACCACTCAGTCCTGCCTGTATGACTATCCTGAAAAAGTTAAAACTCTCGCTAGAGCTAACCAATGTGAAATGTTTCTAAGTGAAAATGCCGCATAACAACGGTGTTTCAGCAGCACGTTCTGAGCCAGGGGCTCTGCAGGGGACTCTGACACCCCCACTGGGAAAGCCCAGGGCTCTGGAGAATCAGCCAAGCACTCACCTTCTCTCCAGTCTTCCCTCCAACACGCACAGGGGATAAGTCAGAGAATTCCAGGAGCCTCCAGGGGCTCTGTGGCTTTCATTTTCCTGACAACGTTAAAAGCCCGGTGTCTAAACAGACATAGACACATCCATGCATGAAAACATACACACATATGAACACACACTTAAACATATGCACACATACACGTATGCACACACACACACACAATCTGTTCTCAAGTGTATAAGTCACAGTAAAACAAATTACTTCATGTCAAATAAGATTTTTGACTCATAAATAAAAACAAATCTTTATCTTATTCTTGTCTCTTTTATTCTCCCGATGACTATATTAAACGCTTTTTTTTCTAAGATCCTATTTGACTTGACTTAAGGAATTCTGAAAAGCTTGCTGCTGAGGGATTCCAGAAGAGTCACAGAGGGTTGATGTAATCAATTTCACCTGCTCTTTCATCGTTGCTGGTATTGTGTGGTTTTCCTTCCACTCTGCATGTCTGTGGAGCAGACAGAACTCATGGCCTGGAAAAAGTCATCAGAATCTGTTTTTACGCTAGCAAAGCACAGAGGGAGTGGCAAAGGGAGAGGCAGAGGGAGGAGCAGAGAGAAAAGCAGAGCGAGGAACAGAGGGAGGAGTGGAGGGAGGAGCAGAGGGAGGAGTGAAGGGAGGAGCAGAGGAAAAAGCAGAGGGAGGAGCAGAGAGAGAAAAAGAGGGAGAAGCGGAGGGTGGAGTGGAGGGAGGTGCAGAGAAAGGGATAGAGGGAGGAGCACAGAGAGGAGTGGAGAGTGGGGCAGAGGGAGGAGCAGAGGGAGGAGTAGAGAAAGGAGCTGAGGGAGGACTAGAGGAAGGAGTGAAAGGAGAAGCAGAGGGAGGAGTGAAGGGAGGAGTGAAGAGGAGCTGAGAAAGGACCAGAGGGAGGAGCAGAGAGAGGGATAGATGGAGGAACAGAGGGAGGAGCAGAGGAATAAGCAGAGGAGGAGCTGAGGGAGGAGCAGAGAGAGGGGCAGAGGGAGAACCAGAGGGAGGAGCAAGGTAGGACAAGAGGGAGGAGCAGAGGGAGGAGAGGAGGGAGGAACAGAGGGAGGAGTACAGGGAGGAGTGGAGGGAGAAGCAGAAGGAAGAGCAGATGGAGGAACAGAGGGAGGGACAGAGGGAGGAGCAGAGGAAGAAGCAGAGGGAGGAGTGGAGGGAGGAGTGAGAAGAAGAGCTGAGGGAGGACCAGAGGCAGGAGTGGAGAGAGGAGCAGAGGGAGGAGTGCTGGTGAAGGAGCTTCAAGGCAAAGCTGGCCCAGCACCCACCCAGCGTTAGCCCATCTGTGGCTTCCTGGGCTCTACAGTCATCTCTTTTTGCCGTCCCCTTTTTGAGTCTCCAGCTCCTGCCCTTAGAACAAGTCTGAGGGCATGCAGGGGGCCTCTTTTTTGTGTTTTTGTTTCTAAGCCAGTCTTAGCTGTGTTCACTGCACCTGGGCTGGCTCCATGGTGTGCTGTGCTTTTCCTCTTGTGACGGAAACAGCGCCCTGGCTGCAGCATAACCATGGCCTGTGGCCTGAGCATCCCGCTCTCTCCTGCTCCTCCACAGGGCTTCCCTTGGAGACCCCGAGACCCCTGTGCCCCCTCCCAGCCATTCCCAGGGCTCCTGCCCTGTCGGGCTCCCCTCGGCCACCTCCGTGCCTACTCCCACCTCAGGGCACACTAGCTCTGTGTCAGCTGCAGTGCGGCTGTCCTCATCATCGACAAACCCCTGGCACTCTGAGCACTGACATTTCTAAAAGACTTAATGTCTTTAGAGATGTTTTAGGTTTACAGCAAAATTGAGCAGAAGATGCAGAGATTTTCTGTGTACTCCTCTCCCTGTCCCCAGCCTCCCCCACTGTTAACAGTCACCACTCTGGTGGGTGTTACAATTAACGAGTCAGTGATGATGCATTAGTATTATCTAAAGTTCACGGTTTACTGACGGCTCACTGTTTCGACATTCTGTGGGTTGGAACAGCTGCATCATGACATGGACCCACCATTACGGTCTCACATGGAGCAGCTCCATTGCCCTTAAAGTCTCCCGTGCTCCACCGATGCCTCCCTCCCTACCCGCCAACCCCTGAAGCCACTGATTTTTTCCCTGCCTCCATAGTTTTGCCTTATCCAGAATGTCCTAGAGTTGGAATCATACGATGTGCTTCTGGCTGGCTTCTTTCCAGAATGTCCTAGAGTTGGATTCGAACAACGTGTTTCTGGTTGGCGTCTTTCTCTTGGTAATAGGCATGTAAGCTTCCTTGGTGACTTCTCATGAATTCATAGCTTGTATCTGTGAACACTAATAACATTCCACCGTCGATATGCACCACAGTTTATTCACCCATTCACCAACCTGAGGGCACCTTGGTTGCTTCTAAGCCCTGGCATTTATGAATAAAACTGCTATAACCAGCTGTGTGCAGCCTTTTGTGTGGACACAAGTTTCTAACCAACTCTGACATTTATAACAGCCAGAAATCGGGGCCACCAGAAATGGACACAGAGCCTTTGTGTGGAGGAGAAAGAGGTTCCTTTCTCAACATGCTTCAGCTTCACACATCTGAAGAGCGCCTGAGCCTCCACACAGATCTGCACAGTGACCTGACTGGTGCACACTCTGGCATGGACCGTGACAATCTACCTGGGCCTTATGCTTTAAAATGATGCCCCTGTGCAGGCTTATCTGCAAAATCTGGGGTGTCACAATAGCCTAGAGATGAATGAAAGCCATCCCCACCCACGACAGAGGAGGTTCGGAACACATTCTGAAACATCCTCAATATCCTGTGTCTCATGGGGTTCCCACACCCATTTTCCCATGAGCTGCAGTGATTTCCAGCATTGGCTTCGTAGGTTTTCTGACGAGTCTGGTCAGCGCCTTGGCAGGTTTTCTAGAAGCTGTGGGGCCACATACCATCGTAGTTTTCTATGATGCTGGCCGTGGCAAGCCCCTCAGTTCTTCAGCACTGTTTCTGTCTTTTATGCTTATTCTACTGGGTTCTCTTATAAAACACGGGGCTCATTTTAGAGACGGCAGTTCTAGCAGGGGCTGTGCTTACTGAATTGAGTTTGGGTCCAATTCCCTACACCTGCCAGGCTTGGTCAGCTCATTTGACAGCACATGGCTCTTACAAGATTCGAGGAGCTCTGGGATCTTCTTGGTCTTCCAGCTTGTCCTTTCGCAGCTGCGTCTTTGACCTGCCCTCAGCAGCCCTGCATGCTGTGTGCTACGGGCATCGTGTGCGGTCTGTGCCCTCGCCGGGTCTGCCTTCCCTGGGGTCAGCAGCAAAACAACATTTTTCTAATTGGCCCCTGCACTTGAGCAAGGAGGCAGCAGGTTGAGCCACCTGCTCGCTATTCCTGGTGTCACCAAGATCTCCAGGTGCAGAGCCAGCAGCCTGGGATCAATTAGAAATGGTGATTGAAGCTGAATGTGATTAATTATATAGTTTGAGTGATTCAGGTTTTAATTATACTAAAATTACATCATAAATCCAGGGCATTTGGAAGGATCCCCAACAAAACTCATCCACGGAGGAATGCAGCCTCCACGCCGGACTCTCACCTGCATCCCGTCCCACGCTGCTCACCAAATGCACGCATCCCACTCACACTCACAACCACGAGGGACCACGTGTGCAGAGGTGTCACTCAGCCACTGCTGAGCCAGTGTGGGTGCTTCATCCTGCAGCCCCTGATCAGTGAGGGGAATTTTGTGGGGACAGCATGATTACATTGTCCTTGGTATTGCCAACAGAAAGTGCAGGCTGATCTAGGCTATGTCTTTGCATTTCATTGAGACAAACTTAATCCCAACTCCACGCAGTGATTCTTGTATCCTACACCTATGCGATATACCTCCACCCACAGGCTGCTTTGAAGAATAGTCATTCGATTGGATGATGCTAATTCCCATGTAATTAATTTCTGGCACACCTTGAGATCTCTGGAAAGCAGGACATTTATTCTGGCAGTGGCTCCTTATTCCCGGGAATGTCCTCAAACGTTGTCCCATGACCTCCATCATGGCCAGCATGGATCTCCTGCAGTGTCCTGGAGAGCAGGCATGCCTGGAAACAGGTGTCTCCGTGGCTGGATCCCCCACTATGTGTAATGGATACGGAGGCCTCCCTCCCACAGGCAGCTCCCGCAGCACTGCCCCCTCCAGGTCAGCACTCCTGACCCACTGTTCACGGCAGTGGTCACCTCGCTAGCCACTGGCCTTTCTGAGCAGCATTGCGTGGACACGGCTGAATCAACATGAGCAGAAGGGAGGAGCAGAGGGAGGAGTGCTGGTGGAGGAGCTTCGTGGGAATGTAAATTAGCCCAACCTCAAAAGCAGGGGCCCTGGCTGGAGCAGCCTCTGGCAGTGTGGGTGCCCAGAAAACACTTGTTGACCCAGGCCCATAACTTTTCTGGGGCAGAGCTCAGATCGGCAGTGTGTGCAACCTCTCAGATGCACAGAATGACTCCTTTGGCTGCCCTCTCCCAGCTGGGGCTCTTGCTTCCCCATCCCTTTCTTGCCTCCCAAGCCCTGAGATCTCTCTAGGGATCATCTTGGACCCATACGGCCTTAACTTCATCATGGGCTGCTTTCAACCTGTCCTCCTAATCCAGCTCCACCCATCTGGACTCCTGAGTGCCATAGTCCTCTGGCCTGGAGCCCCAGGATCTAGTGGTGAGCTAGTGGTGACAATTTGTAGCAGGCACCATCTCCATCCTCCCGCAATGGACTGATTTCTGTCCCCGTGGAATATGTGCACCCACCCCACCCCTGACGTCAGTGGACTTGAGCCTCCGAAGCCAGCCAAAGCCAGGTGGAAGAGAGGCCAAAGGAGGAGCAGTGGGTGGGCTCCCACCTTGGCTTCAGCTTCCTGTGTTCCACAATCTTTTTGAAAATTGTGTAATTTTCAAGGGTACAAATGCAGTTTTGTTAAATGTCTATATAGTTTCATAGTGGTGAAGACCAGGCTTTCAGTGCATCCATCATCCAAATAAGATACACTGTACCCTTTAAGTAATTTTCCCTCCCCACCCTGACACACTCTCCCGACCTTCTGAGTCTCTGATGTCTACCGTTCCACACTCTTGGTGGGAATGTAGATTAGCACAACCTCAGTGGAAAATAGTACAGAGATTTCTCAGAGAACTAAAAGTAGAACACCATTCCATCCAGCAAGCCCACTATGGAGTATCCACTCAAAGGAAAGAAACAAACATACCCAAGAGATACCTCCACCCCTGTGTTTACGGCAGCACTGCTCCACAGGCTTGAGTCAGGGATGAGTTCTCCGTTTCCCGAGGAACCACATTCTCCGTGGCTGGCATCCTTGGTCTGAGAATCGATTCAGGTGGTGGATGTGGACGTGCCCCACGACTGATTCCAGCATCTAAGCAAACTTAGGCGTGAGTATGCCGTGCTCTATACTCAATGCCCTGCCATCCCTAAAGTTCAATCAGGGATTGTACCAGCAGATTGCAAAGTGAATTTTGCTCCTATCGCAGCACAACAGGATGCTCGGTCATGAAAACTCTCCGCTGATTCTAATGCCCAAGTGCCCTGACTCAGGGATCCAGGCAATCAGTTCCTCTCAAAGCTACAAAGACAGCTCTCAGCAAATTCAAGTGCTGGCTGGGTGTCCAGATTAGAGGTACTTGGAGACCATCTTCCAAGACGTATTTCCAAATTCTAAATATCAGGGAGAGCTTCCTAGATAAGGAAAGTGTGCTCAGAAACTACATCAGAGTCATGTATTGTTATTTGGGTTTTGTTCTTTCAAAGAACAAATCGTCACTCAGCCCTCAGAGATGATTGTTTCAATAGCGTTTGCTGATTTGGCTTCATGTGAAAGAAACCTTCATAGATAATAGGCGCCAGCTTTGTTGATCTTCTTGCATTATAGTAAATTCCATGAAGTAGGTGATAGGATCCATTGATTTGCAGTTCAAGCCATATTTTTAAACAATCGGATAACTGTCCATTCCATCACTGCACTCTTTCGTTTACTCCTGGTTCTATAGTGTGTCCATCCACTTAGCTGTTTTCATGAGGTGCACTGAGACCTCGACATTCCCACCCCTAGGACCACAGTCATGACTCACATCGTGCAGATCATTTGCTGGAAGTGGCGGAAACATGAATATTGCCATCCAAAGATTAGGGACAATGACATTTATAGGCAATGCATACCTTTTACTATAGTCTAAAGATACATAATGCCCTTTAAAGCTCAGTATACTCACTAAAAAGAATGAGCTCTGCAGCCTCACCAATAATAACCTTCGCAGCAAATTGCCCATTGTTCCTCAGAGTTCATTTTTAGGAGGCTGAGATCTGAGCCCCAATGGGATTTTTCTCTGCAGTAAAGCAATACACTAGCAAATTATAGACAATAAGTCTGATTGAATCAGTATTGTTCATAAGCACATTGAGTGATAAAACATGAAGTGGATAGAAGCGGTTGATGCTAATTGCTAGCTCAGCCACTGTGTACTGGGCAGCCTGCTGAGTGCAGCACTCTAGAAGTTGCCAGGGCATTGATCGTCTCTGGACAATGGCACCAGGAGACCCACGTGGCTCCAAGGAGGACGGCCCTTGCCACCTCCCAGGAAGGCCTGCTGCCTCCCTGCCTGCCCAGGGCCAGGCATCTGGAGGCCAGGTCTGTAAGGGAACCAAGTCCCATCATTGGAATATCTCTCTGGATTCCATTGTAATCCATTTCAGACGTAGTCACGTGTGTTCATGAACTCATCAATGCAACCTGGAAACTTGACCTTGGCTTGCGGTCTCTGACACTTTGATGTAATAAAGTGGGCGTTCTGGGGTGGAGGCGTGGGCCTCCTTCTCACACTTATGGAGCCTTCCTAGGGGCATGCCCTCCAGTCTCCGTCACTGTGCTCTGCCGTTTGCATATGGGTTGATAAACTTTGTCATCTGGCCTTTTCCATTTGGGAGTCTGTAGAACAAGGGCTGAATGTGAGACTGTCATGATAGCGTCAAAGCCCCAACTCTGCACGAAGCCAGCAACAGGGCAGCCCACCGGTCTCCAGCACCGCCAGCATCTACCTGTCTCTGTCTTTAGAATGAACCGGATGGAAGCCACTTTGTTACCTCCAAGAGCAATGGCTGGGGAGGGGCTGCTCTTCTTTTCTCTTTGTCTGAATGTCCTCGTGATTCAGCCCTTTTAGGGCCACTGCTGTGCCCGACTCTAAGTTGTATGTTCCTTTCACCAACAGAAGCCATTGCTTTCCTGGGAATGGTCAGGATCTGCTTCCCGGATGGGGATGTGGCTCCCACCTTGTATGCCCCTGTGTGTTTAACCAAAAGCCCCCGCCTAAACGGCAGCTTTCTGAAGAACAGGGCTGGGAGTGTGGGGAGCGTGGCCGGAGATTTGGCACCAGCCTGAAGGGAAAGAGTAAGAGAAATAGCAGCAGCCGGGGAGTGTCTGGGGTGTGTGTTTTTGGTTTGTTTGTTTATTTTTTACAACAAGCCTTCACTGTTTTCAAATTGAGAATTAATAGCTGAATGTTGCATGCAGAAGGTGAGTTTGTGCCTGAATGGCAGAAGTAAAGCGTGTGCAATCCCTCGATGTCCGGACTGTCCCCCTGGCTGTGTTTCTTCCTGCCGCAAATGACTGTGGAAGGTCTTTGGTGACGGTGTGGAGGCCTGGGGGTTCCTTATTCAGGGGGCATTTCTGTGTGTTCATGGAGATCCTTTGGGCATCCCTAATCCAATTCTCCCCATTTCTGAAGCCAGAGAGATCCTTTTTTGAGAGACACACACAGACCTGGAGTAGCTCCTGGCTCAGTGCACAAATGTTGGGTCACAGCTTGTCCCCAAGGCCCTGCAGGTCCACCCCCACCAGTCTCTGTCACCTCAGACCTGGGCCCCCTTTCCCTCCACATCCCAGTCCTCTTGAGGGTCTTCCTGTTCCCCAGGTGGGCTCCACTTGATCTGACCACCGGCCTTAATATTCGCTGTTGTCTGTGACTGAGACCCTCTCATCTCACCTTGTCTCTTTTCTTCCAAACCTCAACCCGTTACTTCCTTCTGAGTATCTTCCCTGACCCCGCGTCCACTCCAGCATGAGGAAGGAATTGCTCCAGGAAGTCTCGAAGGAGCCTGGAGGCCCCGTCACAGCCCCAGTTCCACCCTGCTCTAAGGGTCTTCGGCACTGTCCCTGTTTCCATTTCCTGTGCCTCCTGCAGCAAATGCCCCCATGCTCAGTAGCTGAAAACAACACACATTTATCATCTACAGCTCTGAAGGTCAGAGCCCAAAGTCACTTTATGGGCTAACGTCAAGGCATCAGTAGGGCTGCGTTCCTCCTGGACCCTCTGTAGAAAAGTGGTTTCTTTCTTTTCCAAGTTCTAGAGGAACTTGTGTTCCTGGGCTGCTGGCCTTGCCCCCATTTTCAGAGCCAGCCATGTGGCCTCTTCATGCCTCTCTCTGGCTCTCTGATCTCTTGTCCCATCCTGTGCCCTGACTGGGACCTCCTGCCTCCCTCTTATGAGGGCACTTGTGATTTCAGCGGGCCCACCCAGACAGTCCAGGAGAATCTCCCCAACTCCAGGTCCTTCACCACATCGTACCTCCAAAGGCCCTTCTGCCACGTAAGGTGACGCATGCACAGGTCCTGTGAATTAGGACGTGGCACCTGGAAAGAGGGCACTTGTCAGCCAACTGCACTGTGTCTCACCATGTTGCAGCCAACTCTGGAGTCCGAGGACTGTGTCTCTCGTGTTCACTATTGTAGACTTGTCACGTGGCACAGAGCCTGGCCCATGGAGCTGCCTACAAATATATGTTGAATTAAGTAAATGAATGGAGGAGTGGACGGATGAGTGGATGGAAGGATGGATGAGTGGATGGATAGATGGATGGATGAGTGGATGGATGGATGGTTGGATGGATGGAGTTCTATGGTATCCCCAGTTCACTTTGAAGCCTCAAAACCAGTCGTGACGCAAAACAGCTCAACAGGGTCTATTTGGTTAAGAGCTGACTGAATCCAGACACCTCATGGTCCAGAGCCAGGCCATACCTAACTGGGCCTGAAGTGTGGGCACGTTTCCACTCTCAGTCCCAATAGACTTCATAATGGATTATTTTATCATTTGTTGAAAGTTGGGCTGAGCAGGATCCACACTGAGAACGCTTACAGTGGTAAATGACACAAAGCTCCCCACTGAGCAGACACAAGGCATGACCACCATGGACACTTCCCAGCTCCATCTCTAGGCCACGTGATAGCCCTTTGACCTCAAAAAACTCGAGAGCTTGTGTTTGATGCAAGTTTCAATCTCCAGCTAGACTCGTCCAGTCTCATGATTACTATCTAATATTTTTAACATAAAAAGAGGTCGTGTTATAAGAAATAGGAGAAGGAGTTCAGGTCTTGGTATTGTGCTACTCATTCAAAGACGCTCAGTACACACAGGCTAGTCTGGCTCTCAAAATGTCTGCCAGGGAATGTCACCCACAAGCCCCCTCTGTGTGGACACCAAACTCGAGGGTTCCATGGGCAAAGACCTTTTCAGGGAGACAGTCATGGTGCACATTCATCAGATAGCCACGTTGCCAATGCCAGCTCCCTGCTTATCAAGGAGCACCCACCTGGAAGTCTTTGTAAGTGAAGCAGTGAGGTTCGGTGAGAGGCAGACTTGCCTTACACCTCCACAGCTCCCTGCCTATCAAGGAGCACCCACTTGGAAGTCTTTGCGAGTGAAGCAGTGAGCTTCAGTGAGAGCCAGGCTTGCCCTACACCTCCAGCCTGCAGCTGAGGTCCAGGGAGATTCAATCCCTGTGCTCAATGAGGCAGGAGTCAGCACCTTCAGAACTGCACCCCCTACTTGTTGCAGGTCACATGCAAACTGAACTTACAAATTCCGGGTTGAGATTTTTTAAACCAAAAGTTTGCAACTTTTGGTTACTTAGCAATTGTTTGTGACCTATAAGATAATTGACAAAATGTTTTTCCAAAACTAAAATATGCCCATCAACTGACTTGAATTCTATGTCTGTTGACCTTTTTCTCTTCAAGTTTCCACTTCATTTGGATAGATTCTGTCATCTGGCCACATTGTTTCAGAGATGTGCTCTTGTAAATGAATATGACTCTGCAGGCAACATTTGGGTGTGAATCCTGTACTTCTGCTCACACTGTCTCTATCCCACCACCACAATGGACATTAGTAAAATGCAAGCATCATTTTAATAATACTGAGCAGGCTACAGAAAGCTTGCTTCAAGAGAAACTCTTCCAAAGTCCATGTGGTCTAATTTATAAGAGGCTGCTTATCTTGCCTTCCAAAATAATACAGCAAACTGACAGCACAGAGGAGATTATCTGCACAGCCCAGGGAGCGGGAGTGAGGGTCAATTTGTCACAACCGACGTCACCGCCACAGTGAGCTCTTCTTCAATTAATGTGCAGATTCAGGAGAAACCTTGTTATCTAAATGCTGTTGTTAATTATTCCTGGACAACAGCTTGGGAGCAGGCTTGCCTGGGGAGGACTTAAAAACCGGAGTCCCGGGACACCCACCGATTGCAGAACTAGCGAACCACCTGCAGGGGACTGGAGCCGTCGGGAGGAAGGTGGTGCCACAGGCTTGGTAGGAGCCTGTATTTAAATAAAATCTGCTCAGATCCAAGGTAAGTGCAACCTGACAAGTGATATTATCTTGGCCTCTACAAGGGGGAGAGTAGGCAACTGTGGAAGCAGAAGTGTAATTGTCAAGGGATTCCCCGGCTAATGGACCCTGTGATTTGGGGCCTTGAATGTCCCTGCAGTGCTCTGACAGTTACTTGATGAGAAGCCGTGATTTCCTAGGCTGCACGCTCATGGAACCCCTGCCCATTCGTTCCTGCGTGGACAATTGCCAGGTATTTGCAAATCTTTTCTTTTGCAACTTTGCCATGAAAATTACTACGTTTTGAGTTTCATAAATTTGTCAAATGTGTTGCATGACTAGAAAAGGCCAGCCATGGATTCTCCTCTTTCCCGTCATTTTCACAATTTTATTCTACGCCCTGGAGTCAGGGTTCTGACAGGGTGCTAAGGTCAGCGTCGGAAGCTGAGTGGAGCTCTCAGAGCTGGACGGCAAGGCTGGGGTCCTTATTCTGATTCACACTTTCTACTTACATTTTGAATAAACATGTTTGAAATCTCTGAAAGTTAACCAAGAGGTGGAGCTGAGACTATGAACATACAGATGCGGCTGCAAAGACCACATATCAAACATCCGACGATGGGTGCAGCATGATCCCTGAGGTGGGTTAAAGTGTGTCTGCTAAGCTCATGGCCAGGCGTGCAGTAATGCCAATTCGCCTTCCCCAAAACCCACTCTCTTCTCACGTTCTGCCTGTTTCTTGATTGTTTATTGACTCTTATTTTCCAAGGAAAATTTTAACCCTGAAGTTCCAGGCGGCCTGTATGTTACCGAGAGTAACAAGGACAGACCTAACAGCTTAGCGCAGTCCTAACCCCCATCCCCACTCACAGCTGTGGCAGGTGGAACTCCACACCACCATCACGTGAAGAAAAAGGCATCTTGCTGGGGCAGTGTAAGAAAGCAAAGAATGCCAGGTAATTCCAGGAGCTGACCCACTAAGCGTTTCTCACGTCTCCGCTCATTTAATCGCCACACCAATCTATGAGCTGGACACGGTTATTATCCCCACTTAGCAGGCAAGTGAGGTAGAGGCATGGGCAGCAGAAGTGACTTGCCCTGGGGAACACAAGGAGCACGGGGCAGGCTGGGGCTCCCTGTGCACACGCTCACCTGCCACGCTATGGTGCTGCCCTAAAAAACCAGTGTCACCCCCTGACCAGATGGTGCCACATGAGCCCAGACTCTTGGTACAAAGAATTGGATGAGACACACACAGATAGCACAGCAAGGCAGGTGCAGTGTAAGAAGCACAGTGTGCCCCTCTCGTAGGGGAGAGTGGACTGACCTCTGCAAGATGAGATCGGCATCCGTTTGGTGTAGTTAGATACTCGCAAGTGTTTTTATTTGTCCTTCTCTTTCCAAGGCTGCCTAATCTCCAGCCGTGTCTGCCCTTTCTTGATCAGGTGGGTGTGCTGCTTAGTTACTTTGGCTCCTTTGTGCTTGTGAGTCACCTCCATCCCATAATTCTAAGGACCTGCCCGGTATGCAGCCCCTGTGCATGAACTCAGGTAGCTGATTATCATATGCGGTGACGTGAAAGATACTTTTTCTCTCTAAGGCGCGCGCCCATTTCTGAAGAGCTGCCCCTGACTGATTTGGCCTGGATCTTGCAACCATGGGGTCCTTGCTCGCTTTTGAATCTCACCTTTTTTGTTTTGGCTGCCGAACCTCTGCTTTTTATCTTTCTTCTTGCCCACCTGTCCCTTCACCTTGCTTCTGTTCTCTGCTTTTACTCACTCTGCCCTTTATCCAACTTTGAATTTTCCTGCTTCATTTTCCCTTTTCTCCTGCTTCGACCCAGTTACTAGTTCTGTTAGAGTGTCCTGGTCCCCAGACAGAAATCTCCCTCCTGGGTGGGTGTGGCTGCTGGTGGATGGTGGGTCTTCTCCAGGTGACGGCGTGGGGGCCGCCGAGCCGGACCAAAGCAACTGGTTTGCTGGGGAGCCCGGGTCCAACCCGTTCTTGGAGCCTTCCTGGAAGGAGCAGAATGTTCCCCTTGAGAGTCCAGCCCTGTGTCTCCAGCCTGCCGGCTCTGCTGCTGTGACCCCTGCATGTCATCCCTACCTCTGATACGTCCCTTCGCCCCCAAGTGTCCCTTCAGGCAATGGTCTGCACATTACTGTTCTGATCGCTTATTTTGCCTGTAACTGAAACCAAAGAAAGAAGTAACCCCCTCCTTCACTCCAAAGAGTAAACGTAAATTTCAAAACCTCCGCAGGGTTCTCATATCTTTTGTAAAGCGAGCCTGTCACGGCAGTAGATGGTTCTCTGTAGTAAGCAGATGTTCCTGCCCCTCAGTGCAAGTCAGATGCACCTACCCTTGCACCGCCTCTTGCATTTGCAAGAAAAAATGCAAACAAACTATTACAATGTTATCACGGAAAACATTTGCAAGGCTGGGCATGGTGGCTTATGCCTTACAAGTATTTCCCAGCATTTTGGGAGGCTGAGGCAGGAGGGTCGATGAGTCCAGGAGTTTGAAGCCAGACTAGGCAACATGGTGAGACCCTGTCTCTACACAAAAAAAGTTTTTTAATTAACATGGTGGTGCATACCTGCAGTCCCAGCTACTCAGGAGGCTGGAGTGGGAGAATCACTTGAGCCTGAGAGGTCAAAGGTGTAGTGAGCTGAGATTGCACCACTGCATATCAGCCTGGGCAACAGAGCAAGATCCTGTCAAAAAAAAAAACAAAAAGAAAAGAAAAGAAAATGTTTTCTTAATTATTAATATTGATGTACAACAGGCACGCAGATGAAATGTGACTGCAGGTGCAAGAAGCGTGCCATAAGCCAACACTAATCTTCTGTTAGAAATGCTTGTTCCCTGGTGCCGTAAAGAAATAGCACTTGAATATAAATTTAATTTCCTCAGCAAGACCTTTTTTTTTTTTTTAACTTCCTGCAGAAAGGGTACACTGGCTAGCAGTTTTGCAACAAGAGTACACCGAACAAAGGAGACGGGGTCTTTTATAACCTGGCACGGCCACCCTACTGCTGTGTCTGGTTTCCATTGGCTGGAACGGGACCTCACATGCTGTATCTGTCCCGATTGGCTGCAACTTACAATGTTTTAAAAGAGGAAAAGGCGTAGGAGAACAAAGGAAGGAGGAAGTAACTTGTGGAATGCTGAGAAAGGTAAAAACACCTTTAAATAAGGAAGAGGAACAGGCTATGACCTAACACTTGCTTGGACCAATATAAGCATGCCAGGGCAAATATTTAGGCTAAATTGTGGGAGCTAAGAACATAAAGTACATTGATTTCTTTATCACGGCTAGCAGATGTTTAAGAATGTGAGCACAAGTCGGCCAGGCGCAGTGGCTCACGCCTGTTAATTCCAGCACTTTGGGAGGCTGAGGCGGGTGGATCACCTGAGGTCAGGAGTTCAAGACCAGCCTGGCCAACCTGGTGAAACCCCATCTCTACTAAAAATACAAAAATTAGCTGGGTGTGGTGGTGCCTGTAATCCCAGCTACTCGGGAGGCTGAGGCAGGAGAATCACTTGAACCCCGGAGGCAGAGGTTGCAGTGAGCCAAGACTGTGCCATTGCACTCCAGCCTGGGTGACAGAGTGTGACTCGATCTCAAAAAAAAAAAAAAAAAAAAAAAGTTAGCAGAAGTCTTTGAATAAATTTTGCTTCTAAGAGAAGTTACTATTTATTCCTAATTAGATGGGGAGGAAAGTCTTTGAAGAGGAACCTCTACTTTACTTTGTATACTTCTTTCATCGTACCCTTTGCAGAGCCATCCCAACCCAGCCTCCAAATCCTCCTCCTCCAGTTAATAGCCTACACTGATGGTATAATAAATTGATGAAGTCTACATGAAAGAAAAGCTCTCATCCCCAAATGCAAACCTTAACTCTGACATCCAGTGAAGTTGGCTTCCGTTTCTCATGTTGTACTGAAAGACTGTCTTTGTAAAAGGGCATGTGGTCTACGGACGGAGGGTCCATCCAGTGTTGATCAGGATCTGAAGACTCTCCCCAGAAAGATCAGAATTTTAGGGGGAAAGAGGTTTTAAGCACAGTCAGGCCTCCCGAGAAGGAGCACGGGTCTGTCTGCGAGTGAACCACCTGCCAGGAGGACAGAGAGCACCGCTTCCAGCCCGGTTTCGGATGGGATTCCAAAAGCTGATGAGAGGCAGAAGGAGTGAGGATGGCCAGAGGGGATAGGTGAGAACAAATTGTGATTCCAAAGAAGCGCACCGTTCAGCACACTCCTTGGTGTACACGCAGCTCTGGCATGTGGGTTCCCCGGCACCAGTGGGCGTTTAAAAGCAGAGGATACCCTGTTTTCCAGAACCAGGAGGAAATTCTCAGTGATTCTGTTTGGCACAGCAGGGAGGGGGCAGTGCGTGTGAGGGTGGGATTCATGGTTGTTGGCTGGGCTTTGTCTCCTTCCAGACACTGTCCTGAGTGCTGAGATGAACAAGACGTGGCCTCTGCCCTCGGGACCTCAGTCCTCCAGGCCCAGCAGAAAGCAGGACAATGGCTCATGCAAGGAGACAGCTTAAGCAGGGCCCTCCTAGGCAGCCCCAGCTTGAGTGGGGAGGGTGCCTGGGGCAGCGCAAAGGGGAGGGTGGAGGGAGAGGCTGGGGAGCGCAGCACCATTCCGCTGACGGCAAAGGGACTGGCCGGGGCCACTGCGGAGGCGACTGAGGTCAGGGCACTGCAGGTGATGCCACAGCAGTCCCTCATTGAAGTGACACTTGGTGTCACCCGCAGGAGCCTTCCCTCCCTGTGTCAGCTTGATTGGGCCCCTGGATTCCCATATGTTTAGTCAAACGTTATTCTGGGTGTGTGGGTGAGGGTATTTGGGATGAAATTAACATTTGAACGGGTGGGGTGAATTAAGCAGATTGCCCCCTCCCATTGGTGAATGAGGCAGGCAGGCCTCATTCATCAGCTGAAGGCCTAAATAAAACGAACGCTGACTTCCCCAGGTAAGCAAGAATTCTTTCTTCCTGCCAGCCTTTGAAGGGGGAGGCAGCTTTTTTCCTGTCTTCAGACTCAAACGGAAACACCGGCTCTTCCTTGGTCTTGAGGCTGCCGGGCTTCAGACTCGAAGCTACACCAGCAGCTCTCCTGGGTCTCTAGCCTGTCAACTCACCTTGGATATTGTGGGACTTGTCAGTGTCCATGGTCTTGTGAGCCCTTCCCTTACAGCAAATACCTACATCCTATAGTCGCCCCTCAGACTGATCAGTGTCCATTGTCTGTCCACAGTCTTGTGAGTCCCTTCCTTACAGCAGATATGTACATCCTATAGTCACCCCTCAGACTGGTCAGTGTCCATGGTCTTGTGAGCCCATCCCTTACAGCAAATACCTACATCCTATAGTCGCCCCTCAGGATCCATGGGGGGTTTGCTCCAAGACCTCTCACAGATACTGAAATCGACAGATGCCCAAGTCCCCGATCTAAGATTTCATAGTGTTTGCATGCAACCTGAGACATCCTCAGGGGTACTTCACATCATCTCTGGATTACATATAATACCTAATACAATGTGCATGCTATGTAAATAGTTGCTATAATTTATTGTTTTGGGAAGAAAAAGAAAAGCAAGTCTTTGCATGCTCAGAACAGATGCCATTTTTTTCCCAGTGGTCTTTGAGGAGAAGGCAGTGAATTCCTGGATGCAGAACCCATGGATACGGAGGGCCAGCTGCATTTCCACGCGTGAACTCCAGCAGGCTGCAAAACCACCTCAGAGGGCATTTTCATTCGCGTTCTGCATCAACAACGTATGTATGCAGTCCTGACTTGAAAGAGGGCCGGGAGATGGTTTCAATGCTGTATGATTAGGAACCAATCACAAATGTTAGATCTTATCTGAAAACAGAACCTAGAAAACTAAAGAAGTGATCTTCTTACGGCAGAACTGGTCACGTCCACCCAGATGTCAGAGAAGTCTGGGAATGGGACAGGCAGGGAAGTGCACCAGGAGCCTGGAGGCCCCGGGAAAGGACCCGGGATTGTGGGGGCCACGGAGGGTGGCACAAGGGTTGTGATTCTGCAGAAGGGGCGGCACATGGACGCCAGTGAGCTGTGACCTCAGTGCGATGGGGATCCACTCCCCAGGAGATTCCGTGTGGATCCCTTGCAGCGAGCCACATCCTGTCAGATCATTTCCTGTCGTATCCTATCCATGCGTCCACTCATTCAGGGTGCACCCTGTGGAGTAATGTGGATTCAAAACCCTTTTCTTTTCTTTTTTTTTTTTTTTTGTTTTGAGATGGAGTCTAGCTCTGTCGCCCAGGCTGGAGTGCAGTGGCGCGATCTCGGCTCACTACAAGCTCCGCCTCCTGAGTTCACACCATTCTCCTGCCTCAGCCTCCCCAGTAGCTGGGACTACAGGTGCGCACCACCACGTCTGCTTAATTTTTGTTGTATTTTTTAGTAGAGACAGGGTTTCACCATGTTAGCCAGGATGATCTCAATCTCCCGACCTTGTGATCCTTCTGCCTCAGCCTCCCAAAGTGTTGGGATTATAGGTGTGAGCCACCGCGCCCGGCCCAAAACCCTTTCCTGATTGGTTTCTTTGGCACCCTCCTATCTCTCTGTGAAAATTCAAAGGTCCCAGGCTGTGTGTAGTGTTTGCCGATTACTTAGAAGTCTGGGGACAGACAGTTCAGCCACGGGAAATTCCTGTATATCGAGTCACTCTTAATATTGATGCCAGCCTGTTAATGATTTTCTAAATCCGTGTTCAACACTTCTGCTGAAAAGCGGGCAGAGGTGTGAAATGAGGGGCTCCCTCCCAGCTCTAAACGACGCTCACAGGGCGGGGTGGCCGTTGGTACTCCAGTTAACACGGTGTAGATGTGAAAAGACTTGCAGCATGTTCTGTCGTCAACAGGAGAACCGGCTCCTTGGTATGAGGATGAAATAATGACATTTGTAGTAGAGAGAGTCCTGCAAATATGTCATCGACTGCCAGAAGAAAAGTTTCAGCATTAATTGCATCAAAATGGAAGGTTCTTAAAAACTGAACAATGTGAAATCACAAGGAGAAAATCAGCCTTCAACAGCTTCCCGGAGGTTAAACTGTGTTGCTGCCTGAGCAGCTGTTACCCCAGGCGGGGGCAGAGAAGGCACCAGGATAGGATTCGGACAGGACAGGGTAGGATCCCATCGTCCTCAAGTCCCATCGCATCAAAAGAGATGGCTCTGCTCCAGCGTCTGTGATCCCCGGCCTTGGATTGACCAGGAAAGTGACCTCCAAAAGTCCTCCAGCATTTTCAGTTTCTAGATCAAAAGGTAGGGTTCCACCTACCAAGGGCAGCAAAGGCGGCTCGCATTTCAAACAGAAAGACACAAACCGTCTGGAGAGCAGCTTCTGAGACCTGAGCGTGAAAAACGCTCATTTAGAACCGAGCGCCTCCTAATTTCACCATTTTCAGCTCAGTTCTCGGGCCATGACCATGCCACTGCTGCTTTGTGAGTAGAGAACAGCTCATTCCAGACCCTTCTGGGCCCCACAGGGCAGGGTCTGGCTTAGTGACTCAGGACTTTGAACTCTACCAGAACAATCTGTGAACAATTTCTAAGTGAGGAAAGAGGAGAAACGTCCCTCTGTGGGTCTCTCGCGTCTCTGTGCTGGTGGCACGGGAGGGGGCAGTCACACGTGCTGTGCACTTCACTTCCAAAATTCGTCACTAGGGAAAGAAAGCAAAGGACAGACCCAATCGGCAGGGGCAGGTGGTGGGGGAGGCTGGGGTGGGGTAGCACAGGCCGTGGGGACAAGCCCACAGCAGCATGGCTGGAGGAAACCCCCCGGCAGTGCTGGCAGAGCCTGGTCCTGAGCACCGTCCCCACCAGCCATCCTGGGGCGAGGCCTCCCCTCCGCAGCCCTGGCCTCGCCGAGCCTGGCCCACCAAAAGAGTGACTCATAGCCTCCCGGGGACTCCCAGGCTGACTCCAGACTCCAGCGATGGGGCAGAACAGCAGGGCCTCATCACCAGGAGGGCACGGCTGATTCTGGGAGAAGCCTAAGAGTTTAGAAAATAACCATTCCGCCCACTCCTCCAATATTGCACTAATGGGGTCTTGCCCAGGCTCAGGGGCTCCCTTAGGCACAGAGCACGGTGGGAGTGACCCTCCCACCCACCTAGACCCCCCTCCTTGAGGGGCTCCCTAGGACCAAGGAGGCATCTGCTTCAGCTCTCATTCTGGCACCGGCAGAGAAGAGCTGGGAGCCGTCAGCCAGGTCGTGCCTTCACTATCAGCCACTGCGTGCATCTGGCACCAAAGCTCTCCATGCTCTTCTCAGTCCCCAGCCGGGTCTCCCTCCAATCCAGGGAAATGGCCTGGGGTGTGTGTGTGAAGAGGTCGGTACTGTCCCCTGTGAGTCAACCCTTGCCAGTGGTCAGATGCCACAGGGAAGTTAAACTCAATCACCGCCACGCCGGCTGGTAATCCACCAGGGAACACCAGCTTCATTTACTGGGATGCAGGAACAGAGCAGACAAATGGAGATGGTGGCTTCAGAATTTCACATTAATGTGTGGGGTTGTAAATACTAAGTAATTTGATGACTTGGTCTAAATTCAGATTTTCTTCCTGGAAGCAGCAATAAATCACATGAAAACATTTCATACATCAGAAGCCTGATCTGTGAGGAGCATCTGAACGGATATCAATGTCACTCCTTCGAGGAGCAGAGGAGTTGAGTCTCCCCACGTGTGGCTCTGGGTCAGGTTCTGTGAGGATGCAGAGGATGGGGGTCAAGGTGTGGCCCCTGGGGAGACCCCTGGATTATGGGTGGGAGACACAGATGGGCAGCAAGTCTCCATCCTCTGAGGTCTGGTAGGCCAGGGGCACTCCGGGCACAGAGTGGCTGACCAGAGGAGGTGCGAGAACACGGGTTCCCCAGAGCCACACATAAGCTCAGCAGAGACGGGAGGATGTGCCTTTTCTGGCAAGACAAACAGGGACCCCAAATTGTGTGCGCTGAGCACCCCCTGCCAGGTGCAGTTCCCAGTGCACCCTCCACTCCCTGTGGGGAAGCAGCACGGTCTGTTTGTACAGCGGAGGACACAGACAGCCAGGACAGGTAAGGCCCGGGTGAGGGACAGCCTAGTTCTATGCACCTGTAAGAAGGAATTGGGGAGAACAGGTGCATAGACAGGGTCCCTCCAGCCAGGATCTCACTCTCCCTCTGGAATCACACCCTCCCTCCTAGCAAGACCTCAGGAGGAAGCATCCTGGGCATGTCAGGAGTGGTCTGTGGAAGGGCCTGTGAATCAGCCAACGTGTGCCAACAAGGACTTGGGTTAAGGCTGAAAGAAGTTGAGCTGGTTGTGCAGTACCTTGAATGGTTGGGTGAGGACCCTGCTTGGTGGAAGAGTCACCTTGAATGGTCGGCTGAGGACCCTGCTTGGTGGAAGAGTCACCTTGAATGGTTGGCTGAGGACCCTGCTTGGTGGAAGTCGTGGATATTTGGGAATACAGAGAGCAGATACAGCTGATGCCTGTTGTTCGTGGATTCCACGTCTGCGAATTCACCTACTTGCTAAAGTCGATACTCGTGGTACTTTCACAGTCAGTAACAAACGTGTGCAGAGAGGTGACAGCATCCGCGAGGCCACAGGCATGTTCCCGCTGAGGTTGGCAGGCAGGGCGGTGCTGGCTCCACCTTCTCCTCTCAGCCCCACACTGTAAACATACATCCTTTGCTCAGTCTGTTTAGCAGGGCACCTTTTGCATTTTTATGCATTTTATTGGTGTATTCGCTGCTTCATGGAGCACAGAGCCGGAGTCCCGTGTAGCGTTTCTAAAGGCAGGAATCCTGTGACGTGCCATTAGGAGGAACTGCATGTGTTAGAGACGTCCCTCCAAGGACGAGCCAGGGGGCTGCTGGCCATGAGTCCAGGGTTAAAGAATCAGCAATGTGTACTCAATAAGATGCCTTAAACTTCTACATATAACACAAGGGCATGCACTGATTGGTTGGCAGAAAGTGGTCAGAGGCTTGTAGGAGCCTAACCCTGTATTTCTCCTAGGAGCAAGGCCTCAGTACTCACGAATTCAGTGTTCACAGTGACTTTACAGGACGTAGCTGTGGTGAATAATGAGAATCCCTGTAGCTGGAAAAAGAGCTTCCTCCCAAAGGGAAGTCCACACCTAGCAGGTCAGGAGAGAGCACCCTGATCTGAGACCAGCCACGGCCACAGCCTCTGCCAGTCCACTTCTTGAAGGCCTGCTCTGTGCCAGGACCAGGCCAAGCCCTTTCCCCATATCTTCTCTTAACCATCAGAACAACCCAGAAAGCTGTGTCATTTCTCATTTACACAGGAGGGGACTGAAACCAGAAATGAGGTGACTGTGGCCAAGGCTGCAGGACTAACAAATGGTCACCAAAGGTGGAAACCCAGGCTGCCCTAGACCGCCCATGCCCAGGGCCCCAGTGTTCAGTGACTCCTGCCTGCACTCCCACAGGGTCCCGGAAGGTCCCCCGCTCAGCGGCATCTCTGCGTGTGTTGGGAGAAGGACGGGACGTGTGGATGTCATGACCGTAGAGCACCGTGAGCTGTCCTTGGGAGCAGAGCACCACTTAGGGTTTGGGTAGAAGGCTGAGGGTGCACCCACCTGGAGAGAGCCTGGATGGGTACCTTCCTGCAAGTTATGTGTGTGGAAAGGCGTCCTCAGAGGTGAGCCGCCTCTGCCTGGGGACAGCCTGGCTGGTATTTTAAGGCCAGACAGGCTTCGTGAGTGGCACCAAGGAGGGAGCACACCCACTCGGTCACTGTGCTCTTTGCACCTGTGTGAGGGACGTCCCAGCAAATGAGTACCTGGCGAGGGGACCAGCACTCAGCAGTGAGGTCTTGTCTCCAAGTGCAGGGAGGGGCTACCCAAGCAGCCCAGGGCATTCCGTGGCTCCATGGGGGCAGAGAGATGACGTGCATCAGGCCTCGGAAGGTGGGCATCACCTCTCATGAGCAAAGGGGGAGCCCAGGAAGAGACGAGGAGCCAGGAGCTGCAGTTGCCTGAGCCAGAAGCCTCAGACTTCCCAGGCAACGGCATAGCCCCAGTCCCACCATGAGCCTGAGCTGTCCTGGGACCTCTAGGGCCAATGACAGAGCCTCTCTGTGCCTCAACTTCTCTACCGAGAAAGAAAGGTTGACATGAGCGCGCTTGTGGGGAAGTTGTGAGAATCAAAATGAGGTGACAGACACACCCTGAGTGCAGTGGCCCATGCCTGTAATCCCAGCATTTTGGGAGGCCAAGGCAGGTGAATCGCATGAGCTCAGGAGTTCAAGACAAGCCTGGGCAACATGGAGAAATGTCAACTCTACCAAAAACGTAAAACTTAGCCAGGCATGGTGGTGTGTACCTGTGGTCCCAGCTACCCTGGGGCCCAGGAAGTTGAGGCCCCAGTGAGCCATAATCTCACCACTGCACTCCAGCCTGGGTGACAGAGTGAGACCATATCTAAAAAAAAAAAAAGTTAGCAGACACAACAAAGCCTAAAGAGCTGTGGGAGCTGCACAGACGCGAAGCTTCCCGCATCACGCCTCTGACCTGCATCCTCCCTTTCTCCCTCTGCATTTCCTTGACAGGGAGTTGTAATTCCTGCATTCATCCTAAGCTCTGTAAGCATTCAGACTCAAGCCAGCATTTCAGCCACAGGAAACAGACGGGCCTTTAGGAACTGCTCTGCCCAGATAATCTGATCTAAGTCCTGCCCTTAGGTGGGGATTTGGGACGGCTGAGCATCTCTCTAAACCTATTACGATTTTCTCCCAGAACGGGAATCCTGGCTATTCAGAAACCGTTCTTGTTTATGCTTCATTTGAACGGTTAATATTAAATCAAAGTGAACTAATTATAAAAATGCAGGTGACAAGTATGTTGATAGGAGATAAATTTATGATAAGTGCTACACAGTCTCATTTAAAATTAATCCGTGATAATGGAGCACTCTAAACATGTTTAGCTCAGTACCCCTTGTAATCTACATGACTGCAGAAGCCTCCGCTCGGACCTGTGGCAGGGGGCCAGGCACCTGAGCAGCAAGAGGCTCCATACAGGCTGAGATGCTCCTGGGGCCTCAGGGTGGTCCATGGCCAGCCCCAGCCTGGGAAGGAGCAGACATTCACGTGGCCCTCGGACCCTCAAACTGGCTCCAAGACTCTAGGCCTCCTCCTTCTGGAGATGCCGTCCTTGGCTGTCTGCGTCTTTCTGTAGCAAAGTTGATTCTTGTTCAATGGAGTTGCTTTGAAGAGGATATTTCTCTGTCACTTGCTAAGATTGAGGTCATCACGTGAGTTTTTTGTTTTGTTTTGTCTTGTTTTTTGGTTTTGTTTTTTGTTTTGTTTTGTTTTGAGACAGGGTCTTGCTCTGTCACCCAAGCTGCAGTGCAACAGCACATCACGGCTCACTGCAGCCTCAAACTCCCGGGCTCAAGCGATTCTCCTGCCTCAGCCTCCTGAGTGTCTGGGACAACAGGTGCATGCCACCTCACCCAGCTCATTAAAAAAAAAAGTTTGTGGAGATAAGGGTCTTGCTATGTTTCCCAGGCTGGTCTCAAACTCCTGGACTCAAGCAATGCCCCCTCCTAGGCCTCCCAAAGTACTGGAATTACAAGCGTGAACCACTGTGCCCAGCCAGATATTTTAATCAGACCCGACACTTCAGGGCAATGACAAAATAAAGATGCAGCCAAGATTCCCAAGTGAGAGCTAGGCATATTGTATTTTGTCTGTGGGGAAAACTCAAGAGGAGCAGAAAAGGGAACTCAGCTCAAGGGAAGTGTGTCTGAGGAGCAGTTCCTGACATCGAGTGCGTCTGCAGGACGGCGTGGACGGTGCCTACCGGCTCCAGCCCCAGTCCTACCCACCCAGGACTCAAGGCCGCTGGTGTTGGGCGGCATCTCGAGGCTCAGAGCACGTGATCCTGTGTGTGGGGTTGTGATCCCCGCCACGTGCCCCTCTCTCAGCTGCAACGAGGGTCAAATGAGAGGTCCCAGGACTGTCAATGACGGTCTCACCCATTCCCGGGAAAGCCTGTCCTCGCTCTCAGCACCCTGCAAGGAGGAAGACGTGCGTGCGATAGAGGTTTCACTCACACAGGCTCAGCCCATTGGTCTAAACCAAGAGGAAAAAGGCCTCTAAAAAGAAGATGAACATCTGGTAACCGCTTTGCTGGAGTCGAATTGTGTGTCCTAACATAAGCTGAGATCCTGACCCAGCTACCTTTGAATGTGACCTTATTTGGAAGGACAGTCTTAGAGATAGAACCAAGTTCCAATGAGGTCATACTTGATTCCTGTGGACTCTAAACCCGATGACTGGTGTCGTTACGGGAAGGGGATGGGAGACACAGAGACATATGAGGAGGAGGCGTTTGCAGACGGAGGAAGAGCCTGGAGTGATGCGGCTGCAACCACAGGATGCAGGAATGGCCAGCAACCACCGGAAGCTGGGAGAGAGGCCAGGACAGATCCTCCCACAGAGCCTCCTGGAAGAACCAACCCTGCCAACACCTTGAATTCCTACTTCCAGCCTCTGGAGCTGTGGGAACCAACATGTCTACCCCAAATCATGTGATCACGGATACAGCTGCCTCTGCAGAGCAGAGCTGATGTGGCACTACCGAGGGGCACACATGGGCTGAAGTTGCCCCCCACTGCAATGGCGGCTCCCCCGACACAGCCATCTCAGAGGTTAACACCGCATCTGAACCCAAGCCTAACTCAGCCCTGAGTTTGATCTGATGATGCAGCAGCAGTGCTCACACAGCACGTTACAAGGCAAAGCTCCCGGATCCATTCTGCACAGTCATCAGGAAAGCAGCTCGTCTGGTAGCGGCGTCCGTGTAAATGCAAAAAGGTGCTCACGTTCAGCTCCTCCACAAGAGGCTTCAAAAAGCGTCGCTGCTGGCGCCTTCTCTCCAAGCTGAAGGGCCTCGTCTCAGGGTCCAGGAACAGAGGTCCTGGAGCCATCCCCAGCATGGGAAGAAAGAGGCCAAGGGTCCCCTTTAACATCCCTACGACAGCCATGTTGCCTTAGTGTTCACTGTCCAGAGAAAGACACCTTCTGTGAAATGCCCAACTGAGGCTCTGCTACCTTTTCAGAGGTCCTGATGTAGGAGAAGATGTGAAACTTCCATGCAGGGCAGGAAAGGGGGCAACCATCACTGGATGTTGTACAATTAATTTCATTACAAGAAAACCTCAAACACGTGTTCACCAGGAGGGCGATGTTTCCAGTGTCGAGGAGAAAGACGTGATGGAAATTAAAGGGACAGGAGCACTGACTGTAACACGTGTTGATGCCAGCAAAGACTGGGCAGCAAAGCACTGCCCTCAGATCCGGAGCCAGCAGCGGCCCAGATGGTGGCCGACCTGCCTCAGGAAGCCAGGAGCTTCATGGCGCCTCAAATGCATCATCTTTCAGAAGTCTGCCTGCTGGGGCCTTTGTGCTGCCTGGTTCCATGGCCTGATTCCTTGTCATCATGGCACCAGCGAGACCTCCTCCAGGGTAGTCAGGACGACTACACCAGACTCATCACCTGAGGTCTTTAGATTAACCTGAGAATTTGGTGAATCCCTGTGAGCTCCAGTGAGGCCAAAGCTACCCTATCTTTGAGCAGGGCTGTGGTTGTGTAGCTGTCTAGATCCACATTCCCCAGCTTCACTGTGCTTGAGAATCTTCCGGGAAGCCAGTTCACACGCACACATGCCTGGATCCCGTCTCAGGCCCCAGTGCAGTGGCTCTGTGCCGCTCTGCCTCCCGAAGGGAGATCAGCCTTTTCTGTCGAGGACGAGACAGTGAACGTGTTTGGTTTTGTGGGCTGGCGGGCTCTGCTGTGGTACAGAGGCAGCTACAGACAGCCAGTGCCCGCATGGTGGGCTGCAGCCCAGCGTTGCTTTGCCCATGGACACTGTGGTCTGAATGGCATGGAACTTCCACACCGTGAAATATCATTCTTCTTTGGAAACGTCCAACATTTAAAAGCATGTAGTCCCCTCTTACTTGGTGGGCCACACAAAACACAAGGCCGGCCACACTGGGCACCTGAGCCCTGATTTGCAGACCCCTGATTATGGCTGTCAAACACCTGCACATCCCTCTCAGGGGAGCCTGACTTTTGCCGACTTTCACTGGCCTCAATCGTCTTTATTAACTAGTCTTCAGGGGTAGACGGGCATGCAGACACACCACCCAGAGACGCCGCAGAGCACACACCAGCCAGGCATGAGAGGTGCTACCATGCCCGCCGTGGGCAGGTCTTCTCCACACTTCCCAGGGTCAGGTGGGAGGATCTGAGCAGCCAACTGCATGCAGAGGCATCTTCAGAAAAGCCTGACCACAGCTGGGTTCCAGGGGTTCTGCCGGGAAAGGCCCTCAGGCTTGGGGGTCCTGGGCCCAGTGAAGCTTTGGTTTGACCCTAAGTCCTGCACAGCATTGGATGCATCTGTAGACATGAGGAGGGAGCCCGGAGGCCTGGCCTGCTCCACCTCCAGCCGCCTATCCCCACCCACACCACTGCCTGCCAAGGCCCCTTGAGTCTCCCTTTGGGACTCCCACCCGAGCTGTCGAGACCATCCTCAGTTCACTCCAGAAGCACGTGTGACTCAGCAGAACCCCTCAGGACCCTCACACCCTTAGGAGGGATGCTGAACGCACCGGGCCTCACTCCTGACCCCCCGCTCCCTTCCCACTATGCGCAGATTCCTCAGCCAGCCAACAGACACCTTCGAGGAAAAGCGTCCAGGGTCAGGGCTGTGTTAGGTGCTGAGGGGTGGTTAGAGGGCTGGGGGGCCCTCAGCTGGGAAATCAGGTGCGCTGAGATCCCTGTTTCACAGGAGCATGGGCGGTGTGCCAACCTGACACTAAGGCTCAAAGCGCTTCCTAAGAGAAACGGCGTCCAGGGAGAGGCTTAATGGGTGAGTGAGCCTCAGCTGGGACAGAGGCAGGGACAGGGATGGGGGAGAACAATGTGCTATTGTGGGCAAATGGTAGCTCCTCAAAACGCTGCATCCACCCAGAACCTGTGAATGTGACTTTATTTGAAAAATAAAAAGGAGGGGGGGAGGTCTTTGCGGACACAAATAAGTTAAGCGGCCTGAGATGAAATCGCCTTGTGTTATGCTCAGCCCTAAATTCAACGACAAGTGTCCTTAGGAGGGAAGGACAGAAGACCCACGGAGGAGGTGGCCGCATCACAGTGAAGGCAGAGATGGGAGCAATGCGTCAAACACCCGAGGGACACCGGGGATGTCTGGAGCTGCCAGAAGCCAGGAGAGGGCCTGGAATGGATTCACCCTCAAAGCTGCAGAAGGAACCAGCCCTGATGCCACCTGGGTTGCAGATTTCCAGCCCCCAGAACCCTGAGAGGATGCCTTTCTGTGGTTTCCAACCCCCTGGCCTGTGGTGTTTGGTTACAGCAGGTGTGAGATGGAACCCAGGGTGCGTGGGAGTGGGACAGAGCTGAGGACAGAGCTGAGGACAGTGGAAAAATTCAGGCAACTCCATGCAGCAGCAGCACCTTGTGTGTGGGGCCCGGGGAAAGGCGGGAGACAGACCACTAGGAATCCCCGGGTATCTGAGGATGAGGGGGAACCACCAGGGGCTTTAGGCAGAGCGGCCAGGTCTGATGGAAAGGTGAGGAACAGTGATTGCAGGAGGATAAGGTGGGTGAGAGGAGAATGTCTAGAAAGTTTATGAGGAAATTTCGATCTTATTTGGTATAACGTAGGAAGAAAACAGGCTGGGCCTAGGAGGGAGAACGACCTGCAGGCTCAGCTGATGGAGGCCGGGGCAGGGCTGAACGGGAACGGTGTCTTGGGTTAATGGTCACAGGGTCCCCGGGAATAGGGAAGCAGCACTGTCCGTGTCCACAGAACTGAAGGAACTGAAATTTGTGAGCAATCCAGACTCAGGCTGTCCCAGAGCAGCAGCCCTTCCACCACCCCCCGTGGCTTACCATGGCCATCAGCAAGGAGCAAATGGCATGGATGGGGGTTCTGTCTCTCACTGGAGTGGCACAGCTGAACCGAGGCCCGAGTGCAGGCACGGAAGTCAGGAGCAAGCGGGAGGGAGTAGCCAGGAGCAGAGGGGTTCCCAGACAGCAGGAGGCAGCAGGGCCTCATCACACAGACCCAGAGGGACCTACAGAGCCCTGGAGAATCCTAGAATCCCCAAACAACCCTGGAGGACCCTGGTTAAGCCTAGAGAACCCCAGAGGATCCCGGAGGACCCTAGAAAACCCTGGGGGACCCTGGAGAACCCTGGAGGACCCCAGAGGACCATGGGGAAGTCTGAAGAACTCTGGAGAACCCCAGAGGACCCTGGAGGACCCTGGAAAATCCCAGAACCATAGGACTGCAGAGGTCAACCTGAGACCTTGCGCTGTGTGTGTTTTCCTTCCCCAGTGGACACACTGTCTTCGTTAGATATCAGTAACAGTTGGAAAACCATTTCGTTGGTTCATCTTTCCAGAAAAATACATGGCACCCGGCTATAAAAGTAGTTCTGAGTGTCTGCACTTCCACCATTTAAAAAAGCGATTACCTATCAGAGGGTAAGTAGTAATCATGAGACTACTTTCTAAATGCACTTCCGAAGAGATGGGCAAAAGCGTTCCACACAACCTCAGTATTTCTCTTTTGAAGGCGCAGCTGAACTTGCACAGTTCTCAATGCAAGCTTGAGAGAAAGGAAGAATAAAAGTGCCAGAGGCTTGAGCGATGCTGGTGTATATCTCTAGAAGGGAGACAGAATTTCATTTTCTCACTTATTATCCCCTGCGACGTGTCACCAATGGTCTGTGAAGGGAAAAATGGAGAGGTCCACAGTAAATTTTCCCACTAAGCTGAAAAGATTAGGGAAGAGGCACTGCAAGCTCTTAGCAGGTGTTTCTCTTAGAGCTTAAAAAATCGGTTTACTAAGCAAGCCTTGTAATAGTCTCATTGGCTAAGAAAATGAAGGAAAGAAAGCGGAGCCAACGAAGGAGTCTGACAGCCAGAAAAAGTTGTCTTAATAACCTAGTTTGGGTAAATGTCCTCAGAATGCGTTTTAAAAACTATAAACATGAGGTATGGTTCTACTCAGATCTATTTTCTAAACATTACATTGCCACTGCCGCTAAAATGATTTCTCACAATAGTGTTTTGGGAGGAGAGCACTTACCCTGCAAATTAGAAGCCTGGGTTTTTCTTCTATGATTGTCTGCAGAGAGCATGGGTCACCTTGGAGGAGGGTCTGTCTTTCCTCCTCTGAGAAACCATCTGCCCGTCATTCCCCAGGGAGCCTTCAAGGGCTTCTCAGATGGTGCACGTCCTCCAAGGCAGGCAAAGCCAGAGAAGCAGAGCTAGACTGTTCTGTTTCCATGCTTTCCTGACCTGGCGTCCTCAACTTGGGTCCAAGGAGGAGCCAACTGGCACCTGGATTTTTACAAGGCGTCAGCCTCATGCCTGAGTTGATGCTTCCACATTCAATATGTCATTTAATCTGTGGAATTCCGTTTTATGCAGAAGCTGCTCACTGGCCCCTTCGAAAGATAAGGCCCGAGCTGCAGAGTTTGAGACTGGCCCAGGGTCATGCAGCTTGTGGCATTCAAACTCCAGCCATCACTGGCTAAAAAGACTAAGATGGTTGGGGCGATGAGGGGCAGGGAAGAAAACTGTGGCTTTAAAAAATTGAGTTAATATTTGTATAGCACTTAGATCGGAGACTGGGAAGTGGTAAATGCTATAGAAGGGTTAGTTCTTGAAACCAAGGCATTTGGGCTAATATTATACATTTTTATTTTATTAATTTTCCAGAACCCATTTGAACCATGAAGCCATTTGTGTATAAAAGCGTCAAGAGAAGAATCTTCCTAACAGGGTACACTTTTCAAGAACACAATCATAATTTATATTCCTGAGGATGCTGTCAGATTCTATTTTTTTTGAAACCTTTAAAAATTAGTTTTGTTTTGCTGCTGAGAGCAATCAATTGTTTGGAAAGTATTAATGCAAATACCGACACTCACCATATTTTTGCTGTGTGAGTTCTAATCCCTGCTCTTACACATGGATAACTGAGGGGGAGCCAATAACTTATTTTCTTGGAATCTCAGTTTCTTTTTCAATAAAATGGGAGTAAAAATGCTTTATGTGTATTTGTCTAGCACCTTGTGTGTGTGAACTTCCAGGTTCATTCTCAGGGGGTCACAGCCAGTGCTTTGTGGCGATTGAACCAACGTGTTGAGATGTTGATAAGGAACAAGGTGAGGCAAACCTGTATCTTCAATTTCTCAAGGGCTACATGAACAAGCTCATGGGGCTCTAGACAACAAAAGGCTGCCCTTCTCTCAGGACCTGGGAGGAGCAGGTGGAATACGTCTCACGTCCTGGTCAACGGCACACAGTTGGAGCCTGTGTCTGTGACCCCTGTCATTTTCCTGTCCCTCATTCTTTCTGTCCCGCCTTCCTTTCATTTCTTCTCCCCTTCTTTTTCTCCTTCTTCTTTTATACACAGGTGTTTTGCTCTGTATCCCAGGCTGGAGTGCAGTGGCATGATCACAGCTCAGTGTAGCCTCTACCTCCCAGGTTCAGGTGATCCTCCCACCTCAGCCTCCTGAGTCACTAGGACCACAGGCAGGTGCCATCGTGCCTGGCTAATTTAAATTTTAAAAAATTAAATTTTAGAGATTGGGTCTCACTATGTTGTCCAGGCTGGTACTCAACCTCTGAGGTCAAGCGATTCTCCTGCTTTGGCCTCCCAAAGTGCTGGGATTACAGGCATGAGCCACCGTGCCCAGATTTATTTTTTTCCCTTTTCTGCTTGTCCCCCACTTGCATTCCATCACCAGCCTGGGGGAACAGCCCTCACCTGCCTGCTCTGTACCTTTGATTCTTATCCCAGTGAAACATACGAGTGCTGTTTTCTATGTGTATATATTTGTAACTATTTTATTGAAAACAAAGTACAGATCATAAATACAATACTCAGTAAATTACACACAATAAAAATAGGCATAAACGTCTTCCAGGTCAAAAAAACAGGATATCACCAGCATCCAGACGCTCCATGCCACCTTTGGGTAACTGCACCCTGTTCCTAGAAGCTAAGCACTGTCCTGTGCTCCAAAAGCACAAACTCAATCTAAATACAATTGTGACGCACACTCCATGGTGACTGACGTCTTTCACACAACATCGCATCTGTGAGACTCACCCATGCTGTTATGGGCAGTTTCACTGGCTCACTTCACTGCTGCTTCTGAGGTATCATTAGTAGGCCTCTCAATTTTTAGCATTTCAGATTTTAACATGTTGTAAATTACACAAGACAACATCAGTTTTGTTTTTACCATCAATGTACTTTTAAATTTACTCACAAATTTACCTTTTCCAACATAAATGTGCATGTACATGCAACAAAACATCTGCATGGGAATGCCTGTCACAGCCCTACTCACAGTAACTCCAAGTTGGAAGCAACTTGGATAAGTATCAGCATAACGGTGGATAAATACGTGTGGGTGCATTCATGCAGCAGAATACTATGCTGGGCCTGCCTCTCATTTGCCTTCTCAGCATGGCCTTCAGTATGGTGGACTGAGAACACGGTGCACCCCTGCGTTGCTTCCCTTTGCAGGTCATGAGCTCTGCTTGTGTTTTCTCAATGCGGTGGAACCACTGAACGCCCCTCCCACTTTCCAGAGGCAAAGTCAGTTTACCAGCTGTGCACTGGAGCCTCTGGTGTGCAATTTTATGTCTCTGAACTTGGAGACGGCCAATGACTTCATTGATGTTTCACCGAAGCGAAGCCCCCATCCTCAGCTTTTCCCTTGTGTCCAGAACTGACAAGCAGCCCCAGAAAATAAGCATGTCTGGTGTGTCTGCGCTGACCCTCCAGTTCTCATGGCTCCAGCAGCTCTGATCCTATCAATAACTATTGTGTTTTTCTCATTGTCCTCAGAGAGGGTCGATCTGCCTCAGCTGCTCTATCCTACCCGGAAATGGAAATGATCCTAAAACTGTAGCATTCCCCTTCAGGTTGAGAACAACAGCTTATCTGGAATTGCTATTTATGTGTAGTGGTAAATGTGGAAAGGAGAACCCACAGACCCACCGCCATTCATTGCCCTGTGCTCTGCGGTGCCGGCTTTGCCATAGATCCAGAGTCCACACACAGGAGGATTTGTATCTGGACTCCATTCTGCCATATTGGTCTCTGTGTCTCCCTTCGTTCCCAAAACACATGTTTTTAGATAGCACGGAAAATAAATACTGACATGAAGGAAGAATGTTCTCCCACTTTTTCTTCCTCCTCAGTAAGACCTTGACTATTTGGAGAGTTTGCATTTTCATATCAATTTCAGAATTTGCTTGCACATTTACAAAAATTAAATAAATAAACCCTCTCCCCCTATACAGATACGCCCATGCCTGTGCGTGCGCACACACACACACAAACCTGTTGGCATTTTTATTGATGTAGCTTTGCCTCTATAGGTAAATTTGGGGGAGATTAACAGCTTTACAATATTGAATTTTCCAATGCATGCATCTCACATATTCTTCCATTTAATTAGGTCTTCTTTGATTTTCTCAGAATTGTTTTCTCAGCTTTTCTAATTGTTCTCTGTGGTAGTTTTGGTCTAAATTAACTTGCCCACTATTTCCAAAAGAACCCATGCATGTGTTATTTTAATTTACATGAAGAATACAATGCTACAGGCCTTATTCTGTTTTACTAATTCATCCAGCTCTATAGTTTCTGCTAATTTATGAGTATCTACTTTATTGCTTCTACTTGTTACATAGTAATCCAGCAGCGTCCTTAATATATAAGGAAACCTTGTAAAGTAGTAAAAATTAAAAAGGCAATAAAGGGATAACAAATAAAGACATAACTTTCCCACAGAAAGCCATGCAAAGGGGCAGTATGTGTGTGATAAACAGCCAATCCCATTAATAATCAAAGAAGTGCCAACCTCCCCCCCAAAATCTACAAGTGCTTCTATCCGATTGGCAAAGGCTTTAAGAAAAGAAAGGAAACAACCATAACATCCAAATTTAGTAAGGGTGTGAATGACAGAGTCACTCTCATTGACTCCTGTTGGGAGCTAGAAATCAATCTGTCAATAGCTATCAGGACGAAGACTGTGTCGGTGCTTTGATGTGGCAGGTTCTCTTCTTGGCATTCATCAGACAAAAACCCCATCACAAATTCACCAAGTACGAAATGTGATCACCTTTGTGGCATTGCGTGTAAATGAAAAAGGAACTCAAACAACTTACATGTTTATTAATAGAAGACTAAGTGCATGAATTATTGGTACAAGTGAAATGCTTTGCAGCCATTAAGACGTAATCTAAAAATCTTACTTATAAAGATGCTGAAGTCATGTGAAGTGAAGAGCGAATTTCAGCAGCATGAGTGTGTGGTCGGGCGGTCTCCCTTTGCAACAGTGCTGGTTGTGATGGAGTTCAGCTCCTGGCTTTATGCCACTCTGGGCATATTTCATAACTTTCTTGTGTCTCATGACCAATCTGCTTAAAGTACTTAGATGCAGTCAGGCATGCAGAAAATGATGAATCAATGTCATCTATTATAAGTAAAATGCACCCATAAAATAATAGTAATCATATATGTATAGGAAGAGATCTTAAAGAATAGACACAATACTTTCATAGTGGTTATCTCTGACTTTTATTTCCAAGTTAACTATGTTTGTGATATTTAACTTTAAATTATTTTATGATGGTTTTGTAATTGTTTATAACTGGAAAACATAATATAGAAAGAATGCAGAAATTTTTAAAGAGAAAGTTCTGTGGGCATCTTCCCGGGTGCTGGATGCCCATTCAACCAAGCCTTGGTATCAATTTGGAGGGTGAACATCACCCTGAAGACGTGACCCCATGGGAAATGGGAAACACTGTGGTATTCCAGATGCTCCACACCCCAAATGCACAGACAGTGACACCTGCAGGGAGTCCCTGAGCCCTGGGCACACAGTGATTTGTTGAAACTTAAAAAAAAAAAAAAGGATGGTGGGCGTCTGTAATCCCAGCTACTTGGGAAGCTGAGGCTGAGGACAGTCTCTGGAACCCAGGAGGCGGAGGTTGCAGTGAGCCGAGACTGTGCCATTGCACTCCAGCCCCGGTGACAGTGCAAGACTCCGTTGCTTGTATTAACTTTTAGGGGTTATTGTGCATTATTTTTCCATTAAGAAGCTAGAGAAATAGCAATGCAGTTGACATTAAAATTAGTGAATTTCATTCTAGACCTCAGGTAAACTTTCAGAACCATTTAAGGACTTTCAGCTACCCATGCAAAACCATTAAAGTTTCCGATTAATAGATCACATGACAAACATATATGGCTAATTTAGAAGACAATGAAGAAGCAAGTGGGGTTGATTCACAATATCTGTTTAGAATTTTCTCTAAGTTCATGGGATGCAGGCTCAACAGTCAAGCGTCTTAGTCGTGTAACATCTGAGCCAAGTTGATCGTCACCTTGCACAGGCAGCTGCTCTGATTCGAACCCTTCTCTGGACGACTCATCATGTGCGGTACTTGAGAGAGAACACAAAAGGGCAGAATGACGACGCTAAGCCCAAAGGAAGATGGATGTTAATGTGCCTGGGTTTGCAGCAGAAGTGAGAGGACGCCTACCACAGGAACGAACGGAAGAGCATTTGATGCAGGACCGTTTGGAGGTGTGGCCAGGGTGAAGAAGTTCAAGATGCAGGTGCACTCAGGATCTGTTAAAGGACCGTTTGGAGGTGTGGCCATTCTGCCAATTACTGGCCAAGCCATTCTGCCCATTTGGCTGTTGAGTGGATGCTCCCTGATAGATGCCAGCTTGCAAGACAAGAGGCTCACACTCTGTGTCCACTCCTGGAGCCCCTACCTACACATCTATATGTTGCTGTCCCACTCCTCTCGTCCTGAGCCTTCTACACTTTTTCTTTCCAGGATCCCAGAGAACCAATCAGGCCATTTTCCAGGGCTTGTAACTGTGCATATATTCCGGCCTTAGGCTACTCCTCTCTTTACTCAAAGTGTAAGAGCAGGTTAATTCCCAGAGTTCTATCCAGTGGGAGGCCATTCAGCCCAGTGCTGCCAACGGAGCTGCTACAGGGCTGAGTGTCTGATAGTTCAGAGTCTTCTGTCATGAGTTAGCCAAGTGTCGTGGGGCTCAGTTTGGTAAATTAAGTAGGTACATAGTGGTGACCACTATCCTGCATTCTTTAAGCCTTTGATAGTGGTAATAATCTCCAACATTCCCTCCTGAGATGCCGTCTTGGTTTTTGCTGTTGTGACTTGGTTTGGATTTTGCTGTTGTGACTTGGTTTTGTTTGCTTATTTTTTATTCTCTTGGACAGAAGGAAGGATAGTTGGGAGTTGGGGAACCGCCCACAGTCAAGAACTTTCCACTTGGCCCCCTAGTTATGATAGTTCCTACCCCACAGGTCATGGAAAAAATGTGAGGGCTCTCCACCTACCGATTTCAATGACAGATTCCGGGATGGGTAAAATGAATGCAAGTAGGTGCAGCGTCAGCAACGCCTGGGACGGGACTCCAGTACCACCCTGCCCAACAGGCTCCTACAGCAGGGACCATGGTGGGCCTTTGGGCATCTGGGGATTGGAGTCAATGCAGACCTTGTGTCCAGCATCTCCAAAGGCCCGTCAGGGGTTCTTTTACTCGGTGCATGTTTGCGTAGGTAAGTGGTCATGGGCTTTTCTGAGACACTAATGAGAAAACGATTACCAAGCGTATCTGACACCGTATTTTAGGAAACTGTCTCATAGGGACCTGCACCCTAAACTTCATCCAGTGGGTTTCGGGTTTCAGAATTAGTTCTGAGACCAACACTGGGAAACAGATTGTGACTTTAGAGGGGTAACTGCCATAGCACCTTTTTATCACTGAGTTTTCTTTCCCTTTACTTCGAATAGTGTCTATTGCCCCCAGATTCACTGCTATTTTCTTCTGTGGTGTCTAATCTGCTATGAAGCCTGTCGAGTGAATTTTTAATTTTAGATATTGTATTTTACAACTCTGGAAATGTCATTTCACTTTATCCCCTTCTCATCTTATATGTTCCTGCTTTTCTCGGGATCTTTGAACATATTTATAATAGTCTTACTAAAGTTTTCGTTTGCCAATTTCATCACCTCTTTCATTTCTGGGTCTGTTTTTTAACGGTTTTTTTCTCCTCATCATAACTTATATTTTCCTGCATCTTTGCATATCTCGTAATTTTAAAAACATTAAACACTGGATATTTTGAAAGTGACATTACTGCCTGTCTGGATTTCGTTTTCTTTTCTGGAAGTGTTGGCTTCGGCTCTGGCAGGCAGTTAAGTTACCTCCGGGTCAATGCGATCCACAGAGGCTCTCTTCGAAATGTTCCGGGCGGGGTACAGACTAGCGTGCTCCTCTCCTGGAGCAACCCTCTTCCTCTCCGAGTGTCACTTTTCTGGCTTGCTGACTGGATGCTGCGGCTCAGCAAAGCATCTTCATTTCAGATGAACAGAAGAACTGCAATGCCCTCGCTCGGTGAGAGCTCTGGAAGTTGCTCCTTTTCGTGGACACTTGTGACACTTGCTCTTTCCCTGATAGCTGGCCTTTGCCTGGCCTCCTGTGGTCTCATCCTACACACACACAACTTCACATTTGCTGGGATGCAGGTTTTTGGAGCCCTGCCCTATTATAACTCTCCCCTCTCTGAGACTCTCCCCTGGGAACTTTAGCCACCTCTGCCTCCCTGCATCCCCACTTCCGTGTCTTCAGCTCCGTCCGAATGCTTTGTACTGGGCCAATTCTCTCTCCAAGTGCAGTCTTCTAGAAAACCCCTCCAGGCAGAAAATCAGGCCATTCCCAGGGCGTGGGGCTCCCCTGACTGGTCCCCTCTCCAGGGTCACAGCCTTGCCCTGCCTGTTGTCCAGTGTCTGGAAACAGATGCTCATGCATTTTGTCTGATTTGCTAGTTGTTTACCGGAGGAGGGCAAGTCCTGTATGAGTGACTTCATAATGCCAGAAACAGAAGTCCGTGGCTGGAGCTGTTCCCTCGGTATTGTCTCGTTTCCAGGAGGCGCACTGGGGACACACTGAAGAGCATCACTTCGTCTTGTGAGGCAGTGGTCCCCAACCGTTTGGCCACAGGGATAGGTTTCGTGGAAGACAATTTTTCCACAGAACCGGCAGAGTGGGGGTGGGGTAGTTTCGGGATGAAACTGCTCCACCTCGGATCATCAGGCATTAGATTCTCATAAGGAGCGTGCAGCCCAGATCCCTCCCATGCACAGTTCACAACAGGGCTCGGGCACCTGTGAGAATCTAATGCCACTGCTGATCGCTGATGGGACAGGAGGCGGAGCTCAGGCAGTACCACTGGCTCGTGCTCACCTCCTGCTGTGTGGCCTGGGTTCCTGACAGACCACGGATCAGGACCAGTCCGTGGCCCGAAGGTTGAAGACCCCTGTTACAAGGCACCCATTTCACTTGTGGTCTTTGAATTAGCTTTATCTCCCAAAACCATGAGATGGAATCACCCTTTCAGACCCAGCAGGGCTCAGTGTCGGGGGGAGGGGGACACGGTGGGTTCGTGGCTGTCAGTTACATCTACCTGCAGGGTCCTGCTCCGAGTCTCTGGTTCCACCCTCCCCAGTAGGGCCTGGCCCTGGCTCAGGAGAGCAGACTCAGCCGCAGACGCCCCTCCTCTGAATCCCTGGTGATCTTCCCCTAAGTCCCGAGCTCGTCCTCTGCTCGGCTCCATCCGTCCAGCCGCAGGTGACTGCGTTTACTTCCATGCTGCCCCGGGGCCTCTGCATTCAGCCTTAAGGAGGTGCTTAGTCCCCCAGAGATTCCCTCTTCATCTTGAGTAAATCAAAGGCTCTCAGCTGCAGCTGCCGTTTCAGAGTCTGCACAGCCTTGACGGCTGTCATTTTCCTCACCCTAGCATGTGACTCCCCTTCAACTCTCATGCTATTCTCATCACTGACAGTAAACACTGTAACAAGTGTGCATTACAGCATGCCAGGAGGGGTCCGTACCCTGTACCCATTAGTATAAAATCCCAATCAGCACCGTTTGGAGGACAGTCCACCTCTCAAATCCCCTTCTACAGCCTTCTTTCTAGGACAACTTCCAGGGCGACGTTAGCAGCATCTTACACTGGGTTCTCTGAAATAGACTGAGTTGGAGAGTCTCCCACACAGGGCTCATCCCATGGCAGAGTGGGTGAGGGCACAAGGGGGAGGAGCATCCAAAGAGCTCTCCGCAGTAGGGCAGGGGCAGGGCTGGTCTCCAAGTGACCTCAGGGCCCACAGCAACCCCATTCTGTGTCCTTATGAAGGAGGAAGGCCCCGTCCTTTGCCTGGCTCCTCACATCCAGTGGCCCTTCCTCTGAACCCCAGATCTGGGCTGCTGGGGAGCCCTTGGGCTCAGTGACACTGTGGCCCTGGACCCTGCTTCCAAGGCCAACTTTCTAACGGCAATCACAGTCTTTGCCTGAATGCACATGGCTAAGATGAAAGATTCCAGGCCTCTTCTGAGGAATGGTACAGAAAATGGAACCATGGACAGGGGCAGGAGCTGAGCAGGGCTGGGGAGGTGCAGCGGGACCCTACCCTGTCCTGGGGTTACATCGCATGGCTGAGACGAAGCCAACATCACAGGAGGCAAATGACCCCAGGCCCATCTCCAATTCTTCATTGGCCCTAACAGAACAGACAGGAGAGACAAGCCCAGGCAGTTCTGAGGGATGAGCAGTGGAGACCCGGGGCCTGGCCGGGCTCCCTTGGGCAGTCTGCTCCCGTCTCAGTGTGTGCTTTCGGCAGCGGCCAGCACGGCAGCCTGGACAGCGAGGACTTTCAAAACAGAGCCCCGGAAGGAGGGGCCAGGGCAGGTGAGGAGTGAAGGCTCTCCCTTCCCGTTTGCAGACATGGGAAGCCTAGACTTGCTTTGCAGGAGCTGGAGCAGCTCAGTCTGGGCAGCTGCCCAAGTTTTGGCCAGAACGTCGGGTCAAGGCCGCTTCCTGATCCCTCTGCCTTTGCTATCTAATGGGTCCATCACTCATGTTTAGGAGACCTTGTTTTCTCAGAGCACAGCTGGAACCAGTGACTTGAAGGGCCAGAACACCACTGAAGAGGATGCTGTCGAACCGAATCAAGGACAGGGGAGGCATCCCCGTTGTGGTTGAGAGGAAAAGTGGCCTCTGGGCTGGACACCCAGGATATGAGTGGTCTTAAATTCCTGAGCACACAAGCACAACCCAATGGACACTTTCATGCTTAAAACAACAGCTAAGGCATTCGAAGGACCTGGGCTGTGAATGCCGGAACATCAGGCAGGGCCGGATGAAGCTCAAAAGGGATGCACGTGATGGGCGCGGCCTCTCCTGGGATAATCAGCTTGGTGGGTGCTACTGGGGAGGGGTGCGTGCTCTTCCTACCTCACCCTGCAACAACAGACACGGTCAGCCTCCCCACTCACAGACCAAGGAGCCGAGGCTTGGAGACAGCAGGTGAACTGCCCAGTGGTACAGGACAGAGCATGGTGAGTGTGCAGACGTCGGGGTGTGATCCCAGGGTGGGCTTCTCCTCCTCCAGCCATGTTCACCTGGGCTCCCCAAACTCGTCCTCATTATGAAGCTGGAAAAACCCCAACTCTGAGGACGCAGCCTCTCCTCCACCCCTTCAGGATACACCCTCACTGCCGGGGTTACCTGGCCGTTGCCCACATTCACTGGAGAGCTACAGGGCGAGGCAGAACTTCTGTCTGGCTCTCCTGGCAGGCCAAGGATAAAGGGAATCAGCAACGCAGTCAAATAGCAGGTTGTGGAGGAGGGAGGACACATTTTTAATTCCTACAGGACAACATCTGCCTTTTCTTCTTCTGAATATAAGACATTTTCCTCTGAGAAAAGTCTAGGTATTGAGAAGACCTACGGGCCTGGATTTAAATACCAGCACCGCTGCGTTGGGCTAAGGGAACCGTGAGTGGGTCCTCTCTGTTTAGAAACTGGAAGCAGTGGTGCCCCGCTGCTAGGCCGTCCACCGGGCAGCTGAGCCATGACTCCAGGCACATCGTAAAACTTCAAAAGAACATTCCCATCCCATCTCGTAAGCAGGGCGGGGGACTTTTGCAAAGGTCACGTGAATAAATCTACCCAAACTATGGCCCAATTTCCTGACTTTTATTGGCGTTGCAAATGAATGACCAATATCAGTGAGAAAACTCTTGTTATCCAGACAGATGTTTCTTTCAACAGTTAAATATGCAATCCAGAAGGGGGGCATTTTCTCTGAACACATGAGGTAAATAACATGAAGGAAGTTCTATTTGTCACTTCTAGACATCAAGGCTGTCTCAGCTTGGTGGCCTTAATCATCTTCAGAACCTGAAAATTAAACTATAGCTTGCCTAATTAACATGAGTTTGCAAAGAATAAACATTAATTTGGGCACATTTAAGTTTGCTCACATAGGTATAATGTGAGCTGTTATCAAGCAATTTTCTCACCATAATTCCATTACTGCCTCTTCACATACTGGCTGTTCTTCTATTTGTTTTCTTTCTATAGAATTTGATTACAACAAGCGTCTACAATGGATTAAATGGAGATGCTGTGGAGACGTTCCAGCAGATGACAACGGGCCTCAACCTGAGCAGGTCTGTGTTGACAGACGGCCCCAGCTCCGCATGCCTCCCTGGACCCAGTCCATCCATTCAGATGGCACGGCCAATCCCGCCACCCCAGTGCTGGCTTTGGCCTCGCCACCCACAGCCAACTCTCTGGGGCTGGAGACTTTTTGCATGGCTGCTGTCCGAAGCTGCATACGCAATGCATACACGGGCGATCTGACTGTCTGAGTGTGGCAGGGATGGAAGGGCTGGGAAACCCAGAGGAACAGAGGGTCTGCAGTGAGAGAGGCTTCCTTCTCCAGGGAGAGAAGCCACTCCCAGCCCCATCAGCCTCCCGAGTGGTGCCTAGAACCCTCCGCTCTGCGGGTAGCCCTCGTTCATGTGATTACACGAGCCAGCTTGGAATGACCGTTTCTACTTCAAGTTCCTGCTTCACCCAACTTCAACTTTCCCTTCTACAAGGGAGAGAGAGAGAGAGACAGAGAGAGAGGGAGAACATTGCTGAAAATGTAATCCTTACAAAATGTCATCAGAATACGGAAAATTATTTAGATGTCAATTCCACTTTATTTTTCCATATTATCCACATTGAAAAATTGGAGCTTCAGCCAGAGAAATTCAGAAAGGGATCAGAAAGGAGGAGAAATGTGGCCTGAGCAAAGACTAACCACAGTCACTAAAGACAAGAACCCCCCTCAAGCCTCTTGACCTCTCCTCTGCTTTGGTAGAAGGATCTGGAAGGTTGAATGAGGAACTCACCCAACCCAGAGTCACACACCTGAGACCAGAGGGTGCACACGGGCCACGACTCAGTTCATTAGACCTCAGGATTTCTCCTCTGTGAATGAGTTTTCCACATTTACAAGCTGAGCAAATTCACACCGGAAAATCTGGACTTCTGGTTTGTTTCGGTTTGCATCTTACACCGCAGTCCCATTCCCATGAGGCAGCTGTCTGGGCCCTGGATTTCATAACTACTGATCTCATTCCCTCTTCCCACTCTCCAGACAGGAGTGCAGAGCACAGAGAGGTCCTCCCAGAACCCCAGACACTGCCCCTGGTTCCCTCTCAGCTCCTTCCTGGCCTCAGCTCCTGCCATGCCCCGGGGCTTTCACTGTCAGCTGTGCCTCAGTCTGCTCAGCCATGTCCCTCTGGCACCTGGAGAGCCAGCACAGGGCAAGCAGTCTTCAGTTCACCCCTAGAGAGCAGCCCCACGTCACGGAGAGGAGAGGTGGGAGGCAGGGCCAGGGTGACGATGAAGGCCCAGGGTGGAGACAGAGCCAGGCACATGAGCGCACGACGGTGGGGGAGGCACAGAGCAGCTCACTCGAAAGGGTCTCCTTCCACCTCCTGAGTGTGTCTCTTCTCTCTAGACGAATATGAGGCCTTTTAATTCCGTGGAACTGGCCACTAACGTCCAAGTCTGGGATTTCCAGGGCAGCAGATTCCCACCTGAGCAGAACATTTGTAATTTTGAAATTTAATTTTGGAGGAAATACTTTTCAGTGGTTGAGAGGAGAGGTCATCTGTGATGTCCAGATGATGCTGTGAGAATGTAAAGAGCCCAGTGACAATCCAGCCCCCTCACCAGGTCCGGGGACAATTCCGGGGGCAAAGGCACAAGAGGGCAGACGGAGGATGGGGGCTTTGGTGGGCACTGCAGTGGACATGCTGGTGGGAGTTACCCCCACACGTGCCTCTCATTACTGCGAAAGCAGAGCGTTCTCTGGACCTAGTCCAGTGAGTGCGATCTGGCATCCACCCATCCATGCGACCGGGTGAGATTTGGAGGCAGGGGTGGAGCCCAGGCCACACTTGAGCCACAGATGTTCTTCGGGCAAGTGCAGTTGTTAGAAGCATGTGGTCCCCCATGGCCAGCGCCACTGCGTCTGGTCACTACTTCTCTGGCTGTGGCCAGGCAGGTGCATCCTAACAGCACCGTTCTCCGCCTACATGGAGGAGGCTTGAGCTGAGGATTCCTCACCCTTTTCTGCAGGGAGCCACGTGATTCTCATCTCTGATCCCCAGAAGTAACCTCAATTAAATCCCTTCCTGTTAAACTAGTTGAGAAAACTCAGATTAAACAATGAATATCAAACCCGTTTTTCACTCCAATGGACGCCAACGCCAAAAATGCAGAAAACAAGTAAAATGACCCAGATTGTGAGGATGCTTCAGGCTTTTCTTCTTCATTTGTTATTCCTAAACCACTATGTCTACTTCTTTCCCAAAAGACATCTCCATCCACCGCAGAATTTGAACTTATCTAAGGAAGACACGGGCCCTATTGCAGTTGGTCATACTTCCACAGATTTCCTCACTGGTTTCCTCTGATTTCACATACAGAAAACATTTTAAGTCAAGGAATATATTTTTTTCTACCAAAAAGTGTTAGAAGTCCTTAAACTAGATGGGAAGATATTTAATAAGCTGTTATTCAGAAATGTTGGCAAAAGTTTACCTTTACTGGAATTGCAGGTGGCAGGTGTGATTCCTCCTCTGAAGGCTCCTGTGTGCTGGGTCTCATGCCACTGCCTGCCTTATGGTGACAGCACACCATCCCACCTGCTCGAGACCCCACCTCCCTCATGGAGGGTCCGCACCTGTGTCACCAGCTTCAAACGTGGGGCTTTCATCTAGTCTCCAAAATATTATAAGGCACAATAGTATCCCTTAGAGAAGGAGCAACGGTAGAACGTCATAACCATCCCTCTGCCATTTCACCAAGGACAACTCGCTTAGTGTCTGGTCATCTGGACCACCCCACGGTGCCCAGCAGGAGTGGTAAAAGGTGTAGTCAGCACCGGCTCTCCCATTCCGCAATGGCCGTCGCTAATGCTGGATGAACCAACAGCTGCTTCTTTGCTAACGAGCTCTAAGTAAAAAGAAATTTATCTCCGCGGCTGCCACTGGCGACTTGGCTGGTTGCCTGCGGCCGTTGCACGGAGAAGTCGGGCTCTGTAGAAGTGGGTCTTTAAAATGTCTCCTGCTTTCTCGTGCAGCCTGCGTAATTCCCTGTGTTGTAAGAACGTTTTGAAACTAGAAAATCATTAACCCTACATATAATTAAATGTCCTTCCTTTTAATGGCTAGAATTGATTTTTTTTAATGTTTGCCAACAGATTTGGAAATGGTGGCATTAAATATGTTAAGGAACCTTTATCTCATCAAATCTAACTTAAAAAATGGTCTTTATCAGATGCAGAACCCCGATCACACAGAGGAAAGAGCGCATAGTCCCGTGGGAAAACCCGTGAGAGGATCCCCCCAGTGAGCACCCCTGCATAGTCCTGTGGTAAAACCCGTGAGAGGATCCCCCCAGTGAGCACCCCTGCATAGTCCTGTGGTAAAACCCGTGAGAGGATCCCCCCAGTGAGCACCCCTGCATAGTCCTGTGGTAAAACCCATGAGAGGATCCCCCCAGTGAGCATCCCTGCATAGTCCCGTGGTAAAATCCGTGAGAGGATCCCTCCAGTGAGCATCCCTGGCCCTCTTTCTTCAAAGTTCCCGAAAAGATGAAAATCACTCTGGAGTTAAGGGACTGGCTGCTCCCTCTGGGCGTGTTGGGCATTTATTCTGCATTGGACACAATGCCAGACAACGGACACAAAGCCGAGAGCCGGGGCCAGCTGCTTAGAAAGACCTTACCTAGCGTGGCAGGAAAGGCTTTGCCTGGGGAGGGAACGTGGATGCTGAGCCCTGAATTATGCAACCTTCTGTGAAAAAACAAAAGTAACAACCATCCCAGGCATGCTTGTTGCTTGTTTACAGAAAGCACAAAACCCCAGAGGCAAGAAGGAGTGTGGAACCCTCCAGGGAGGTAGAGAAGGGCTGTGTGCTGGGACAGCATGGAGCAGCAAGACTGGGGGCAGGAGCTGGGGCTGGGAGCAGGGCAGGTGCAGGCTGCACCCCAGCCCTGGTCATGGCCGCAGCTATGAACTGGAAGAGCCAAATGAGTATTTATAACCAGAGATGCACAGGATTTGTGAACGGAAAGCTCTCCTATACTGTGTTGAGAAGGGCGGCGGAAGAGGAACAAGAATGAAAGCACAGGCCGTGCTGGGAAGACGCTGCCAGGGCCCAGATGAGGGATGCACCGTGCTGGCTTGAAGTATGAAGGCAGCAGTGAAATAGGGTGGCATATGATATAGAAAACGTCAGCGGGAGTTACCTCCCTTTGTCCGAATCTGGGGAGTGCATGACAAGAAAGCATCACACCTGCTCCTAGATCTGGGTCTTCAGATGAGGCCGACCCGGGTGGGAACCTGCTGGGATGCGGTGGATGGCAGGAGGCTCTGGGACACGTGGGCAGGGTTGCCTGGGAGAGGCCTGGGCTGGAGAGCTAAGCCTGCAAACCTCCAGTGTCCAGCAGGGGCCAAGGCCGTGTGGTCAAGGGAGACCCCATCCTGCGAGCGCAGAGGGGAGAGGGCTGCCAGGCTGGGAGCTGAGAGTGTTCACAGGGTGGTCTCTGGGGGTCAGGGACCCTGCAAAAGATAAGGGCCACATCCTGTGTGGGGGATGCCTGGGGGATGCCTCCGGGTCCGAGGAACGTGTCTGGAAAGGCATGAGGGTCACCCACACAGAGGCTGAGGAGGGGCTAGAGCCCACCTGGTTGCAGAGAAGACTTCCTGATGTGGATAAGAGCTGTTTCCCAGCACCGCAGAGCCAGGAAAGGTTCAAAACGGGCAGTCGGTTTGTCTCCATAAGAACCGAAAATCTTGTGACTTGGGCATTAGTCCTGACTGTCAGGACCTGGAATCAGGGGTAGAGAGATTCATTCTCCTGGTTTCAGCTCACATCTAAAACGAGAGAGAGGCCGGGCACCACGGCTCATGCCTGTGATGCCAACGCTTTGGGAGGCCGAGGCAGGAGGATCGCTTGAGCCCAGGAACTTGAGACCAGCCTGGGCAACATAGGGAGATTTTGTCTCTCCAAAAAAATATTTAGAAAACTGGGTGTGGTGGTGCACGTCTCTCATCCCAACTACTCAGAAGGCTGAGGGGAGAAGACCCGTTGAGTGCGGGAGACTGAGGCTGCAGTGAGCTGTGACTGCACCACTGCACTCCAGCCTGGATGAAAGAGCAAGACTCTGTCTCAAAAAACAAATAAAATACAATACAACAGGAGAATAATATTTGCCAAAGTGCTATCATTGTTTAAATAAATATATTAAAATTAGATAAAGATGTAAAAGAGTTGTGAAAAGGAAAACATTTCTGTTACTGGATGACATTATCAAACTAAGCACTTGTGTGTGGCTCTGTCTACTTGAATACACAGGATATTGATCATCAAAAACTACCCAATAGCATTAAAAGCCAAGAATGTCGAAGCGTACCACTCCAGAAAAGCTTGCACACCAGGCGTGAGACGTCTAGGGCTTAGAACAGGGTGACTCAGTTTACTTCTGGTCCTGAAGACCCCTGCTCAGCTGCGGGAATCGTGAGCCCCCTGGGATCCCCGCTGGCGCCTCCACCCTTTGAAGATGCTCCAGAAACCTCAGCACCGACAGAGATTGCAATGAGAGGAGACTGAGCAGGTGGGGATTAATTAGTGGGGATGACAGGCACACAGGCAGGTGTGGGGACGTAATGAGGACAGACAATTACAGCAGCCGCCAAGGCTGGTCTGGGCCGCTTGTTGGAATCAGGCAGTTGAGGAGCTGCAGCCTGGAGCTGCATGAACAGGGCTGGGGCTTGTCTCACACATTCTCTCTCTCTAGTCCCTGCACTGGAGCAGGTGCTTAACAGATAAATTGTATCCTCCTCTAAAACAAGAGAAATGCCCTGTCATCCACAACCTTAGCCTGGTTTCTTGCAGTTATGTAACACAAAACTCGGAGTTCTGGAGTCCTGAGCAAGCATCAGGCATGAGCTGGGCTGTGTCCTCAGCTTCCAGGGACAGTTGCCAGTGCCCTGAATTTTCGTCTGCGAGAATGGAGGTCCAGAGAGGTCGAGTCTTCTGGTAACGGGCGGTAACCTGCTATGTGGCAGCACAGAGGGAAGCCTCTGTGGGAACCGAGTTAGTTTTGTATAATTTCACAAGATTTTGAAAAAGCGTAAGCTCTATTTTCAAGGCAGAAAGATGAGAACTGACAAAAATCTAAGGGAACAAACTGTGCACCATTTTGTCCCAACCCAAATGCCTAGAAGCAAGATATGAAGAATGGTCCGGGCTCTGCAGGTCAGCCCGATCAGCTGCTCAGCCATGCCCCAGTTTCAGATAACAGAGCCCACAAGCTTGCCCAATTGAGGTCAATCACCTCCTCCCCGGACCCCGAAGCAATCACATGGCGTGGTTGTCCCTGTCAGCGTCTGAGAACCCAAAGCTCCGAAAGGCTTTGGACTTCTAGGTGGGCCTCCTGCTGAATCTCAAAATGTCCTCGGCCCTTGATGGGGATCAACGCCCCCAGGACCCCCCGGCTGCCTGGAACACTCTTGTCCCAACGGTCCGGACAGCAGGTGTCTGGCTCCTCCAGCGGGAGCTGGAGTCAGTATGATCTTTCTCTGAGAGGGGGCATTTTCAGGAAGACCATGAGCTAGGTGAATGAGGGCAACACGAGCCCTGTGTATAGCACCCCAGGTCCCCTCTCTGCTGCCATCTTAGAGAAAGGGCTCTGAAGCCAGGGGTCATTGACCAAAAAAGGATGGAAAAGCCCATTGTGAAAATGGTGGCCCTCGTGCAGAGTGGGCGCTGGGGAGCGGGTGTTTCATGGTGAACTTGTAAGAACTCCGAAAGGTGCTGACCGTGGAAGGAAAATCTCAGATGCATGCAGAATTGACAGTGGGCAGATTCGAACCAATAAACCTTCTATTGAGGTTGGGGCAGTCATAAATTGCATAAATGTGGGAACAATATGAAATAACAGCTTATTTAACATTAGTCACAGTAAAAAATTCGTGCATACATCAGTAAAAGAAACATATGTATACATATGTGCATGTGTGTGCGCACTGCCTGTTTGAAGACGCTGCAGTGATCCTGTCAACCCAATTACCAACACCAGCTTTAAGTAAGTCTCAACCATTGTGCGCTATTTCATTTTGAACTGTCTGACTTTAGTTTGTAATTCCATATGTATTACAAGGGATTTCAAGGAGATGGTTAAAAAGCAGCTTTTCTAGTAAGAAAAGAGAAAGTGGCAGGCCTTATTAAAATATCTTGAACACACCATACGCAAGGTGAATGAGCCCACGCTGTGAGGGCCAGCATGCGGGCTGGGGACAGCACCCCCACACCTGAAATTGTGCTTGAGTCTCCACAACCCGAGAACCAGGAGAAGCCCCGAGGGCCTGGACAGACACATGTCCACGGCCAGGCCCAGCAGAAGGCGACGTGGAAGAAGCACATCAGCCCACCGCATCTTTTTCCAACATGGCAGCTCTCGTAAAGATGTGACAAGGGATCTCTTTGCAAGTCTAAGATTTCTCCGTAAATATAAGCTTTTTAAGTGTCTTTAGTCTGTCTCTTTGACAAAGCAAACCACAAATGTATCCTAAAACTGGGAACTGGACTAACCACCATGGTTTAAGTTGCTGGTGTGGTTGTTTGGTTGTGTTGTCTGTTTTGTTAGACTCTGTAGTCAGAGAGCAGAGCAGGAACGACTTGGCCAGAGCAGCCTGCGTTTCACCAGAGGAGCCTGGGTGCGCTCTGCTGCGGTGTGGCCAGCCCGACGATGGCAGGTGCCTGGGGCCCGCATTTCACCGGAGGAGCCGGGGTGCGCTCTGCTGCGGTGTGGCCAGCCCGACGACGGCAGGTGCCTGGGGAGAACCGCCGCTTCGAGGCTCTGGACGAGCCCCTGACACTCTGGCTGGGGACTAAAGGGAGCCACTGAGCATGCTTCCGCTCCCCACTTTTCTTGATTTTGGTAAAACGTGTGCAGGCTGGGGAAAGGCTCTGAAGCTGTGCAGGTCATCGGTGCCGACCCTCCCAGGGAGGTGAAGATCTGTCTGGGGTCTGGCCTCCACTAACTCCCCGATGTATAAGCCAGGACAACCTGACACTAACCCAGCAGAAGATTCCTCAGCCTTGGAACTGTGGGCTCAGGACAGGGGTAGCTGGTTTGAGGCTGGAGCCTGGCAGGGGACACTGGGGCTGCTGAGTAATTGTGTCTTCATCATCAACAACAAAATGCTATTAGTTCTGGGTTTCTTCCAGAAACTGCCGGTTCCTCAAAAGTCCGTGCATCTGCTAGCAAGAGAACAAAGCATGGACTAAAACCTCTATTTTAAAAATCAAAAACCAAAGCAGAGGGCCCTGCCTCAGCTCTGGATGGCCAGCAGTCCTCTGAGGCCAGGATCCTGCCCAAGTCTCTGGGATCTATACCGAGCAGCTAATGAGAAACAGGCTCATGAATAAAAGAAGGAAATCGCTTCCCGAGCCTGCCAGAGGAATGCTAACCGGGCTCCAGCATCTAAGCAGCCTTTAGAGCAAAGCCACAGTCATTAATGACTCTAATGATTTTTTCCTCCTCTGCCATGTACGATCCTTTTAGTTTTAGGAAACTATCGGTGCATGCTTGTTAGAGAGAGAAGTCTTTGAAATCCATCCAACTCTGCTCTCCAGCTGAGCCATTTATAATAGAAGACTGATTAATGTTTGAGGCAACCCCAGTGAAAAGAATCTTGGCTGAAATGCCACCAAACTTTCCATTTTTAAGGCTTGTCATCAGACTAAGTATGTTGATCTTGAACGTGTGAGTGAGGAAGAGGAGGAAGCTCTGAGGGGTGGAGGAAGGAGCACTTACCTGTTTGACCACACATCAGTGCCAGTTGGGAGACCCCAGAGATGCCTGTCATCAAAGGCTTGCTGCTAAGTATTTGATTTATTTCCATTGCAAAGAGAAATTTTGCAGAACACGGGAGTCGTCATAATTTTTGTGGTATTACAGGTATCTTCATCAAATCCCAGGCTAAAAATTACATAAATTTGGAAATTTCTGAGGAGGAATGACCAAGGATTTGGAAAGTCAGTGAATGAGAAGGAAGAGGGCAAGGCGAGGGGGGGGTCTCCTCCCACCCCCAACACCCTCCACTCACTGCCCACAGCCCAGTCCGTGTGCCTGCTGGGGCCCCATCCCCCACATCCTGGCCCCAGCCCAGCCCATCCCTGCCCCAGTTGTCGGGTGTCAATCACACAGAAAACAGAAAATTATTACAACCACCCACTGAACTGACCCCAGACCCCTGGAGCCATTTCACCGGACTACACATGTTTTGCCAAAATGAAGAAAAGTGGGGAGCAGAAGCATGTTCAGTGACTCCCTTTTGTCCCCGGCCAGAGTGTCAGGGGCTCGTCCAGAGCCTCGAAGCAGTGGTTCTCCCCAGACACCTGCCGTCGTCGGGCTGGCCACACCGCAGCAGAGCGCACCCAGGCTCCCCCGGTGAAACGCGGGCCCCAGGCACCTGCCGTCATCGGGCTGGCCACACCGCAGCAGAGCGCACCCAGGCTCCTCCGGTGAAATGCAGGCTGCTCTGGCCAAGTCATTCCTGCCAGCGGCAAGAAAACCAGCAGGTCTGGTGAGGGCAGAACCCCACGAGCCTCCCTCCACCCAAGGAAGGTGGAATCCCATGAAACATCGACATGCCTGACTAGCATGCTGGACCACAAGAGAAATTTCAGGATAAAAACCTCGAAATTTCATTTCCAATGAGCTGAGAAACTCTGTATTGTTTTTTGTGTTTGGAATGCAAATATTTGCTTACAACAAATGAGAATGCAAACCATTAAATAGATCAAAGTCGATAGTTTTCAATTACAACACAAGAGGCCCATGCAAGTGAGGTGGAGCTGGAAGATGAGTGATGGTTGGAACACGGTGTCTGCTGGTGACACCTCTGCCTCTGACTCACTCTGCCTGGGCTCCTCCCTGGGCCACTCCCCAGGCAGGGATGTACCTGAGTGGCCACCCTCTGCCCTGCCTGTTGCCTCCTCTGCTTACAACTGTGCCTCTGGATTGCAGGCGGGTGCAGTCATGCCTGTTCCCGTTACAGGTGCGGCAGCCTCAGAAGACCACCCTGGCCAAGTGAACCTGCACCCTGATTCCTAAGCCCAGCATTGGCTTGGAGACTCTGCCCTTTTGATCTCCGGCTTTGGACAAGTCTCTTGCCTCCCAAGCCTCAGTTTTTGCTCAGAGAAAAAGATAGCCTTGGTCATTGTTCTGCTGACAAACTTCTGTGGTTCCCTAGTCCTTCAGAGAGAAGGAGCTTGTCCTGCCAGCAAGCGCTGCCTCAGAGGCTGCTGTTGGGGTTCCAAGTTCCCTGCCCTGTGGGGCCTGATGGAAGCCTGGTTGGAGCCCCCCACCTGCACTCCGCTGAGATGAGCCTGGCCAGATGCCCGCAGGCAGAGCTGCCTGTGCCAGGCTAATAAGCAACGTTTGCAGTGAATCTGCTCCTAGGAACATACTTGAATTCTGCTCAATAGGGAGCATGGAGCCAGAACCATACGTTGTTGGGTGAGGCATCCCGCCTGCACCGCTCAGCCCTGCCGGAATCTTCCCCAGGGGCCATGGAAATGAATGTCTGGGCCCAGCTGCTGGGCAAGGAGGAGGCTGGCACTTGGTGCTTGTCCACGGCTGGACCCTTTCTGCTACAAAGAACCAAGGAAATGAGGACAGCCTGGCTTCTCAGGCAAGATTCGGAGGAGACTGCTCCGGCCTTTGCCCAAGGACAAGGTGTTCTGCAGAGCAGTAGTGCAGGTTGGTCTCGTCGGGATCACGGGCAGGGTGCTGCTGCCGGCACCAGTGCCCCTAGACAGAGGCTGGAGGCTGGAGGCTGGAGGCAGTCCCCGCAGGGCTGCCAAGTGTCCTCAAAGCAGGGCTGGAAAGTGCTCCTTGGCCCTGTTCTCTCCTCCTTTTCCTTTCCTTTCCTTTCCCCTCCCTTTTCCTTTCTTCTTCCCTTCCTTCCTTCTCTCCTTCCTTCCTTCTTTCCTTCCTCCTTCCTTCCTTCTTTCCTTCCTCCTTCCTTCCTTCTTCCCTCCCTTTCTTCCTTTCTCTCTTCCCTCCTCCATCCTCTCTCCCTCTTTCTCTCCCTTCCTTTCTTCCTCTCTTCCTTCCCTCCTCTCTTCCCTTCTCCCTCCAACCTCCCTCCCTATTTCCCTCCCTTCCTGCCTTCTTCCTTTTTTGCATTCATTTGTGCTCTATTAATAAACAGCCTTTTATTCACTTTCTTTTTATTATTTTTTCGCTCATTCCTCTATCCTTTTATTCGTTCATCAGAATGCCCAACCTTTTACTCATTCATTAATGCATAGACTGAGCACACGTTCCTGGAGGCCCTGCCGGTCCCCAGGCCTGTGCATTTCCTGGCAGGAACTCCCTGCTGGTGACATGGGCTGGGCAGCAGCACTGGTCCCAATGTCACTTTCCCAAGCTTCCCTGACTTATTTATATTTGTGGGCAACTCCCTGAGGCTCGCCTTGCTGTCAGACTTTTGGGCATTTGAAAGGACGACAAGCTCAGGTCTTTCCTTGGTGTGAGAGTGGCTGGTGGCCTCCTCTGCAGCCTGAGCTTCTCGTCTGGGTCCAGCATCCGGCCCCAGCGTTTTCCTCCACCTGTGCTCTCTGCCCCCAGTGCCCCCAGCTCAGGCCCCAGCGCCCCCAGCAGAGCCTGCTCTGCCCCCACCTGCTTCCAGCTTCCTCCTAGGAGCAGTGTCCTTGGGTTTCCATTGGTGAAAGAACACGGGCTTCCCAGCAGGGAATCCTGGAAGCCTCCACGGCCCACTCAGGGCAGTAAAGTCAGCCTCGTGGGGCTCTCACGGGGATGGAAGCAGACTCTGGAAAAAGGCTCTTCCCATGGTTGGCATTTAAATTTGTGTTTAATTAGAGTCAAAATACGGGCCCTTCAACAATATAATACCTCTAAATTTAGATTTTACTAAGCACTTGTTAGAAGGCCCTGAAGTCGAGGCCCTTTTCCTGTTGGTGGTGGACACAGCTTCCCCGGCCAGTGCAGTGGCCATGTCCGGGTTGGGGAGGAGGCTTCTCCAGGGTCCTCTCAGGCCCGTGTGGTGGACAGCACCTTCCAGAAGGGAAAGGCTCCTTCCCACTGGGAAAGCGGCTGGGTGCAGCTGAGGGCCCCGCAGGTACGGAGTCATGCCTGGGACACCCGCCAGGGCCTCCTCACCTGGGTGCTGCATCTCCTTTAGATGCCTCCCTTTCTTACATGTCTGACCCCAAATTACAGCTTAAAACCGTTTTTAAAAAATCAAAACATGGGAAACATACCATCTGAGAGAAAGAACTGAGTGTTCACTGTGGTCACACAGAGCCCAACCCCGGCAATATCAGAAAGCAAGTCCTAAACCAG
>NW_012100843.1:29339-35811 GCF_000951045.1 Mandrillus leucophaeus | reverse complement strand
AGAGCCCAGCCCCGGCAATATCAGAAAGCAAGTCCTAAACCAACGGCCACGATCAGAAACCTTGCACAGCCCTCGGTGCCTTTAGGATCATGGCGTGTTTACGGGAGCAGCGGGCAAGCGGTCCATTTTTTATGCTGCTCTATGAGAAGACAAAGCTCTTGCCTTTATCATCTGAGCTATTCGAGTCATCCTAGGTTTTCTGACGACGTTAGAAATACGCTGCAACCCTCTTGATCTACGACTTTGCCACCAGTGGAAATGCTAACTAGATATTTTAATCAGAAGGCAGCTTAAAATGCAATACATTTCAAAATGGAAAAGTGACAGTTCACGTACAATTGCTTTCAGAGTCCGCCGCCGACGTAAGCTGAGTGGGAATTATGGAGCGTGAGCTGGGAACCGTGTTTTGCCCCCGCCTCCCCCCAACTCAACCCGAACAGCTGCACCTTGTAGGCCCCCACGGGCAGGGCACAGGTGGCAGCCGGGGGCTGGAGCTGAACATGACCCGAGAGCCAGCGAGTCAGGTCACCGAGGAGCCGGCTCCAGCCCAGCCGCCGTCTTGGGCCCCATCGCTGAGGAAGGTAGCCGGGAAGCCCAGGCTCCTGGCTGTGAGGTGATGCTGCGTGAAGGAGCTGGTCTGGGAGTCTGTGAGGGTGCCCCAGGGGCACAGCCGCTTCCGAAGTGGTCGTCACCGGTCAGCAGGGAGGGAAGAGGGTGGGTCCTGAGTCTGACCCAGATGCCCCCTCCACCCAGGCCAGGCGCTTCTGCTCACCCCCTACGCCTACACCTTGCTGGTGAGTAGCTGTTGATTCTGCCCACAGGGCCGGCCCCATGCACGCGTGACCCTCACAGTGGGGCAGGGCCCCGAGCTCAGGATGCCTGCCACTGACCTAATGCTCTGTGCATCATCAGGAAAGCCTCAGCCATGTTTGAATGGGAGACCCCACGTTGCCATTTTGAACCAGGCCCCCAAGATTATACATCCAGCCCTTCTCACCCTCACTGCCCTGCCGTGTGTCCTCACCCAGGCACTCTGCCGTGCTGCAGGCACCACCTGCTCCCTGTTCCCGTCTACCCAGCATCGCCTGGTCAGCAACAATGGGATGTGCCCCCTTGGATCTTTCCGGGTTTCTCCTGTCCTGGGCACTGCCAAAAGAAGATCACCTAAGGCACTACAGCCTTTGCAATGGGAGCTGAGTCACCCATACTAACCCGGCTAGAAGGAAGGTAGAAGGAAGGAGTAAGGAGGAAGGGAAGGAAGAAGGGAAAAGGAAAGAAAAAGAGGGAGAGAGGGAGGGAAGGAAGGAGGAAGAAAGGAAGGGGAAAAAGAAGAGAGGGAAGGAAGGAAGGAGGAAGAAAGGAAGGGAAAAGGAGAGAGGGAGGAAGGCCAGCTCTCCCCTCCTCTGGCTCCATTGCCTGCTGATGCCTGCCCTTGGCTAAACCCTCCGCAGCTGGAGGCAGGAGTCTGTGGCTGCAGCCACACTCCCCACCTCTGCTGGTAGAAAGTAGTGTGGACCCTCCACGGGACAGATGGGAGGTGGAGGCAGAGAGGGAGAGGGCGATGGAGTCAGGTGGTGGAGAGAGGAAGCAGGGGAGGGAGAGGCTGAGGGAATGCGTTTTGTGCATGTGGAAATCAGGGTCATGCTGGCGTCCAGGGGGAGGTGTCTAACAAGCTGGGCAGCTCTCCTAGGAAGGCAGCAAAGTCTGAAAGATTTTCTTTTGCAGTCGTAATAAAAAAAAGGACGATAGTTAGGTGCATAAGCTCGAGTTATAAGAAAAGAGCTTTAACTGCACGGAAAATGCACTTCTGTGGGCTCATTTATCCTTTGACTTTTCCTAGCCGTTATTCAGGCAGCACTGAATGAGGGCTCAGTGGGCATCAGGCATGGTGCAAAGTGACGAAGATGCAGAGGTTGGCCTTCGGGACCTGCCCCCAAACACATCAGGGTCTGGAAGGCCAGACAAAGATGTAAAGAGCCCGGAGTAAGCACAGGACGGAGATGAGGCTCCCTTGGAGGTGAGAACCAGGCTGGAGACCCTGGGAGGGGCAGAAGCATCTCAGTGTTTAAGCACCAACAGGTGAGCTGCCCAGCCGTGCAGGGACGACTCCCTGATGCTAGTGAGATTGAAAATGAAACAGGGAAGGAAATACAAAGTCACTTAAACTCGAGTTCTTAATTGTAAGTGTCTTCTGGCACATTCAGCTATCTTTTGCATTTTTAACTTGATTTTCTGATTGCTTGATTTCTTTTATGTGGACGTGTGTGTGTGAGTGTGACAGCGAGAGATTGACTGATTTGGGATGCATCCTCCAGTACACAAGGGAAGCCTGGCCCAGGCGTGGGGAGCCTCTCCGGGTGGGCTAGGCCCCGCTTTCTGAGAACCCTGTCCCTGCTGGTGCTGCGGTGCCCACACGTCTGGCTGAGGATGGTCCTGCTGGGGTGTGAGATGCTAAGGCATAAAGTGTCAGGGCCCCGTATCATAAAGCGTTTCCCTCTGCCTCCATCTGCCTCCCTTCCCCAGAAGTGATTTTTGAATTCTTTACCGATTATAGGTATAAACACAACGTTACGTCAAATAATGTCACTGGGGCGGCCTCAGCCCCGTCTGTCCTGGTAGGTCTGCCTTGCCACGTGTATTTCTTCCCGCTCCTGCAGAGCCTGTGACTCCCATCGCGAATTATCAGAGCTTGAGTCTGATCCGAAACTTCGGGCTCTAATTCCTCAGATTAAAAACAAACATAGCTGATTGTATTATTTGACGTTCAACTTTAAATTGGAAATAATTCAGTGTCTATAGTTGATCAGACCCAGTGCAGAAGAAGGAAACTGTCGTTTGAAAGTTCCAGCTGCAGCCTGGAGATGCGCTAATGACACTCACCTGCATCTCCACACAAACTCATTAAAACACTTAATTATACTTTTTAATGCAAAGTGGAAGGTTTTAGGTAATGGACTCTGTGTGGTTTGCATTTGTAAACAGAAGTCCCAGAGCAGAGGCTGAGGTGGCCTCTCCAGTAGGAGCCATGCTCTGAGGTCCGGCAGACCTGCCCACGCCCACCACCTGGGACCAGGGTTCTGATTCTCCCCATTCTTCAGGTTGGATGGGGCCACCTCTTCCACAAGCGCTTTTGAAACCTTGTGTCCCCACCATGTTGTTACTGAATTTCTCCTTGGAGGCTGGAGGAATGGGGCTATAGGGTGGAGCCTGCAGGGCCCAGACGGCCAAACGCTCATCCCACAGCAGCCAGGCAGGTGCCTGAGGCAAGGCTGTGACCACCCATGTCCTGCCATGGACAGTTACTCTTCCTCTTGTTCCTCCCTCTCCTCCTCCACGTCCTCCTCCCTCTTGAAGAAGCTCTGACTTTCACACCATGCCGTGGACTCCTGGTGGCATGGGCCACATCCCCCTGCACCTTTTGAATGCTTGCCACAGTTCTCTAGAATGGAAAAGTGAGAGACTCATGTGACCCTATCAACTCCAGTAGGGATGGCACCAGACTCAAGAGACTGGAGAAGAGACCCAGGGCCAGCAAAGGAGTCATGGGGTTTCACTGGGGAACACAGACGGGAGAGAGTCCAGCGGGCTGGGCAGGAGAACCGTGACCACTCAGCACCCTCCCCAAACAACCTCCACCCAGCAGCCTTCATTTAGCCCAAACAAAGGGTCTCGATCCACAGTACAGCCTGCAACCCACGGGACGTGGTGGGGGCTCAAATGTTCCTCATAGGTAAGGAACAAACCCTCAGGTTGGCTACTCCTGGGTTCCTTAACTCAGAACGTGGAACCACACTCAAGTGCACCTGCTATCCAGAGTCATTCTCACGCTGGCTTCCGGTGCTGCTGTCAGGCATACCCACCGTACACTCATCCACCTAAGAGGCTGGCAGCAGCAGAAAGAAGGCCCGTGACTGCCTTACCCAGCAGAGCATCAGTGTGGAGGGCAACAGCAAAACCACAGAAGGGCTATGTCCTTCACTCAACAAACACCCACAGGGGACTGACCCTCACTGGCACAGAGCCACCTGCACACAGGTGAGCATAAGGGGCTCTGATAGAGGCTATGATAGAGCACACAGGGGTGTGATGGAGACCTGCACTCAGGTGGGCACACACGGGCGAGATGGAGACCTGCACTCAGGTGAGTACACAGGGGTGTGATGGAGATTTGCACTCAGGTGAGTACACAGGGTGAGATGGAGACCTGCACTCAGCTGAGCACACAGGGTGAGATGGAGACCTGCACTCAGGTGAGTACACAGGGGTGAGATGGAGACCTGCACTCAGGTGAGCACACAGGGGTGTAATGGAGACCTGCACTGAGGTGAGCACACAGGGGTTTGGTGGAGACCTACACGCAGGCGAGCACACAGAATCATATGACACATGTTTGTGGAGCCTGTGTTGAAGGAGGGAAGCACTGTGGCTGATGACCCAGGAAGTCAGGATGTGGTGCCAGCAGAGCACAGGCTGGAAGCCAGGCTCTGAGGCTGGGCGTGTGCAGAGCTGGAATGGGGTCGTAGGTGAATTCTCTCTTTTGAGAACTTTTACAGCTCAGAATGGAAGAGCCTTCCCACGAAAGTGCCAAACTTGAGTGCTGCGCAGGGAGTCTTCACTAGGTTGAAACAGAGGAGTCCACCGCTACAATGGAACCAGCACGGTTGAGGTTCCAGGACAGTGGGCTGCCTGGAGGAGTCAGGCTCTGGGAAAGGTGACAGGCTGTATGTTCAGGAAACTGGGGAAACAGCCACCCAAGCGTCAGTTTTCTCACCGCTGCAGAGTGTGGAGAATCTACAGGGCCTGGGCTTTGAGGCATCTGTGTGACTAGCCAACCACAGTGGAATGTCTGGGCTCCCTTTTTCATGTTGTTTAATTTCTCCACTGTCACAGCAGCTACGGGACTACTGCACAGACAGACACAGAGCAGAGCAGACAGAGCTTTTGAAACTGGAATCTGAGCACTGGAGAAGGGAACCAGGGGTATCGCTCCCAAGATGAAATGGGAACTTCTTTCAGCATCCTTTGGGGCTGCAATTAAAACCGATTTTGGTTCTTGAAACCAATTGATACTATATTGTTCAATAAATGTCACTAAGGAGAATGAATAATGCCATCATCATTCAACACAGTCCTTCAGCCTTTGAGACTCGTCAACACAGGTGAGGCTCAAATGCCCAGGGAGATGTTGGGGGCGTTCCGTGTAGGTGGGTGGGTGCCCCCTGGAGCTACAGGTTTTGGTTGGTAAGATGGTCTAGCAGACAATGTGGGGTGGGGAGAGGGGAAGGCCAGCGGGCTTTCCAGGGAGGGCTGAGCACATGGGGGATCTTCTCCATATCTCCATGAAAACCTTCACTAGAACCTTGACCACCTCAACCCTGGCTCCTGGCAGCTGCCTTAAGAGGCTAGGACAGAAAAATGGACTTCCTGTGTTCGTGCCAGCAAAGGAGGAAGCAATGCATAAGGGCAGTTTCCCCCCTTAAATCACACATCCAGACAGGTGTGGCTGGACTGCAGCGTACGGAAAAGATTTTTAATATTCACCCGCGTGGAGTCCTGAGGACTGATTGGAAGTGATCTGTTCAAATGTCGATGCCATTCATCTTTAATGAGAAGATGAACCCTCCCGACCTTACGAGCCTTTGGAATTAGAGAATACATTGGTTGATATCCTGTCATTTTCAAAACCAAATAAGGAAAGACCATGAAAAAACCGAGTGTGATATAATTTGCTTGGCCCGGGTCTCCGAGAACGCATTGGCACCATCTGCAACTGCTGCTAGTTAGTTAGTGGCAATGTCACCATCATGATGGATGGCTCAATAATGCCATGCCAGCTGGCAAAGCACATTTGGGGATTCAGGCTGTGTAAGTGAGATCAGAAAATTATCAAGATAGATAGCATGATAGAAAGATGGAAGGGAGTTTTGGGTAAGGTGTTAAGAATTCAGTGTGTGCGTGCACGTGCGTGTGTGTGTGGTGCTGGCACGTTACAGGGAGGCAACGTGACACCCCAATCGCTGTTGGAGTTAAAATCCCCCCAGCCTTATGAGATCATGTAACTTTCACCGGTTCTAGCCCTCTCTCTCTCTCTCCAGTAAAACCCAAGCCTCCCGTTACTCATAGGAAATTTGGACAGGCTGACACCTGGACTCTTCCTGTGGTTTTGTGGAAACTCTGGAATGCCGTATGCAGAACGTGCCTCCACCCCTTTCATCTTCATGACATTGCAATTTAATAAGAAAAAGGATTAACTGGAGCGGTGGGTCACACCTGTAATCCCAACACTTTGGGAGGCTGAGGCAGGTGGATCACTTAAAGTCAGGAGTTCAAGACCAGCCTGACCAACATGGTAAAACCCCATCTCTACTAAAAATACAAAAAAAAAAAAAATAGCCAGGCAGGATGCCTGTAGTCCCAGCTACTCAGGAGGATGAGGCAGGAGAATGGTGTGAACCCAGGAGGCGGAGCTTGC
>NW_012100843.1:8431-29289 GCF_000951045.1 Mandrillus leucophaeus | reverse complement strand
AAGACCAGCCTGACCAACATGGTAAAACCCCATCTCTACTAAAAATACAAAAAAAAAAAAAATAGCCAGGCAGGGTGGTATGCACCTGTAGTCCCAGCTACCGGGAAGGCTGAGGCAGGAGAATTGTTTGAACCTAAGAGGCGGAGATTGCAGTGAGCCGAGATCGTGCCACTGCACTCCAGCCTGGACGAGAGTGTGAGACTCCATCTCAGAAGAAACAAACAAACAAAAAAAGAAAAAGAAAGAAAGAGGAAAAAGAATTAACAAATTTCCAGATAGAGACTCAAATATAATCAATGTGTTTGGTGGTCACCAAATTTGTAGGAAGACTTGGACGAATAGGCCCCAAGTTCCCAAGTGTCAGGTCGTTGTCCATGATGCTAGAAACTATTAGTAAGAGGTATCTGCTTTCCAGAACTGGTGACTCAGTCATCGAGGGTGGACTGACAGCTACTGCAGAAGGGAGGCACCATCCAGCATTCTGCGGACAGTTTTAAGCAGCTACCTTGGTAAGCCCTATTTCAGCATTGAGGACACTGTGGTCAGTCAGGGAGGAAAGGAAAAAAGTTCCAACCCTAAGGCATAAACCACTCTGCATTCTATATGATTTATCATTGTCAGCATATATAATTTAGAATATAAAGTTACATAATTATAACTGCTAAAAGAAGTATGTTATTATTTATCATTTATATTGAATTTCTATAATACGCTAGTGAGTTTTGTGTTCTAGGGAAAAGCTGCTTATGGATCTGCTGGGCTGGCCTGTGTCTTCATAAAAGTAAATTATATAAAGGACCCATTCTAATTCCAAAGGGGCTTGGCCTCTACTGTTGACTAAGCCTCGCAGCTTAGATACGTAAACCTCACATCAAGATCAAGGAATCAGTCAGTCCTTCAGTCAACAGCACAAAGCTTTCTTCCTGGGAGATCTCACAGATGACTTGAGTTGGTGCATGAACTTCAGCTTCCTCTCCAAAATCCCATTCAGCCTCTTTGCTCACAGCCCAAACAACAAGCCACGTTCCACAGAAATAATGACAGCAGAAAGGTGTTATCACCACACAAAGGAAGAGAACGGCACGAGCCTCTGTAACATGCGTTCACACTTTACTAAGTGATTAAAAAAAACCCTATATTTAAATACTGGCATTGAGCTTTGAGATTCTTGAAAGAAATGTGTTAGCTAAATGCAACATTAAGAATTCAGCTAATTTTTAAAATTTCTATTTTTTAACATGAAACACGATGTAGGGAAAACTCCACATTCCTCATACGTCTACATTTCTAAATTCTCTGCGATACGATACTTTCCTAAAATTAAAGTGGAAGTGAAAACGCAGACATAATACAGCTTGCAGACACGTGCGGAAAACACAGACGGCTATAACGCACACCGGAGGAGCCGGCTCACACCAACGCTGCTGTTGGGTGGCCCTCCAAACCCACAACGCAGTGTTGCAGAAACACACACAAGGCGTCCCACGGAAACACATTCGAGTTGACATGTGCACTTGTCCTTCTGGAGTCGCCAACCCTGATTTCAAGAAACAGGCCAGAGCCTCGGGAGGGCCAGCCCCGGTGTCACTTTGCCCAAGAGGCCATGGAGATTCTGATGTGCACCTCCCACGCAGAGGGTTCCAATAGGCTCTCAGCCTTTTCTTCCTTGCCTGTCTAGATATAAAACTGACAAGGGAGCTGGACACGGTGGCTCACGCCTGTAATCCCAACACTTGAGAGGCCGAAGCAGGCAGATCACGAGGTCGAGAGATCAAGACCATCCTGGCCAACATGGTGAAACCCTGTCTCTACCAAAAATTAGCCGGGCGTGGTGGCGGGCACCTGTAGTCCCAGCTACTCGGAAGGCTGAGGCAGGAGAATAGCTTGAACCTGGGAGGCAGAGGTTGCAGTGAGCCGAGATCGCGCCACTGCAATACAGCTTGGGCGACAGAGTGAGACTCCATCTCAAAACAAAACAAAACAAAACAAACAACAACAACAAAAAAAAGAAGGAGGAACAGGAGGAGGGGGAGGAGGGGGAGGAGGAGAAAGAGGAGGAGGAGGGGGAGGAAGGGGGGTAGAAGGAGACAAAACAAAGCACAAGATTACTGTAACCCAAAGGTAAAGCTCCCCGTGAATAGCTGAGACCTGGTCACTGCGAGTCCCTGGGGAAGGTGTGGAATACTCAGGGGCTCTTGGGGGCTTTCCACAAGGCAGGCCACTCTCATCCCAGGGGTGCCCCTCAGGGCATGGCGAGTCCACGCCTGGCACAGCAGCAGCCTTGCTGCCTGGACTCTGGCTGGTTGCCGGGCTTCCCATGGTTTTGGGTGCTGGGCTTTGTCATGTTCTCTGCTCTGGGATCACTGAGGATTTGGGCCTCTCCTCAGGCCCCTCTGTCCCCTCCCCGCTGTGTCCACCAAGCTTTCTGCATGCCCCTGGCTGCAGAGCACATCCAGTGAGAGTGGTCCTCAGGGCAGAGGGATGCTGGGGGCACTCCGGGACACCGAACACACCCTTGGCCTGGTTGTGGGGAGGGAGTGCTATGGGACATCCTGCCGGGGGTCCCTGGTGGGATTCTTGTCTCCAGAACAGAAAGATAAGGATAAGATGGTGATTCAATTGTTTCTATTGTTGTTTTCATGCTGGGTTTAATTCATTTGGAGAGCTGTTTCCTATTCCTAGCTCATGTCACTTCTGTTCTGTGGGGTCTGCAGGTCTTGGGGGAGTCGTAGGAGCGTGTGGCTGTCCACTTCTTCTTCAATGCTTGCTCCTTCTTAGGAAAATAAAAGTTAGCAACGCCATACATCCTGCTGTTTCTCAAATTTTACTTGAAATTTTGCTGGTCTTTGAAACACAAAAATCTGTTTCATAAGAATCTCAAATGATCTTAAAATGCCAGAGAATGGGACAGGCACAGTGGCCTCCCAACACTTTGGGAGGCCGAGGTGGGCAGATCACCTGAGGTCAGGAATTTGAGACCAGCCTGTTCAATGAAGCCCCATCTCTATTAAAAATACAAAAACATTAGCCGGGTGTGGTGGTAGGCGCCTATAATCCCAGCTACTTGGGAGGCTGAGGCAGGAGAATTCCTTGAACCCAGGAGGTGGAGATTGCAGTGAGCTGAGATTGCGCCATTACACTCCAGCTGCCCGGATGACACAGCGAGACTCGATTAAAAAATAAATTTTTTAGAAAGCCATAGAATGAGGCCCCAAGCTCGCCTCCTGCTTTTTCTGTTTGCAGAGAAAACACAGTTTCTTCGAGATTGTTTTAAGGTCATGATAAAATCAAGCAAGATATCACCAGACTCTTCTAAAATCAGCAACACCGAGGGAAGTCTGAACACCAGGCTCGATTAATCTCTACCCAAAACAACAATCCCAACAGGCAGATCCCACACGGGCACTGCCACTTGAGCCTTTAGCTGGTGGTAGTTACTTCAGCAAACGTGTGAGCACCTCAGTCCTCCCCTGGGGACTGTGTCCTGCAGGACACAGGCAACGTTGTCCAAAACCAGGCATCAGCCTGCAGCCTTCAAGGTGCTTCCCAAAGTCAGAAACGACTGGCAGTCACGAGAGCCAGCCACGCCCCTTCTCTCGCTGGAGGTGGTTCAGTGGATAACCAGCCCCACCCAGCCATTCAGCTGTAACACGGGAATGCGTACATGCGCACATACATAGGCACATACATGCTCACATGCACACATGTGCACACACACTCCACCACATCAATGTAAAATTTATATAAGAAAAGTGGGCCGGGCACGGTGGCTCATGCTTGTAATCTCAGCACTTTTGGAGGCCAAGGCAAGTAGATCACCTGAGGTCAGGAGTTCAAGATCAGTCTGGCCAACACAGTGAAACCCCAAATCTATTAAAAATACAAAAAATTAGCCAGATGTCGTGGTGGGCACCTGTAATCCCAGCTAATCAGGAGGCTGAGGCAGAAGAATTGCTTGAACACAGGAAGCAGAATTTGCAGTGAGCCAAGATAGCTCTACTGCATTTCAGCCTGGGCAACAGAGCAAGACTTCATCAAAAAAAAAAAAAAAAAGAAAGAAAGTGAAGGGCAAGGCCAGTTGTAGTGGCTCATGCCTGTAATCCCAGCACTTTGGGAAGTCGAGGTGGAGAATCACTTCAGTCTAGCAGTTTGAGACCAGCCTGGAGAACATAGTGAGACTCCATCTCTTAAAAAATTGTTTTAAATTAGCCAGGTGTGACGGTGCATGCCTGTGGTCCCAGCTACTCAGGAGGTTAAGGTGGGAGAATCACGTGAGCCCAGGAGGTCATAGCTACAGTGAGCTATGATTATGCCACTGTACTCCAGCCTGGGTGACAGAGCGAGACCCCAACTCAAAAATAAATGACAACAACAACAAAAAAACTAAAGGGCGTGTCTCGGTGGAACCTCCTTAAGACTAAGACTAAGACTAATACAGTTATAATTTGTTATTTATATCCTTTCCCCAGGAGAGATAAAAGTCACTGGAAGTGCTTGAGTGCCTGAAGGACTAAGGCCTAAAATAGGGCATTTGGCTTCGGTTCTTCTAGAATCTGGAAGATGGGTACACAGCTGGACTGGCCTTCCTCAAAATCTCCTGCTGGAGAAATGGGGCACAAGTATTGATCTTATTTAACTCAATCAGGGTAAAGCCGTCCAAGGCAAGGATAGACGTGTCTCTCCAGGCGATGCAGGCATTTTGGGTCCTAGCCCCACTCTCAGCCTGCTCCTCTCAAAGTGGCATCTGGGTGTCTGGGGCTCAGGGCCTTCCTAACCTCACAGCACTGCTGGGGGAGGGCTCCCCAGTGCCCAGAGATCCTTCATTTATGATGTGGCTCCTTCAACTATCTCAGCCAGAGACAATGCTGAAAGCCTGCCACCCAAGGGACCCTCCACCAACGCCTCTGCTTTGGGGCCTCCTCACTCCCACTCCAGCAGCAGGTCCCACAAAAGGCCGGCCACCTCTCCAGGCAGTTTTCAGTGACCAGGAGCTGAGGAAGGCACAGATGGGCAAGCTCTCTGCTCCCCGTGCCGCCAGCTCTGCAGCTGTGGGCTGCCCAGAGGCCCAAGAAGAGGCCCCGCTGATAGGATGCACCTCTCCCTCCTCTAGTGAGGCCCCACCTCAGCGCCTCCACCCCCCACCCATGGGCTCCTTCTCTTAATCACAACCCCATCCAGAGATGCAGGTTTCCATTGACTTCCTCCTGGAGGAGGACAGGAACCAAGAGTAGAGAGAATGCCCACACCAGGCATGGGAGGAATCCTGGGGCCTGCACCAAGCAAGCCTGGGCCCTGCCTCCCACCCTGTAAATTCAGAACTAACATTAGAAAATCCTTGCTGTATCTGGCAATTCATGGCTTTTAAGCATTTTGTCTAATTGCACAATTTTATTTTGAATACCTGAAGCTGTGCATTAACACTGTGCTTTCTTTACATTCTTTCTGGAAAAAACCCTAATTCCGCTACCCCTCAGTGCAACTCAAGACAGAGGTGCCTTGCGATCACCAAGGAAAAACTCATGCATTTAAAAAAGGCGAAAAGAGAAGCCCTTCAGTCGTTTTTTAGACACGTCATGCTGTGTATGTTTGTATTCTCACTTCTTAAGACGCTATCATTCCAGTGTCTCTTCTCTTGGGAAATTGTGCCAACCACATTACGTTATTTTCCGAGTTTGGGGGGAGCTCCCCCACTGAGCCCTGTAGGTGGGACAGGTGCCTTCAGCCATGGCAAAACAAGGAAGTTGCTGGGTCCTCCTGGAGCCAACTGAGGCCTCAATGTCCCTGCTGCCTGGTGCCATCCTGAGACAGTGTGAGTCCATTTTCACACTGCTATGAAGAACTGCCCAAGACTGAGTAATTTATAAAGGAAAGAGATTTAATTGACTCACAGTTCCACAGGCTGCATAGGAGGCATGGCTGGGGAGGCCACAGGAAACTTAAAATCGTGGTGGAAGCTGAAGGGAAAGCAAGGCAGCAGGAAGGATAATTAAGCAGGAGGAACCACCAAACACTTAGAAAACGATCAGATCTCCCGAGAACTCACTATCAGGAGAACAGCGTGGGGGAAACCGCCCCCATGATCCAATCACCTCCAACTGGTGTCTCCCTTGACACCTGGGCATTATGGGGATTACAGGGATTACATTCAAGATGAGATTCTGGGTGGGGACACAGCCAAACCGTGTCCAGCAGCGTCCAGGTGTCCAGGCGTCCAGGCGTCCAGGTGTCCAGGCGTCCAGGCGTCCAGGTGTCCAGGCGTCCAGGTGTCCAGGCGTCCAGGTGCAGGTATGTGTCTCCCGTTCCTAAGGGGGAAGCCGAAGGATGCAGAGCTGTGAGCACAGAGGGCCTCCCACATTTAGGAGAGGCAGGCTGGTGTCCCTGTGAGAACACATGCTAGTCCAGAGTGAGGAAAAGGACGGCCCCATTGCATCTGCAAGGTGGAGCCAGTTCCAGAACTCACACGTAGATCTCAGAGTAAAGCCGGGTGGCCTGGCGCCATCGCGTGATGCAGAGTATTGTGAACGGCCTGCTCTGGACGCACGGAGAGGCGGGAGGTGGATGGCGCTGAGGGGAGGGGATGCAGTCGGAGCAGCCGCAGCCGCAGCCAGGCCCTGACAATGGCGAAAGTTGCCGGACTGACCGCTTAGCTGGGAGCCCTGCTCAGCCTTCCCCTGCAGATGTCATTACTTTCACAGGGCCCTGCAAGGCGGGGCTGCAGTGGCCTGGGCCCCAAGGAGAGGCCCAGAGCAGGGACAGGTTCTGAGCTCTGCAGTGGCGCTCCTCCCCGGCCCCTCTGGCCTCTGAACCAGCTGCCACTGTAAGCTCTGGGCCCCGCTGGCACTTCAGTGTCCTGGGAAGAAGCAGCCACCGATGGCCGGAGGATGGAGCACAGGTTTGCTGTCTCTCCCCTGGGCTGGCTGCCCAGGCTCCCGGGTGGAGGGAAGCGCCGGGACGCTCCACAGACTGCAGGCTTCCTGCTGCGCCCCATGCCCTGTGCCCCGGGACCCCCTGGAGCCGCCAGCCAGTACATGACCTCCAGCTGCCAATCACTCTCCTCTCCCAGGCAATGCTGTGTCTCCTAAATGCACAACCCTGACTAGCGCCGCCTGCCCGGCCTGGGGTGCTCACCACACTGTGCTCCTCCCTGCCTGGAGTTCCACCCGCCACAGCCGGGTCTGCCCTTAGGGGCATCAGCTCTTCAGCCCCCAGGCTCCCAAGCCTGGCATCGGGCTTTGTGCGGAGTTAAGATGGCGGAGCTCAATCCAAGGGGGCCCTGGCAGGTGAAGACTTGTCCCTAGCTCTGAGATGCATGTGCCCGACTCACTGGCCCCTGACAGCCCAGAAGCTCAGAGCGACTGCCCCCGGCTGCAGGCAAGCCCCGCCTGTCACTGAAGAGCTGTGCCAACCTGCGGGCGCTTCTCCCTCCACGGCCTCAACTGGACGCCCGTCCGCGCAGGCTGTAGTACCCACGTCCACCTCCAGAGGGCGCTGTGGGGATTAAAAGTTTGAAGTACTGATTTTGGCGTTTGGTTTAGAGTCAAAACGGTCTTTCTTCAAATTTTTTTTTTATTATTATTATTATTATTATTATTATTATTATTATTATTATTGAGTCAGGTCTCTGTTGCCCAGGCTGGAGTGCAGTGGCTTGATCACAGCTCACGGCAGGTTCGACCTCCCAGGCTCAAGTGATCCTCCTGTCTCAGCCTCCCACGTAGCTGGGACCACAGGGGTCTGGCACCCCTCCCAGCTAATTTTAAACATTTTTTTGTAGAGAGGAGTTTTCACTGTGTTGTCCAGTCTGGTCTCAAACTCCTGGGCTCCTCTTGCCTCAGCTCCTCTTGCAAACTCCTCTTGCCTCAGCCTCCCAAAGTGCTGGGATTATAGGTGTGAGCCACTGCGCCTGGCCCAGATTCCTTGAGGGCCTCGGGAACAGCACAGCCCATGCTCACCTCCCCAGCCTCGCCTGCCTCTGTAATTTGCACCATGTGGCAGCTGCTGGCAGAGCCAGTCCCTCAGTAACTGGTCGCTCCCCATATGCTGAGAATCTTTAATCATCCGAAGCCCCAGTACCCATGACTGCTTTTCCCCCTGGTACAGATGGTTCCTGGAGTACTTTTTGCTTTGATTTAAATACCTGTACTTGTTCTTGGCTTAAAAAAAAAAAAAAAAAAAGGCCTTTTTTGGTTCATTTCTGTGTGGCATTCTGGAATATGAATATGCATCCCATTATCATAATTGTCTGGCTTTTAACATGCTTTCGCCGATGTGGAAGTTGCTTATTCTAAAATCTTTAACCAACTGTCAAAAAGCCCGAGCCTGGCCATTCTGTCTCAGTATAAATGTCTCTATTGCAAGCAACAGCACAAATGTAAGCTGTGGCTAAACATTGTACTTCAGATTATAATTGGGTTCAATTAATTTCACTAAAACAAACTCTTGGCAGTAAAAGTCGCGTGCTTCTTGATAAAATGCCTGTACAGATGACTGAGATGGAGAGTGATGAGGACTCTGTTATGAAACCAGGAGCTGACTCTCCCATTTTAACTGCCCTGCGGGAAGCAGCTGACAATTCTGCAGTTGTACGGAGGTTGGAGAGGGCTCGGGATAGAGACAGGAGACCAGGAGTTTCCAGGGGTGAAGCCCCAGAGGTCATCTCCACTGCAGTTCTTCATGGGAGAGAATGGATGCTTGTGGTGACAGCTGTGGTCCAGTGACTGCACGGCCTCTTATTTTACCCCACGGAGGGGCCGGGGCGTCAGGTGTGGCCTGTGCAGCCCTGATATCTGCAGAGCGTATTTGTAACTTCAGATCAGCTTTCTCTCTCTCTTTCAAAGTTTATAAGAAGGGCTCCCTGTATGCCAGTGTCATTTCCAGCCTCAAGGTTGTCAAAGAGTTAAAATTTTCTTTCTTTTCTTTTCTTTTTTTTTTTTTTTTTTTTTTTGCTCTGTCACCCAGGCTGGAGTGCAGTGGCGTGATCTCGGCTCACTGAAACCTCCGCCTCCCGCATTCAAGCTATTTTCCTGCCTCAGCCTCTCCAGTAGCTGGGATTACAGACGCACAACACCACGCCCAGCTAATTTTTTATATTTGTAGTAGAGATGGGGTTTCACCATGTTGGCCAGACTGGTCTTGAACTCCTGGCCTTGTGATCCACCCGCCTTGGCCTCCCACAGTGCTGGGATTACAGGCGTGAGCCAAAGTGTTGGGATTACAGGCGTGAGTCACCGCGCCAGCCAAATTTTCTAAACTGATACTTTGTTCCACTAGGGCTACTTCTGCTGGATGGTGTCCTAATTAAGCCCAAGAATTTTTCCATGAAGCAAAGCACAACTGTTTCTAATTGTGAGTTTACATCTCTGAATGTTAAGCTTTCCTAAATCAGGACATAATTTGTATATATTCAATTGTTCATCTTAAACAGTTCTGGCAAAATGTTGTATTCGAATCGTTTTTCTTACTCACATGTGGAGACGTGGAGGTGATTAACCTCAACCAGTTATTTTGAATATAAAAATGATGTAATCGTGCTGATAACTAGGTTGCCTTTGTGAAACGTGACCCTCCATGGAGGAAGTAGCCAGCATTTCAGGCAATTGGATCAATTTTGCAGCAGCACATTTATCTCATGCCTGACAGGAGCATTTCAAAGCGAACACACTGGAAAGCATCACTAAATGGAACTCGGATGTGCTCAGGGGCCGGTAGGTTAATAGTCTCAGAGGGCTGGACCTGAAGAGGAGTATATCAGTGCAAGAACTGCCAATCAATGCCCGCGCAGCAGCGGGGGACTCCGAAGTGAAGGGTGTGAAATTCACTATTTCTGACGCCGCTGTTGTGTTCTGTGGTCCAGCGTCTTCAGCTGTGCCCGGAGCAGGTCTCCAGGGGTCAGGCCCACCAAAGCACGGCTGCTGCATGGACAGACAGACATCCCGTTGACTCCAATCTGCTGCACCACGGAGGGCTGGCTTCCAAGCTCTCCTAGACAGATGACTTTCTTTAAAATGTGCTTAAGAAAGAAAAATGACCAAACTCTCAGAATGTACAACTGCATGTTAATGTTTTTCTGTCAAAATATCACACCGTCTAGACTTAGCTGAATCTGGGGCTTTGAAAATCCATCTCCTCTGAATCTGTATTCCAGAAAGGCCACTTTTACGAAATGTATTATATTTGAAGGGGAAAGCCCATAATTGCAATGTTTGAAGATTCAATTTAAATACAAAAGTGGCCAAGAGCAATCCCAGGGGAATCCAGGTGAGGAATTTTAGCTCTTGCGAAGTCTTAGTCTTAATGTTTTTGCTATTTAAAAAAAAAAAATGTCATTCCCCTGTTTGAAAGGTTTCAGTGTGCCCAGACAACTCTCAGCAGTGATCCTCATGGTAAGGGTGCACGGTGAGTTTCATGTGGGCCCTGGGAACTATGTAAGCTGAATGCACTGGGGGTATTGCAGCCCTGATGCCTGCATTAATACATGCGGCTCTCCGGGTCCGTGCTTGGAGTGTATTCCCCAAGGCGGGAACAGACTCATTTCCTTTCGGAAATAGCAAGTGTTTCTCAAGAGCGTCTCCCAGAGCAGCTCATGATGGGCTGTGCTGACATTTCAACTCCTCTTGCAACTGCTTCTTTCATAGCGTCTTAGAGTTTCTAGTTAAAGATGGAACGTGGACAATTGAATCCTGTCTGTAACGCTGTCTGACTCACAAAGTGAGTTCACTCTAACACTAAGGGGAGTCCATGTCCCTTGAGAAGTTGCCCTTTTGTCTCCAAGTCACTTGTCAGACAGAGGGAGATCCTGGAGGACACCCCTGTGGGTGTACGCTGCAGCTGTAGTCTTGACTTCCTGTAGTTAGATAGGCCAGGCCAGTGGGACATGGGGAACCGGTGCCCTGGCTGGTCACCTGCAGCCAAGAGATGCCTCCTGTGTCCACTGCAGTGTGTGGAAATAGTGTCGTGTGTTTCATAACGGAAAACATTGGCAGCACTTCCTGAGAGAACCAGTGGAAGATGAAAGTGGATGGCAGATACAGAAGACGGAGAAGACAAGCCAATGAGAGGGTTTGCAGCAAAGCTGGGGACCTCTTTCTCTTGCCATGCCGGAGAGGACATTGATGGAAGCCTTGGTGGACGCTGGCAGGTGGCTTAGGCAGGGCCTCCTGAAAGTCAGGAGGTGCTGTCCTCGGATAACGGGAAACATGTGACTTGTGCCAGGAAAAAGGAGAAAGGGCAAATAGGAGATGATGGAGCCCCGAGAAGCTGCTAAGGCTCTGCTTAGACCACAGAATGCCACCCAGAGATGGGCTATCACAGTGCCACAGAGCTGGGGGTCCCCTCTGTCCAAATATTAACCCTGATGCTGTCCAAATATTAATAGCTTTACTGAAGCATAATCTGCATTACCTTGAAAAGTGGGCAGTGCAGTGATTTTTAGTAAATCCACAGACTTGTCCAACCATCTCCACAAGCCGGTTTTAGGACATTTCCAGCATTCCTGGAAGGTCCCTCATACCTATTTCCAGTCAGTCATTGATCCCACAACCCAGCCCCGGAAAACCTGTTAGCTTTCTTTTCAGTCTCGTAAATTACACACGTGACACCCCGGATATGTCCTAGAAGTGGAATCACGTTATGTAGCCTTTTGCATCTGACTTTCCATCTTCATTTTGCCCTCTCGTCCACAATGTATGAGAGTGTGACCTGTTTGAGGTTTAGCATATATTAGCAGTTCACTCCTTTCTGTTGCTAAACAGTATCGCATTGTAGGACTATCCTGCATTTTATTTATGTCACCAAGTTATGAATATTTATATCATTTCCAGTTTTAGAAATTATGAATGATGCTGGTGTGCACATTTATGTACAAGTTTTTGTGTGGGCACAGGTATACCTTTCTCTTGGGGAGGTTCTAGAGGGTGAATCAACTGGGTTATATTATAAGCACATGTTCAACTTTCTAATAAACTGCCCAACGAGTGTACAAAGTGACTATACCATTTCACATTCTCACCAGAAATGCACGGGGGCCCACTTCTCACTCGTGACCGCACTACACTGCCTGTATTTTTCGTCATAACCAGTCTTGTAGGTTTGCAGGCGTGTCTCATTACAATTTAAATTTACAAATGCAAATTTAATTTGCATTTCCCTCACGACTAATAGCATTGTGCACCTTTTCAGGTGCTTTTCAGCCATTGGCATGTTTTCTTAGGTGACATGGCTATTCAGAGCTTTTGCCCATTTTTAAAATTCAGGTGTTTGTCTCATCGAGTTGTAAGAGTTCTTTACGTATTTTAGATGCAAGTTGTTTACAAAAAATGTAATTTAAAAATATATTCTCCGAGTCTATGCTGTGTTGTTTCATTTTCTTAATGATGTCGTTTAAAGCACATAACTTTTTAATTTTAATGAGGTCTAAATTATCCATTTTTCTTTTATGAATCATGTCTCTATTTTTGTGCCTAAAAACTCCTTGCTTAACCCAGGATTATAAACTTATCCCATATTTTCTTCTAGAATTTCTAGTTTAATCGCTTGCATTAAGTTCATAATCCAGTTTGAGTTAATTTTTGTGAGTGGTGTGCAATAAGAACGTATATATTTTGCATATGTTTGTAGAATTGTTCCAGTATTATTTGTCGAAAAGACTGTCTTTCCCTCAATGACTTGCATTTGCACCTCTCTTGAAAATCTCTGGATCAAATACATAAGGCTTTACGTCTAAACTCACAATTCTATTCCGTGGATCTCTGTGCCTCTATTTACTCCACTATACGCTGTCTTATTCACTAAAACTTTACGGTAATTTTCGTATAAGGTAGAGTAAGTCTTCCAAGGTTGTTCTTTTCAAAATTATTTTGGTTATTTTATGCTCTTTGCATTTTCTTATATATTTTCGGATTAGCTTGTCAGTTTCTATTTTAGAAGTTTGATAGGAATTGCCTTGACTGTACGGAGCGATTTGGAGAGAACTGCCATCTCGATGTCGTCTTCTCACCATAAACATAGAACGTCTTTATTTAGTTCTTCTTTAATTTCTCTCAGCAATATGTTGTGGTTTTCCATGTACAAGTCTTATCTGTTCTTTGTTAGATTCACTCCTAAACGTTTTATTCCTTCAGTGCTCTTGTGAATGGAATCGTTCTCCTAATTTTATTTTCAGATTGTTCATTGCTCGTATATAGAAATGCAATTTGTTTTTATATTGGTTTTTTGTTGTGCAACATTTCTAAACTTGTTTATTATCCCAGTAGGTTTTTTTCTGAATTCTTATTTGTTTGTTTGTTTATTTATTTATTTTGAGACGGAGTCTCACTCTGTCGCCCAGGCTGGAGTGCAGTGGCGCGATCGCGGCTCACTGCAAGCTCCGCCTCCCGGGTTCACGTCATTCTCCTGCCTCAGCCTCCCGAGTAGCTGGGACTACAGGCACTGCCACCTCGCCCGGCTAATTTTTTTTGTATTTTCAGTAGAGACAGGGCTTCACCGTGTTAGCCAGGATGGTCTCGATCTCCTGACCTTGTGATCCGCTAGCCTCAGCCTCCCAAAGTGCAGGGATTACAGGCGTGAACCACTGCGCCCGGCCTTCTGAATTCTTTAATATCTTCTTTATACAGGACAATGTCATCTTCAAATAAAGACTGCTTCACTTCTTTTCCAATCTTGATACCTTTAGTTTTACTGTTGTGTGACCATGCTGTCCAGAACCTCCAGTGCTTTGCTGAAGAGCAATGGCAAAAGTGGGCATCCTTGGCTTGTCCCTCAGTCTTTCAGCATTAATTACGATGTTATATGAGAAGTTTGGGTAAATGAGCTTTATCAATGTAAGTAAATTCCCTTCCATTCCTGGCTTGTTGAGAGTCCTTAGTCCTGAATGAATGATAGATTTGTCAAATGCTTTTTTCTGCACCTACTGAGATAATCACGTGTATTTTGCCTACCCTTCATTCATTAATATTATTTACCTCCTTAGTTGATTTTTAGTTGTTAAACCAACCTTGTACTCTTGGGACAAAGCCTGCCCGAAGCCCGCCTGGTCACCAGTCCCTTTTATATGTTGCAAGATTCAGCTTGCAAACATTTTGTGAAGGATTTTTGCATCTGTGTTGTGAGGAGTACTGGCCTGTCATCCTCTGTTCTTGTGACGGCTTCATCTGGCTTTGGTATCAGGGTAACACCAGATCTGTGAGGTCGCACGTTGTGGCACCTCTGGCTCCTGGCTTCCCCTAGGAGGGCAGTTGTTGCTGTTGGTTGAGTGTGTTGCCTGGACCAGCTCTGGGACCTGTGTTGCCCCCCGAGTGTGCACTCAGTGAGAACTCGCTCGTCTTGTGTGGGGTTTTATTGTTGTTATTTCTTTTTCAGCTTAGCTTCCTGAGGCCACCCCTGCATCTGCATAGCTTAGTGGTCAACTAATGATTGGTCAGAATTTGTGCTCAAATACTGTGCCCCAGTCAAGCCTCACCCACTGCTGATGGATGTGGGTGAGCTCAGAGGCGTATTCCAAGTTCAGGGAGCTTATGAGCCTGCTCCGCTTTTGCTATCTACAGAGCCTGCTTCTGTCTTCGCTGTCCTGCACGCGGCTCCTGGCAGGCAGGGCTGCTGGGAGAGGCACATCCCTGGGACCCTTTCTTGTATCTCCTGGATAAATGTTCGGCTAGTCTGTCACTGCTCCCACCCAGACCAGACATTTCAGACTTATGGAACAGCCTGCCACACTTACACACTGACCACCGGGATGGCTGCTGATTTCAGACAGTGTCAATTTCAGACAGTGTCCAGCCAGCCCCTTCAACAGCACAGCTGTCAGCAATTCACAGCTGCCCTGGCCTGTTGGACAACCACCAGAGTGGGACAGGGATACTGGGAGCAGGCAGGAGTCACCCCGAGCAGGAATGCCTCAGAGCCCCAGTGCCCTTAGCCAGAGCCTGGCCACTGGTCATGAATAAGCGCACCTCAGCCCGGTGGAAGGCTTTGGTCCACCGCCAGGGCACTGGAGTGGTTGTTTCAGTCACTTCTCCAGTTCGTGATTGCTTCAGGGGCAGCAGGCCTGGAGCCTCCTCCCTCTGCCACGCCAGGAGACCCTTGTCTCATGCACGTCCAGTTCTGAGTCCATTCCCCTGGCTGGGTGTCAAGACAGCTGGTCTGTTTCCCTCTCAGCTCTGAGCCAGCCCCGTGGAGGGGTGCACACTCCTCCATCTTCCTGAGGCTGCCTCTGCTGATGCACAAAGAGGAGGCCTGACACAGGGGTCTTTATATCCACCGCCAACTCTGAAGTCCCATTAACTCAAGGAATCCAATATGAAAATTATTCATCGGTAAAATTCAACTCCATGAAATATTTCAGAATCACTCAGCTCTTACTCATGAGAACACTTATCTTTTCTTCTATGAAAGTGAATACAGATATTTCTCTCTGCTTTCCATCTCAAAACAGTCTTTATTGTGAGTCTCCATCCGAGTGTGCCCCTCCCTTCCTTGCTGTATTTAATGCAGATGTGAAACAGCACTGCTTTAATCCTGGGTAGCTAGAAAATCCTGTCTTTCTAGTAGTAATCCCATATTTGGGGATTATGGGTTGAACTCTCCTGAGCTAATTTTACTTTTTCTTGACGGCTGCAAGACTTCGTCATGGGAATGTTATTGCATTCATGACGTTGTGGATGTGTCCTCAGGTACCCTGTCTCTGCATGGTGACACCAGCTTTAGAGTTCTTATGTCCAATGGCACCGTGTCTCAGCTCTCTGTCTCTCGCTCCCTCTCTCATTCTCTGTCATTATCTCTGTGTCTCTCTCTCTCTTCGTCTCTGCCTTTCTCTCCCTGTGTCTCTCTCCATCTCTCACTCTGTCTCTCTCTCACAGTTTCATTCTCTGTCTCTCTCTCTCTCTTTTCCTCTGTCTCTGCCTTTCTCTCCCTCTATCTCTCTCCCTTTCTCTCTCTGTCTCTCTCTTTCTCCCTCTGTCTCTCTCTCTTCTCCACCTGTCTTTCTCCTCTTCTGTCTCTCTATATCTCTCACTCTCTCTCTCTATCTCCCTCTCTCTCTCCCTGTGTCTCTGTCTTTCTCTCCCTCTCTCTCCCCATCTCTCACTCTGTCTCTCTCCCTCTGTCTCTGTCTTTCTCTCCTGCTGCCTCTCCCGATCTCTCACTCTCTCTGTCTCTCTCTCTTCCTCTGTCTCTTTCTCTCCCTCTCTCTTTCTCTCTCCATCTCTCTCTCTCTCTTTCTATCTCTGACTCTCTCTCTTCTCCTCCATCCCCACTCTTCTCCCTACCCCCATCACTTCTTGCTTCTGGTTGTTGTCTGTTTCTTCTGTCACACCTGCTCCTTGCCTCTCACAGGAACCTGCTCCCACTCACGATGGATGAACACCAATGAGTAGAACAAACCATGTCTAGTGGTTTTGTGCTAATGATGGAGCCACTTACAGAGCCGTGATGTGACTCCTCAGAAGCTTCCCCTTAACAATCAGCAGCCTCAGCTTCACCTCTAACTATGCTTCATGCTTCTCACTGAGGACCTATTTTAGCCATCACAGAGACTGCTACTATAATCTGACTGTATGCATGAATGACTGAGCAAAAAAAGGAAGTTGAAGAGTTCCATGCAATTCATTCTTCGTACGGTCCATTAGGAGTGTTTAAAGCTGCCTTTTGATGTTTATAAGGTCTATCTATTTATCTTTTAATCAGATATATGACTCATACCATGAATTTAATTTAAATTTTATGTTTTGGTATTTTACATCAAGTTGATCTGCTAGGATGCATGTGTATGGTATTAAATCATCCTCATGTGGTTTGTAGGAAACAGCTAATTAGTCTAAAGGACAGCAACTCTGAAAGGTTTTCCACTCACTACAGGAACAGAGCTACTTCTTTAAGGATTATTTAATGTTTTTCTGTGACAGCCCCTTAGGCTGTTTTCATATCTGAGTATCATGAATAACCCTGCGATGAACATGGGAATACAGATATCTGTATCCGAGAGTGGTTTTGTTTTCTTTGGATATATGTCGAGAAATGGGATTGCTGGCTCATGGGCTGGCTCTATTTTTAGTTTGTTGAGAAACCTCCAGTCTGTTTTCCATAATGGCTGGACCAATTCACCTTCCCACCACAGTGTGAAGGGTGTCCTTTCTCTGCCTTCACCAGAACTGGCTATACTTTGACTTTTTGATAAGATGCATCTTAGCAGATGTACCATGATGTCTACTGTGGTTTGGATTCGCGTTTCCCTGACAGTTAGTGACGCTGAGCACATTTGCATAGACCTGCTGGCCACGTGTATGTCTTCTTTGGCAAAATTTCTATTCAGATTCTTTGCCCATCTTTTAAAATCAGATTACCTGTTTTTTTGCTATTGAGTTGTTTCAATTCCTTACGTATTTTAGATACGAACCCTTTTATGGAATCTAAAGTTTACTTTTTTCAAATGTTTGGTGCACTTAGCACCATTAACATTGACAGCCTCATGAGATCTTTTCTCATCACTAGCTCTCTCTCCAGCATTTTAGTACCTTGAGGAGGTTGGTCACGCATCCTATCACCCACATGGAGGCGGGTCGGAGCTGGAGGCTGCTCGGGGCGTGGGAAGGTGAAGTCGATCCCTCCTCTTCTGGGAAGAAATGTAGAACTAATGTCGATGCAGCAAGAAGGGATTTGGGGTGCCCGGAACAGAGTGCTTGATTAGGAACTGCTGGGATTGTGGGGGAACCCTGTGCCCTATAGAGGAGCCTCCAGCCTAACATTCCCTGGGCTGAAAGGAGTTAAATATACAAGCTCTACAGGCTGTCCTATCACAAGGGCCCTCTCCAAAACTCCTGTCCTATCACAAGGGCCCTCTCCAAAACTCCTGTCCTATCACAAAGGCCCTCTCCAAAACTCCTGTCCTATCACAAAGGCCCTCTACAAAACTCCTGTCCTATCACAAGGGCCCTCTACAAAACTCCTGTCCTATCACAAGGGCCCTCTCCAAAACTTGCCTCAAGTGATGAGGGTGAGATGCTCCTGCCAGGGAGACTCCGAAATCTAAGGAACAGAATTGTTTGTTGCTGACATTGTCTGTGCGTGACCTGGTACTTTCCCTGAAGGAGCAGTCATTTCCTTGATGATTCTGCTTTGCAGAATGCTGCTAGAGGCCGCTGATTTGGGAGAGAAGGTTGCTCCTGAGAGGATGACTCTTGCAGTAATTAGTTACAGGGAATGAGCTTCAATCTTGCTCAAAAATGCATCATCTGGGAGCATTCCTCAGGGTCTGGACTCACTCTCCGCCATGGACCCATCAGAAAGCCCTGAGTTCTCACTCCCCTGGTGTCTGGATCCCCCACCTCTGCACCCCAGGCCTGCTCACCTACTCTGAGCTACTGAGCCTGACTTCTCAGGGTTCTCAAATCCACTCTAGCCTGACTCCTTTTATTATGTCCTCTGTATTGCAGCATCCATGGCTTGCTTAAAACATAAATGAGATTGATAGTTTGTTGGTTCTCTTCACAGTCAAGAGACCCTTTAATGGTTCACAACATCCTGCGTGGCCCACCTGGTCACCATGTCCGATCTTGTAGCCCAGGGCCCTCCCCTGGCCTCACCAGCTGGGCTCCCCTTGGTTTCTTTCCGGCTGCCCGTGGTAACCTGCCATCCCCCTAGAACAAGCATCCCTCACCTGGGTGGAGGTGGGGAGGGGGAACAGGCCAGCCCCTTCTTGTCCTTCAGACCTTGGCTTAAACCCTCCCACGGGCTTCCCTTCCTGAGCATGTGGCGGAGACAGCCTCGCCTGGCTGCCCTCTTCCTCAGAACCCTATGTGCCTTCTGCCCTAGGTTCTAAAACAGAGATTCGGTACTTTGTTAGTCTCGCTCTCTTTCTTTTTTATTTTTCATATAATCCCTCAGTAGGCTAAGAGCAGAAGCTCCGGCCGTGATATTTAGATGGAGGGCTTAGGGGCTGTGGTCGGTTAGTTTTATGATTTGGGAGGGAAATGCAGAGATTAGCCTCTTCCTATCTTGTAAGACTACTCTTTAGAGGAGCTTTAGGCTTATGAAAAAAATTAATTATATCCATCTCCCACAGGTGCACAACCCCCCATAATAAACTTCCTTCCCGGAGTGGGGTATTTGTTACCCCTGAGGAATCTACATCGACACATTGTGGCCAACCAGACTCCATGGCCCACCTTAGGCTCCGCTCTTGGTATTGACAAATCTCTAATGACCGTATCCGCCACTGAAGTGTCGCACACAGTGGTTTCCCTGCCATGAAAGTCCCATGTGCTGCACCTGCTCATCCCTCCTTCCCCAACCCCCAATAACCACCGATCTTTTTACTGTCTCCATAATTCTGCCCTTTCCGGAATGCCCTATATCTGGAATCAAACATCATGTAGCCTTTTCAGATTGGCCTCTTCCACTTAGCAACATGTATTTAAGCTCCCTCCATGTCTTTTCATGACTCGATAGCTCACTTCTTTTTAGTGCTGAATAGCACTCCCTAGCATAGATGAACCACAGTTCATTTCTCTACTCACCTCCTGAAGGACATCTTGGTTGCTTCCAAGTTTTAGCAGCTATTAATAACGCTGCTATAAATATCTGTGTGCAGATTTTTGTGTGATCATAAATTTTCATCTCCTTTGGGTAAATACCAAGGAATGTCATGGCTAGATCATATGTAAGAGTATATTTTGTTTTGTAAGAAATCCCCAAATTGTCTTCCAAGGTGGCTGCACCATTTTGCATTTCCATGAACAATGCGTGTTAGTTCCTGTTGCCTCACACGGTCACCAGCATTTGGGGTTGTCCGTGTTCCAGATTCCGGCCATTCTAATGGTGTGTGTATCGGTGTCTTATTGTTGTTTGAATTGGCATTTCCCTGATGATATATGGCATGGAGCATCTTTTCATATGCTCATTTGCCATCTATAGATCTTTAGTGAGATGTCTGTTGATGTCGTTGGCCCGTTTTTAAATCAAGTCGTTTTCTTATTGCTTAATTTTAAGACATGTTTGTATATTTTGAATTAGAGTCCTTTATCATAGGTGTTTTTAGCAAACATTTTAACCAAGTCTGTTGCTTCTCTTCTTATTCTCTTGTTATTTTCTTTCATCGAGCAGAAGTGTTTAAGATTAACTAGGTCCAGCTGATCAATTATTTCTCTCATGGATCATGGATCTAAAAACCATCACCATGCCAAGATCTCCCTAGGTTTTCTCCTCGGTATCTCTTAGGAGTTTTATAGTTTTGCATTGTTCATTTGTGTCTATGATTCATTTTAAGCTAGTTTTGGGAAAGAGTGTAAAGTCTATCTGGATCCATTTTTCGCATATCGATATCTCGTTCTGACACCATCTGTTGGAAAGACTATCTGTGTATTGTATTGTATTTCCTTTGCTCCTTTCCAGCAATTGTAAAAGATCGGTTGACTATATTTGTGTAGGTCTATTTCTGAAATATCTATTCCATTCCATTGGTCCATTTGTCTGTTTTTTCACCAATACCATGTGGTCTTGATTTCTGTAGCTTTACAATAAGTCTTGAAGTGCGGTAGTATCAGTCTTCCAATTTTCTTCTTCACTGTTGTGCAAGCTATTCTGGGTTCTTTTCCTCTCCACATCAACTTTGGACCCAGTCTTGTGGATCTCTAAAAAATAAATTTCTGGGATTTTGATTGAGATTGCATTGAAGCTATGGATCAAGTTGGAAAGAAATGACATCTTGACAATATCGAGCCTTCTTATAATTGTCGATAATCTCTCCATGTATTTAACTCTTTTATTTCACTCATCAGAGTTTTGTAATTTTCTTTATATATATATATCTTATACATATTTTGCTAGATTTATACCTAAGTGTTTCCTGTTTGAGAGTGCTAATGTAAATT
>NW_012100843.1:0-8202 GCF_000951045.1 Mandrillus leucophaeus | reverse complement strand
CCTGCCTCAGCCTCCCAAAGTGCTGGGATTACAGGTGTGAACCACCTTGCCCAGCCAATAATACTATTTTTAAGTTTCATATTCCACTTGTTATTGCTGATATGTAGGAAAGTGATTGACTTTTGTATGTTAACCTTATATCTTGCAACCTTGCTATCATCAGTAGTTTCACAAGTTTTTTTGTCAATGCTTTCAGATTTTCTACATAGATGATCAGGTTATCTGCAAACAAATACAGTTTTATCTCTTCCCTCCCAATATGTCTACCTTTTTATTCTTGTCTTACTGCATTAGCTAGGCCTTTCAGTCCAGTGTTTGAAAAGAACTGGTGAGTAGGGACATTCTTGCCTTGCTCTTGATGTTAGTGGGAAAACTTCAAGTTTTTCACCATTAAATATAATGTTAACTGTAGATTTTTCGTAGATAATTCATTATCAAGCTGAGGAAGTCCTTCTCTGTTATCAGTTTACTGAAAGTTTTTATTATAAAGGAGTATTGTGTTTTGCCATATTTTGTTGCATTTTTCTGCAGCTATTAATATGATCTCTTTTTTAAAATTCTTTAGCCTGTTTCTGTGATGGATTACATTAACTGATTTTTGAATGTTGAACCAGTCTTGCATACCTGGAATAATTTCCACTTGGTCATGATACATAATTTTTTATATATTATTGAGTTTGTTTTGCTAATATTTTGTGGAGGATTTTGTATTTATGTTCATGGGAGATTTTGATGTAGAGTTTTCCTTTTTTACAATGTCTGGTTTTGATATTAGGGTGTATTAGTCCATTTTTATACTGCTATGAAGAAATACCTGAGACTGGGTAACTTATAAAGAAAAAGAAGTTTAATGGACTCACAGTTCCACGTGGCTGTGGAGGCCTCATAATCATGGCAGAAGGTGAAGGAGGAGCAAAGGCATCTTACATGGCAGCAGGCAAAACAGAATGTGCTCAGGGGAACTGCCCCTTATAAAACCATCAGATTTTGGCCAGGTGCGGTGGCTCTCACCTGTAATCCCAGCACTTTGGGAGGCTGAGGTGGGCGGATCATGAGGTCAGGAGATCGAGACCATCCTGGCTAACACGGTCAAACCCCGTCTCTACCAAAAATACAAAAAATTAGCCAGGCGTGGTGGCGGCGCCTGTAGTCCCAGCTACTCGGGAGACTGAGGAAGGAGAATAGCGGGAACCTGGGAGGCAGAGCTTGCAGTGAGCAGAAATCACACCACTGTACTCCAGCCTGGGCGACAGAGAGAGACTCCGTCTCAAAAAAAAAAAAAAAAAAATCAGATCTCGTAAGACTTATTCAGTATCACGAGAACAGCAGGGGGAAAACCCACCCCGTGATTCCATTACCTCCCACCGGGTCCCTCCCACGGCACGTGGGGATTATGGGAGCTACAATTCAAGATGGGATTTGGGTGAAGACACAGCCAAACCCCATCCAAGGTGTTACTGCCTTCACAAAATGCATTGGAAAGGTTTCCCTGTGCTTCCATTCTCTAAAAGAGATCCTAGAGAACTGGTAAAATATCTTCCTTAAATGTTCAGTAAAATCCATTAATAAACCCATTCGGTCCTGAGCCTTTCTGATTTGGAAGGTTATTAAGTATTGATTCAATTTCTTTAATAGACATAGGCCTATTCAGATTGTTTATTTCTTTTTGTGTGATTTTTGGCAAATTGTGTTCTCAGGGATTTGGTCCATTTTATCTGGGATTTAAAATTTGTGGATATAGAGTTGTTCATAGCATTTTAAAAATCATTCTTTTAATGCCCATAGGATCTGTAGTGACAACTCTTTCTTTTCTGATATTAGAAGTTTGTGTCCTCTCTCTACTTTAGTTTTGTTGATTTTCTCTGTCATTTCCTGTTTTCAGTTTTATTGATCTCAGCTTTAATTTTTAACCACTTTTTTCTGCTGCTTACTTTGGATTTTACTTGCTCTTCTTTACAGTTTCTTAAGTTGGACACTGAAATTGTTGATTTTAGATCTTTCTCTTTTTCTAATATACGAATTCAATGCTATGAATTTCCTTCTAAAAACTGCTTTCACTGCATCACAGTTTCAGTATGTTGTGTTTTCATTTTTATTTTGTTTAAACATTTCTAAATTTCTCTTAAGCTTTCTTTTTTTACTCACATGGTAAGATGTCAATTATGTCCAGTTTATTGCTGGTGTTGCTGAGTTCACCTATGTCTTTACTGATTTTTCTGGCCCTTGGAGCTGTCCATTTCTGACAGAGGGTGTTGAAGTTCACAATAGTGTGTTTACCTATTTTTCCATGCCGCTCTATCAGCTTTTGCCTCATTGGTTTGACTCTGTTCTTAATCACGTTAAGGATTGTTGTATATACTAGGATAACTGATACCCTTATCATTAGATACTGCCCTGTTTATTTCTGGTAGCTTTCCTAGCTTGCTCTGTCTGCATTAATACATCTTATACTTTCTTTTCATTGGTGGTAGCATGGCGTATATTTCCTCCGTCCATGTACTTTTAATCTATGTTTCTTTAAAGTTAAAGTGCATTTCTTATAGATAACGTGTAGTTGCGTCTTGCTTTTTCATTCACTCTGATAATCTTTGTCTTTTAATGGGTGCATTTGGACCATTGACTTTCAAAGTGATGATTGATATAGTTGGATTAATATCTACCATACTTGATATTGTTTATTTGTTGCCTTTATACCTTGCTCCTATTTTTGTCTTCCACTGTTTTCTAACCTTTTAATTTATTTTGATTGAGATTTTATATAATTCCATTTTCTCTCCTTTCTTCACTGATCAGTCACATTCTTTTTTTTTTTTTAACCTTTTTTCAGTAGTTTTTCTAGTGTTTGCAATATAGATTTATGACCAATCTAAGCCCACTTTTGAAAAACACTACACCACTTCACAGGTAATGCCAGTACCTTAAAACAACCAAATAAGCCTAATCACCCCTCAGTCCCTGTGTCATTGTTGTCATTCATTTCATTGCTATATCAGGAGACATAAGTGTGTGTGTGCAAATATACATATAACATTAAATACATACATGATCAAAAGCATTGTTGCTGTTATTATTTTGAATACACTTACCTATCAGATCAATTAAGTTTATGAAAAATTGAAGCTTCTATTTTACCTTCACTTCTTCCTTCTTCAGTGTTTTTTTTTTTTTTTTTCTTGAGATGGAATTTTGCTCTTGTTGCCCAGGCTGGAGTGCAGTGGCACGAGCTTGGCTTACTGCAACCTCAGCCTCCTGGGTTCAAGCAACTCTCCTGTCTCAGCTTCCCCAGTAGCTGGGACTACAAGCATGTACCACTATGTCCGGCTAATTTTATATTTTTGGTGGAGACAGGGTTTCACCATGTTGGCCAGGCTGGTCTCGAACTCCTGACCTCAGGTGATCCACTCACCTCGGCCTCCTAAAGTGCTGGGATTACAGGTGTGAGCCACTGCACCTGGCCCTCTTTGTTTTTTAATGCAGATCTGAGATTCTGGCGTTTTTGTTCTTCTCTCTAAAGGATCTTTTAACATATTTTTTGAAAGACAGGCCTACTGTCAACAAATTCCCTCAATTTTTGTTTGTCTGAGAAAGTATTTCTCCCTCACTTTTGAAGGGTAATTCTGTAGGGTACAGATTTCTGTGCTGCAGTGTTTTTTCCTCTAAATACTTTAAATATTTCACTGCACTCTCTTCTTGCTTACTTGGTTTCTGAGAAGAAGACAGAGTTAATTCTTATCTTTGCTTCTCTACAGGTAAAGTGTTTTTTCTTTTCCCCTCCCTTTAGCTTTTTTCAGGACTTTTTTTTAATCCTTGTTTTTCTGTGTTTGAAAATGACGTATCTAGGTGTAGGCTTGGGGTCACAGACCCTGCTTGGTGATCTCTACACTTCATGGATTGGTGTCTGATATTAATTTGTGGAAGTTCTCAGACGCTATTGTTTCCAGTATTTCTTCTGTTCCTTCTTTCTTTCTTCTCTTTCTGACATTCTCATTAATCTTTGTTACGCCTTTCGTGGGTGTCCCACAGCCCTTTGATGTTATGGTCTGTTCTTTTCAGTCTTTGTTCTTTTTGCTTTTCAGTTTCCAGAGTTTCTATGGATGTGTCCTCAAGTTCACACAGTCGTTCCTCAGTGGCATCCAGTCTACTACTAATAAGCCCTACTCATTTCTGTCCCTGCATTTTTTATCTCTTCAGTTTCTTTTTCTTTCTTTCTTAGGACTTCTATCTCTCTGCTAACATTGCCCATCTGTTCTTAAGTGCTGCCTGTTTTACCCATCAGAGCCCTTAGCATTTTAATCATACTCGTATTAATGGGAACAAAACCCAACTCTGTAAAATATCTAAAGAGGTTGATTCTGAGCCAAGATAGGAGTGACCTTGGCCTGGGGTCCTCAGAAGTGCCCGAGGCAGTCGAGTAACAGATTGGTTTTACATATTGTAGGGAGCCAAGAATTGTAGGCAAAATCACAAATCAATACATGAAAGGTGTACGTTGGTTCAGCCTAAATAGGCGAAGATTCGTGAAGCTCTTGGTGGGGGAGGGCTTACAGGTCATAGGTGGATTCAAAGATTTCTTTTTTTGTTTGTTTGTTTGTTTGTTTGTTTTTTGAGATGGAGTCTTGCCCTGTCACCCAGGCTGGAGTGCAGTGGTGTGATCTCAGCTCACTGCAAGCTCTGCCTCCTCGGTTCACGCCATTCTCCTGCCTCAGCCTCCCCAGTAGCTGGGACTACAGGCGCCCGCCACCACGCCCGGCTAGTTTTTTGTATTTTTTAGTAGAGACGGGGTTTCATCATGTTAGCCAGGATGGTCTCGATCTCCTGACCTCATGATCAGCCCACCTTGGCCTCCCAAAGTGCTGGGATTGCAGGCGTGAGCTACCGCACCCAGCCCAAAGATTTTCTAAATGGCAATTGGTTAAAAAAGTGAAACTTTGTCTAAAGACTTGATGTCAGTAGAAAGAAATGCTTGAGTTAAAATAAGGGGGGCTATGGAGGTCAAGGTTCGTGTTAAGTAGAGGAAGCCTCAGCGGTGGCAGCCTTCCGAGTGGATAGATGGTCAGTGTCTCTTTTTGGATCTTAAAAGACGCCAGACTCTCAGTTAATCTCTCCTAAATCTGGGAAGGCCTGGTTGCATTAATGGAGATTCCTTGGAGATGCAAAATTTCCCCCACAAACGACAGCTTTGCAGGGCCATTTCAAAATATGTGAAGGAAATACATTACATTTCAGGGTAAAATGCTTTGATTTCTTTCAGGGCCTGCTGTCTGACATGCGATGCGATACCAGAGTCCAGTTGGAAATTGGTCTCTTATTGCTACAGAGTCTGTTTTGTCAGCCTTTTGCTCTCCACTTTAAAGTTAATGCTGGTCATGTTCCTAAACTCCAAAAGGGAGAGGGTATAATGAGACATGCCTGACCTCCCAACCTCCCTTCCTATCATGGTCAGGAATTCCATTTTTCAGGTTCCTTTAAGGTACCCATGGCCCCAAGAGGGTCTGTCCAGTTGGTTGGTGGGCTTAAGATTTTATTTTTGGTTTACAGTTGTTTTATTTATTTATTTATTCATTTACGCATTATTTTTTGAGATGGCATCTCGCTGTGTGGTCCAGGGTGGAGTGCAATGATGTGATCTTGACTCACTGTAACCTCCACCTCCCGGGTTCGAGTCATTCTCCTGACTCCTCCCGAGTAGCTGGGATCACAACCGTGCATCACCTGTGGACATCGTCTCTGTCCATAGGCAGCATGACAACCACCAGTTGCCTCTGTCCTCGGCACAGGCTCAGTCATGGGACCTCATTGTTCAGACATCTGTAGTGATCTTTCTGGAGTAGACATCCCTTGGTCTGGCCTCCCAACCCAGCCTGAGTGGCCTGGGCTGGGTATTTCCCCTCACCCGGGTCAGGAGGCTCTGGTGATCTCCCTCTGGTTTAGGACAACTGGCTTCCCCGGGCGTAGGCCTTGCTAGCAAGAGCAGGGTGCTCCGGCACTTTTCAAAAGGTCCCTTTCCCCTCCCTGTGCCGAAGCCTAAGGGAATGCTTCTTGGGTACTTACCATGGGACTCTGGTCAAGATCCTGGAGGCGAATTGCACAGTATCGTGAGGGTTGTTCAGGTACGGAGTCCACTGGAGTCTGCTACTCTCAGACTTGTCCCCACTGAGCCTCCAGGAACTCATTCATTACAGCTCAGCCCCCACCCTAGCACTGTGCCCCAGGTGGGCTCTGCTCCCAAGGCTCTGCTCAGGCCTGATGTGAGTCCCTGTGTTTGCTCCATCTCTCTAATCCAGGACCCTTCCAGATGCCCCAATGGAAGGACACACATGTCCCTCCCTCAACCGCCACCCCTCCCCCTCCCAGCCACTTGTGCCCCCACTACACACACACAGCCTGTGGCTCTGCCTCTAAGACCCTCTCAGGGCAGGGCTGGAACCAATGTGCTGAGTTTTCTCTGGCAGGAAACAAAGGAGAGTGTCTTGGGAATTCTGGAATTACAAACACACCCGGGGGCTCCGGGAGGGGCGCATGGCCCCAGGACAGATGCTCGAGGGGCAGCAGCAGGGTGGAGGCAGCGTCCCGGGGTCTTCAGGCCCCAACTTCAGCAGCTGGAGCCAGAACCGGTGTCCTCAAATGCCCTTTGTGTTAGTCAGGGTTCTCCAGAGGGCCAGGACTAATTGGATGGATGTGTGAAGGGAGCTTATTAAGGAGTACTGAGTCACACAATCACAATGGGAAGTCCCACAGTAGGCTATCTGCAAGCTGAGGAGCAGGGAAGCCACTCCGAGTCCCAAAACCTCAAAAGTAAGGAAGCCGACAGTGCAGCCTTCAGTTTGTGGCTGAAGATCCGAGAGACTGAAAGCTGAAGAACTGAAGAACCTGGAGGCTGATGTCCAAGGGCAGGAAGCAGCCAGCACGGGAGGAAGATGAAGGCCGGGAGTCTCAGGGAGTCTCCTCGTTCCTTCTCCTGCCTGCTTTACTCTCGCTGTGCTGGCAGCTGATTAGGTGGTATCCACCCAGATTGAGGGTGGGTCTGCCTCTCCCAGTCCACTGACTCAAATGTTCATCTCCTCTGGCAACACCCGCACAGACACACCCAGGAACAATACTTGGCATCCTTCAATCCAATCAAGTTGGCACTCAGTATTCACCATCACACCCTTCCAGGTGGAAAGGCGCTGTGGCTTCCCGCGAACCTTTGTGGGGTCCGGGATGGGAAGATGAAGGACAAACCCACCCACATCCATGAGGTACTCTAGCTCTGCAGGGCCTATTTGGCCATGTCCTTCCTTCCGAGTGGGCAGTGCAACGCGGTGCCTGGGGCCGCACAGAGCCTATCTGGCCATGTCCTTCCTTGGCGTGTGGGGGCTTCCTGCGACCGGCCCCTTCCTGCACTCAGGGAAGACGCCTCCTACCCAGAAGCCACGACAGCATCTGCACAGGCCAGCTGGAGAAGCTAAACAGATAATTACCTCCGCCAGCGTCGTGGTGAGCCCAGTTATTAAGGCGCTGATTAATTGCCTCAACACACACACTGAGTGACACTGAAGCGGCAGGAAAGAATGTTGCCCTGAAATCCAAAAGGGAAACATCCCTCTCCTACACAGACTGCCCCGCTGAATGGTGCCCCGCACATTGAATTATGGAGAATTTTCAAAAAGAATAAATGGCATTGATTCATTAGGTCAGTGAGCATCTGGGTTCCACTGAGTGTGCTGTAGACGTACGGCCTGGAGGTCAGGGTGCATGCTGGACGGTTCGTTCAGAAAGGCCTGGGGACACTGTTCGTTTCCGGCCCATGGACTTGTAACGCATCCTAAAATACACAGTTTTATTGTTTTTTCCCTATGAGCACAGTTCCCCTCCAGCATGCTGACAGTGACACTTAAACCTAGCAAGGGTGCGTTCACCAGCGGGGCTCGGAGACTGCAGAGCAGCCTGACTGGGAGCAGAACTCCAGGCACTAGGGTGACATGTGACTTCCAGGCATGAGGGTGATGCGTGGCCTCCAGGCATGAGGGTGACATGTGACCTCCAGGCATGAGGGTGACGCGTGGCCTCTCTAGGCATGAGGGTGATGCGTGACCTCCAGGCATGAGGGTGGCACGTGACCTCCAGGCATGAGGGTGGCGCGTGACCTCCAGGCATGAGGGTGACGCGTGACCTCTCTAGGCATGAGGGTGGCGCGTGACCTCTCTAGGCATGAGGGTG
>NW_012100842.1:0-2310 GCF_000951045.1 Mandrillus leucophaeus | reverse complement strand
GGTTACAGTGAGCCAAGATTGCACCACTGCACTCACTCCAGCCTGGGCGACAGAGCAAGACTCTGTCTCAAAAAAAAAAAAACAAAAAAACAAAACAAAACAGAAAAAACTGGGTGATGGGATAAAAGGTGTCTGGGAGAAATGCAACTGCAGGGAGGACAATTAGAAAGGGCCTCTTGGAGGAGGTGGCATTGTACTGAGACCCGCATGAAGAACCTACCTGCAGTTAGTGAAACTGTAGACCAGGCAGGTGACAGCACACGCAGAGGCCCTGAGGTGGGAGGAAGCTTCTGTGTTTGAGGGAAAGAAACAGGAGGTGAAGGTAGAGGCAGGAAGGGAGAAGGCAGTGGGCGGTGCCCATGGCCCGTGGTAAGGAGGTGCTGATGATTAAGTGGGGTTGGGATGCTGTTCTGTTCTGTTCTGTTCTATCCTGATCCATTCTGATCTGTTCTATTCTATTCTGATCCTTTTTTTTTTTTTTTCGACACTGAGTCTAGCTCTGTCACCCAGCCTGGGGTGCAGTGGCGCAATCTCGGCTCACTGCAACCTCCACCTCCCAGGTTCAAGTGATTCTCCTGCCTCAGCCCTCCGAGCAGCTGGGACTACAGGCGCGCACCACCATGCACCACGCCTGGCTAATTTTTTGTATTTTTAGTAGAGACGGGGTTTCACCGTGTTAGCCAGGATGGTCTCAATCTCCTGAGCTCATGATCCACCTACCTCGGCCTCCCAAAGTGCTGGGATTACAGACGTGAGCCACCGTGCCCGGCCCGATCCATTCTGTTTTGATCTGTCCTGCTCTATTCTAATCCATTTGGATCGGTTCTGTTCTATTCTGATCCATTTTGTTCTGATCTGTTCTGTTCCGTCCTGTCTTGTCCTCTCCTCTTCTGTTTTTCTGTTCCACTTGGACTCTATCTGGAGAGCAATGTGCCTTTAAGACAGTGGTTCTCAAACCTGGCTTTATATCAGCATCACGTGGGGGTCTTATTAAAAAACAACCAGTTGCTAACACCTGGGCCCCAATGGAGCCAAATGCAATCAGACACTCGAGGGCAGACCTGGGCACTGTTATGTTCACAAAGTTCCCCAGGTGATTCTGCTGTGCAGGGGAGGTGAGAACCATTGCTGTAAGACCCTTAGGTCTGTTGTGTGATTGGACCGGCCTGCCGTGGTGGGAGTGGATGCACGAAGTCCAGGGAGGGGCCTCCCAGGGCCAGATGAGAGGAGAAAGAACTCGGAGCAGGTGGAGGTGTGGTCGGATCCAGGTGTGCTGGAGTAACCAGGGGGTGAGAGGAGGGGATTTATATTCATGAGAAGGTAAAAAGGAGGAGGAAGAGGGAGTAGGGTGCCTGTCCCTTTGCTGGGGAGGCTCAGCCCGGATTTCTCCCCTCAGGTCCAGACCTGGCTGGAACCCCTGGCAAACAACTGGCCGCTCTCTTTCTCTCAGAGGGGGTGCTCTATCTGGCACTGAAGATCCATTCATTTATTCACTCACTCATTTATTCACTCGTCATCTACCCGTCCATTCATTTACTCACTCATTTCTTCACTTATTTATATATTCATGCACACATTCAGTCTTTGTTCATTCATAAGTTCACTCGCTTATACCTGTCCCATGCTTCATTCATTCACTCACTTATTCGTTCATTTATTCATACATTTTCCCATTAATCCATTCACTCCTCCAACTGTGCATCCATCCGCCCATCCATCATTATCCATTTGCTCACTCACTCACTCATTCACTTACTTATTCACTCAGTCATTCATTTACTCATTCACTCCCTCACTCATTCACTCCTTCACTCATTCACTCCTCACTCATTCACTCCCTCACTCAGTCATTCACGCCCTCACTCACTCATTCACTCCCTCACTCATTCACTCATTCATTCCCTTATTCATTCATTCACTCACTCATTCACTCCTTCACTCATTCACTCATTCGTTCCCTTATTCATTCACCACTCATTCACTCACTCACTCATTTACTCATTCACTCATTCCCTCCCTCCCTCCCTCACTCACTCATTTACTCACTCATTCACTTACTCATTTACTCATTCCCTCCCTCATTCACTCACTCATTCCCTCGCTCATTCCCTCCCTCCCTCACTCACTCATTCACTCACTCATTCCCTCCTTCCCTCATTCATTTATTTACTCATTCACTCACTCACTCATTCAGTATTCACTCACTCATTCCCTCACTCATTCATTCATTCCCTCACTAATTCCTCTCTCATTCATTCACTCACTCATTCATTACTAATTCATTTATTCACTCATTCATTTATTCACTCA
>NW_012100841.1:0-1305 GCF_000951045.1 Mandrillus leucophaeus | reverse complement strand
AATTAATTAACTAATTAATTTTTTTTTTGAGACAGAGTCTCCTTCAGTCTCCCAGACAGGAGTATAATGGTGTGATCTCTGGTCACTGCAACCTCTGCCTCCTGGGTTCAAGCAATTCTCCCACCTCAGCCTCCTGAGTAGCTGGGATTACAGGCACCCGCCATTATGCCTGGCTAATTTTTGTAGAAAATTTTTTTTTTTTTTTTTGTAGAGATGGGGTTTCACCACGTTGGCCAGGCTGGTCTTGAACTCCTGACCTCAGGTGATCTGCCCTGCCTCCCAAAGTGCTGGGATTACAGGCATGAGCCACTGTGCCTGGACATTAGTCAGGGTTCTCTAGAGGGACAGAACTAATAGGATAGTCCTACACAAATATATAAGTATTATGAATAATTTTTCATTTGGTCATGGATCTGGCTGGTTGGGTGGCTGCCTCCTCCCTCAAAGCCACAAGGTGTCTCTCCCAAAGTTGAAAATATTTTCAGCAGACATGGAAGAACCATTATTTTGTCAAGCATTTACCAGCACCTGGGTAGATTTTTTTTTTTTTTTGAGACAGAGTCTCACTGTCACCCAGGCTGCAGTGCAATGACACAATCTCGGCTCACTGTAAACGCTGCTTCTCGAGGTTACGTGATTCTCCTCCCTCAGCCTCCGAAGTAGCTGGGATTATGGGCATGTAACACCATGCCTGGCTAATTTTTGTATTTTTGGCAGAGATGAGGTTTCGCCATGTTGTCCAGGCAGGTCTCAAACTTCTGACCTCGTGATCCGCCTGCTTCAACCTCCCAAAGTGTAGGATTATAGGTGTGAGCTGCCGTGCCCGTTCCTGGCTAGAATTTTTATTTCACCTCAAGAAATTGCAGAAATAGGCCAGGTATGGTGACTCATGCCTGTAATCCCTGTAATCCCAGCACTTTGGGAGGCCGAGGCGGGTGGATCACCTGACGTCAGGAGTTCGAGACCAGCCTGGCCAACATGGTGGAACCCTGTTTCTACTAAAAATACAAAATACAAAAAATTAGCCAGGTGTGGTGGTGGGTGCCTGTAATCCCAGCTACTTGGGAGGCTGAGGCAAGAGAATCGGTTGAACCTGGGAGGCGGAGGTTGCAGTGAGCTGAGGTCATGCCACTGCAGTCCAGCTTGGGCAACAAGAGCAAAACTCCATCTAAAAAAAAAAAAAAAAATTAAAGAAATATATTGCGACTTTTATGTCACACCATATACAAAAATAACTCAAAACAGATCATAGACCTAAATGTAAGCACTAAAGTTATATAAAACTTTTAGAAAAAATAAATTTAA
>NW_012100840.1:0-1545 GCF_000951045.1 Mandrillus leucophaeus | reverse complement strand
AACCATATTCAAATGGAGTCACTGGTTTGCTTTCAATCTGAAATTCAAAGTATTTCATGATACAGTATTGAAAGTATCACTTTTAAACTTAAATATAGTTTTACTGCATTATTCTCCTAAACTTTTTTTTGAGATGGAGGCTTGCTCTGTCGCCAGGCTGGAATGCAGTGGCACAATCTTGGCTCACTGCAACCTCCACCTCCTGGGTTCAAGCAGCTCCCCTGTCTCAGCCTCCTGAGTAGCTGTGACTACAGGTGCACGCCACCACGCCCAGTTAATATTTTTTTTGTATTTTAGTAGACATTTCACCAGGTTGGCCAGGATGGTCTCGATCTCCTGACATCGTGATCTGCCCACCTCGGCCTCCCAAACTGCTGGGATCACAGGCATGAGTCACCACGCCCAGCCTATTCTCCTAAATTTAACAGTACCTGATAATGATTTCATTTACTTACCTTTATGACCTTTTGAGATATAGATACAAATATAATACCATCCATTTTTTCCTCATTAGATTTTTTTTCCTCTTCCAAAGGTTATCAGTCAAGTCAGTCTTTGACCAACCTTCTCCCCAACTCTATGCCTCTATACAGAGATGGGCTTAAAACAAATCAAATTGAAAGACGTGAGACTCTTACCAATGTCTGGCAATGACCTTCTTTCAAGTCCTAGACTCCAGCTAGGTCCTTTCCTAGATCATCTGCACAACAGAACTTACTCTCTCTTCCCTCATAGCCCAGGTTCTGCACTTAGGAAGGGCAACCAAGATTCTAGAGCTTGACCAGAAAATAATTTCTTCCCATATCAAGGGCCAACTTACACCTAGCTTGGCTGATGACTGGCCTCCATACTCTGGAGTTTTGCCATAGACAGAGAAACTCAGGCTCATGAGATAACAACCGTGTTGTAAGGGCAGCCCAAGCTCCATTCCTCTACCTTTGGGTCCTCTACCTTCTCCAGCTTCTCCAGAATGTGACAGCTTTCTCACTCCCTTACCAACCATCTTGCTCTCTAAGCAGGCACCATTGCCCAGTGCTCCTCCTCATTCTTTCTCCCTTCACAAGAGAAGGGAAGTGGTCCTTCAACTGGCCATATGTCCAAAGGTCCTCTGTTTCTGAATGTTCTGGGTAAAGGTATCACCTGCAAACACTTTAGTAACTGAGAAAAACAAGCAATTACTCTAACAAAGCCTTCAACCAAATTATGAATATGCAAATAACTATTGTGTCTTCAATGTCTGTTTTACTCTAAATTAAAATGCATAGGAAACAGAATCTTTAAAAAGTTAGTTGCAGCTGGGCGCAGTGGCTCACGCCTGTAATCCCAGCACTTTGGGAGGCCAAGGCAGGTGGATCACCTGAGGTCGGGAGTTTGAGACCAGCCTGATCAACATGGAGAAACCCTGTCTCTACTAAAAGCACAAAATTAGCTAGGCGTGGTGGCGCACGCCTGTAATCCCCAGTTACTCAGGAGGCTGAGGCAGGAGAATCACTTGAACCCAGGAGGCAGAGGTTGCGGTGAGCCGAGATCGCGCCATTGCACTCC
>NW_012100839.1:0-2012 GCF_000951045.1 Mandrillus leucophaeus | reverse complement strand
TATTGTATTTATCTCAATAGTAATAAAATACCTATAGTGATCACTTAGTATCAGTTTTTTTGCTGTCCAAATTTATATGCTAAAGAGATCTGGTTAAAATTTCTGTTAAATATCTCACTATCCAAATCCCTAGTTTTTCTTAACCTAAACTCAGGAACCAAATAGATTTAAATAGTATGGCAATACTTACAATTGCTTTTTGTTTATATTAGCCTCATTCCTGACTCTACTTTTTTGTCCTTATTTTTCCATCTTTTCTTTTTCATGTATCTCTGTAAACTCATTTAAATTCCTTTTGGAATAAGACAGATTTTAAGTAACATACATATGTCAGGGTCTTTTAGGAAAATATAACTTTAATAAGGAAATTCAATTAAGGGTAGGAGTACTCCAGGAACAATGGTAATCCCCACATGATGATCTGACTCTTCTAGGAGCAACACATTGCAACCAGATGGGATGGACAAGGCGTCTAAAAACCCAGTATCCTTCACCTTCCAAAAGGAGGGAGGGACTGTTGAGTTGCCCAGGAAAAAGGTCAAGAGTCTTCCTTCTCCTGGAACCTATGAGGAAAGAAAGGACTTGTTATATTCACCAAAAGATGAGTTTCTAGTAATATAAGATATGCAATCAAATAACCTAGGAAGGACTTTTATTTATGACATCATTGAGGACTGGCTCCCCTAAACAAGCCTCCAATTCTAATTCCAAGACAACTAAAAATTCTAGGATTAAAAATATATCCAATGAATTATAACCTTAAAGCAAAGATGTCTTAGGACACAGAAAGCACTAGCTGTAAAAGAAAAAAAAAAAGGATAAGCTGGACCTTATAAAAACTTAAAACTTCTGCTCATTTAAAGAGGGTTAAGAAAATAAGTAGGCAAGCCACAGGCTGGGAAAAAAATCTTCTTCTTTTAATTTTTTTAATTTTTTTTTTTGGTAAAATGACAATCAGTGATAGGAAAAAAATACTTTTAAAAGATATATCTGACTATGAATATTTTTAATCTTTTGATGAGATGGCAAGAAAGTAAAGGCAGTCTTCATACTGGTTAAAAGTTCTGTAAAACCAGAAATCCAGACAGTGAAGTTAAAACTGATGTCCCTATGAAATGTGACAGTGACACTATGGTGCCGCCCTTTATACTGTTGCAACAGTCACTGGAAGCATAGGAAATGAGGGACAAAATGTGTAAGGTTGATAGGAGATCCTGTGCATAAATTTGGGAACTGCAAAAGGCTGCCCTTTTTTGTAAAAGTGAACAACAAAAGAAAAAATTCAACTCTATAGAAGGGGAATTTGACTATCTCAGTAGGTAGAAAGAGAGAAAACTCTCTCCTGAGAATTTCTAACCATAAGCTAGCCCTTACATGGATTTGCAGCTCAAATTCATACTATCTGTGTGCTCCAAAAAACATGAAGCCAAGAATTTATTTAAAGTAATTCCAGCTTGATAGTGCTTCAAGGCACCTAGAAAAGAAACACAAATGCTGAGAATACAGCACTTACCCAAGGCCTCAAAGAATTCCTACAGTTCAAGTTCTAAAAAACTCAAATTTATTGTCAAAAATTACAAAACAAAGGAAAAAGCACTATGAGAGAGACAGCAGAAACAGCAGCATCAGACACACAAAATCCACGGATATCAGAATTATGAGACATAGAATATAATAACCATATTTAATATTTTAAATATATATTTAAAGACTAGTAAAAGGAACAATTTAAAATATGATTAAGGAACTGAGAATTATTTAAAAATTGAGGAGATTTGAAAAGTAATTAAATAGAATTCAAAATAATAACAATAGTAAAAAATAATAATACTTGAAATAAACTGAAGACAGAATTAGTGACATGGAAGAGGAACCTGAAGAAATTACTCAGAAGGTGGCATCAAGAGAAAAGCGACTGAAAATATGAAAAGAGGGCGAGAGAAATGGAGGACAGAAGAGAGAAATCTCATTCTAGTAACTAATTAGAGGTCCAGAATGTGAGGACTGAGAAC
>NW_012100838.1:0-1949 GCF_000951045.1 Mandrillus leucophaeus | reverse complement strand
GACAGAGTGAGACTCCATCTCAAAAAAAAAAACAACAACAAAAAATCCAGTTCTATGCGCTATATAACATTTAGAACTCAGAAAAGCTGTATTTCTTTGAGCATCATGTTGGTGCTTAAAAAGTTTCAGATTTTGGAGCATTTTGGATTTTCAGATTAGGGACGCTCAATTTGTCATAGGTAGAAACTACCAAGAGAATGTTAAAGTAGCTATACATCAGCTAAAATGGTCTCTAAGATAGACTGTATTGTAAATGAGTCACTTTATAATGAAAAAAGGTTTAAATCACCCAAATTGCATAATTTGAAACTGCTACCTACCTAACAAAACAGATTTGTTAAAAACAAATGACAGAACTATTGGGAAGTTTTGACAAGTCTACCATCATAATGGAAGATTTCAACTATGGATCAAGCAGACAAAAATATTAGTATAGATACAGCTTTTATAATATATACTTAGATGACATAAAGTATCTGACTCCTGAAATAGAACTGCACTGTCTCAACAAATATAAAAGAGTTAGTTTAGGCTGGGCATGGTGGCTCATGCCGGTAATCCCAGCACTTTGGGAGGCCAAGGCAGGAGGATCGTTTGAGCCCAGGAGTTTGAAACCAGCCTGGGCAACATGGTGAGACCTGGTCTCTAAAAAAAATTAAAAAGTTAGCCATGCACAGTGGCATGCCTGTAGTCCCAGCTACTTGACAGACAGACGCAGGAGAATCCCTTAAGCCCAGAGTTCAAAACTGTAGTGAGCTATGATTGATTCCCCTAGTGCACTCCAGTCTGGGCAACAGAGCGAGACCCTGTCTCAAAAACAAAAACAAAAAATGCGGAAAACAATAGTTCAGTGATCAGAATCACAATGTTCTAAGAGCCTTCCATTTGTTTGGGAGCAGAGTATAAGGATCTAATTAACTTTAGGCTTTAAGTATGGAAGCTGTAGTTTTTAGCATAATTACTAAAGAATCAAAATGTATAACTTCCAAAGTTGTAGAGGGAAAATAAAGAAAGCTTTATCAATTTAGTAGCAGCAAGAACAACAGGGGAAACAACACAGCAGAGGTCCCCAACCCCCCCGGCTGCCGGTCCCTGACCTGTTCTGGACCTGGCTGCACAGCAGGAGGCGAGCAGCAAACCTGCCTGAGCACCGCCGCCGGCTATCAGGTCAGCTGCTGCATTAGAGTCTCACAGCAGCACGAACTCTATTGTGAACTGCGCACGTGAGGAATCTAGGTTGCGTGCTCCTTATGAGAATCTACTGCCTGATTTTCTGAGGTGGAACAGTTTAATCTCAAAACCATGCCCGCCCCGGCCCCCGTCCATGGAAAAAAAAAAACCCTGTCTGTGGAAAAATTGTCTTCCGCAAAAATCAGTCCCTGGTGCCAACAAGGTTGGGGACTGCCAAATTAGAAAAATAAGGCTAACATAAACACAAAAGAAGATATGACAAGTAAATCTGAATTTATTACTAGTTGAAATACATGGGATGTACTAAATTTACCAAATATTTACTGGATTTTAAAAATCCAGTTCTAGCTGAGTGCGGTGGCTCACGCCTGTAATCCCAGCACTTTGGGAGGCCGAGGCGGGCGGATCATGAGGTCAGGAGATCAAGTCTATCCTGGCCAACACGGTGAAACCTTGTTTCTACTAAAAATACAAAAAATTAGCCAGGCTTGGTGGAGGGCGCCTGTAGTCCCAGCTACTCGGGAGGCTGAGGCAGGAGAATGGCTGAACCCAGGAGGCGGAGCTTGCAGTGAGCCAAGATGCTGCCAGCCTGGGCGACAGACGGAGATTCCATCTCAAAAAATAAAAATAAAAAAATAAAAATCCAGTTCTAGGCCAGGTGTGGTGGCTCATGCCTGTAATCCCAACACTTTGGGAGGCCAAGGCGGGCAGATCACCTGAGGTCAGGAGTTCGAGACCACCCTGGCCAACATGGTGAA
>NW_012100837.1:0-1119 GCF_000951045.1 Mandrillus leucophaeus | reverse complement strand
AGGAATCTCGCTTTGTCACCCAGGCTGGAGTGCAGTGGCACCATCTCGGCTCACTGCAAGCTTCGCCTCCCAGGTTCACGTTGTTGTTCTGCCTCAGCCTCCCGAGTAGCTGGGACTATAGGTGCCTGCCACCACACCCAGCTAATTTTTTGTATTTTTAGTAGAGACGGGGTTTTACTATGTTAGCCAGGATGGTCTTGATCTCCTGATCTCGTGATCCACCCTTCTTGGCCTCCCAAAGTGTAAAATATATTTTTAAGTGAATTATTGAGCTGACCACAAAACATTTTTCTCATAATTTTCTGTACTTTTGTCATTTATTATCCACCAACTTGAGATGACTCAATGTTCTCTGGCTTACAGGGACTCTCTCTTAATTCACTTTTCATCATTTTTTTTTTTTTTATTTTTGCAAAAAATCTTAACTTGAAAACTTACTTTAACATAGGCTGTGATCAATAATGCCACCAGGAAACTGGGAGAGAAAAATAAAATCAATAAAATAATTTTATTGTGGAATACAATTTTAAACCAGACCTAAAATGATTCCAAGACATAGGGCTAAAATCACGAAGAAAAAAAAAAAAGGAAATAATGCACTGAAACTGAGAGCCAGAATAAACAAGCAAGTGTAGTGTGACACCCTCAAAGTCTTCAGAAAGTGAAATTATCAAGAAGGCATAAAACAATAAGCTTAATAAATATTAGGAAAGAAAATAAAATGCAACTAAAACTAAACAACTCAAATGCCCATAAACTGATGAATGAATGAACAAAATATGACAGCTTCATACAATGGAATCGTATTTGACATAAAAAGGAATAAATGTGAAGAAAACAGTCACAAAAATCACATATTGTACAATTCTATTTATATAAAATGTCCAGAATAGAAAATTTATAGAAATGAAACTAGATTAGTAGTGGCTTAGGGCTGGGGAAGCACAGAGGATTAGAAGTGTGATAGTTAAGGCCTATGGGGTTTCTTCTGAGCTGATAAAAATATTCTCAATTTGACTGTGGTGATGGTGTACATGTCTGTGAATATACTAAACACCATTTAATTCTACACTTTACATAGGTGAATTTTATGGTATGTGAATTGTATATAAATAAAGA
>NW_012100836.1:0-1246 GCF_000951045.1 Mandrillus leucophaeus | reverse complement strand
TTAAGCACATAAAAAAGTGTGCAGAAGTGGTGGGTGTGAGAGAAAGGTTAAGAGTTTATTTATTTATTTATTTATTTATTTTTTTTTTTTTTTTTGAGATGGAGTCTTGCTCTGTCGCCCAGGCTGGAGTGCAGTGATGTGATCTCGGCTCACTGCAAGCTCTGTCTCCCGGGTTCATGTCATTCTCCTGCCTCAGCCTCCTGAGTAGCTGGGACTACAGGTGCCTGCCACCATGCCCAGCTAATTTTTTTGTATTTTTATTAGAGACAGGGCTTCACCGCGTTAGCCAGGATGGTCTTGATCTCCTGACCTCATGATCCTCCCGCCTCAGCCTCCCAAAGTGCTAGAATTACAGGCGCAAGCCACCGCACCCAGCCAAGAGTTTATTTTAAGACGTGCTAAGTTTGGAACACCTATGATGATTCTGGGTAAATGCATCTAACAGACAGTTAAGAAACAAGTCTAGGCCGGGTGCAGTGGCTCACGCCTATAATCCCAGCACTTTGGGAGGCTGAGGCGGGTGGATCACTTGAGGTCAGGAGTTCGAGACCAGCCCGGCGAGCAAGATGAAATCCCAAATCTACTGAAAAAACAAAAAAATTAGTTGGGCGTGGTGGCATAGCTACTCAGGAGGCTGAGGAGAGAGGATGGCTTGAACCCAGGAGGCAGCGGTTGCAGTGACCCAAGATCATCCCAGTACACTACAGCGTAGGTTACAGAGCAAGACTCTGGTCTGCCCCTGCTCTCAAAAACGAAAATGAAACCAGTCTGGAGCCCACAAGAGCAATCTTGCTACAGACACAAACGTATCAGGACACAGGTAGATTTCAAAGCCATGAAGGGAGATGAAGAGATCACACAGAAGAATCTACAGAGTGAGGAAAGAGTCGAGTTTTGAAGCCCAATCAACAACAAATTTAAAATCAAGAACCTATAGAGAGAGATTAGAGATTAAAGGATCCAAGACAGGAGGATCAGAAACACTGTTTTATTTATTTATTTATTTTGAGGCGGAGTCTCACTCTGTCACCCAGGCTGGAGTGCAGTGGCGCGATCTCGGCTCACTGCAAGCTCTGCCTCCCAGGTTCACGCCATTCTCCTGCCTCAGCCTCCCAAGTAGCTGGGACTACAGGTGCCCGCCACCACGCCCAGGTATTTTTTTTTTCTTTGTATTTTTAGTAGAAACGGGGTTTCACCATGTTAGCCAGGATGGTCTCGATCTCCTGACCTCATGATCCGCCTGCCT
>NW_012100835.1:0-1354 GCF_000951045.1 Mandrillus leucophaeus | reverse complement strand
CCATGTTGGTCAGGCTGGTCTCGAACTCCTGACCTCAGGTGATCCACCTGCCTCGGCCTCCCAAAGTACCGGGATTACAGGAGTGAGCCACTACGCCTGGCTAATTTTTGTATTTTTAGTAGAGACGGGGTTTCACCATGTTGGTCAGGCTGGTCTCGAACTCCTGACCTCAGGTGATCCACCCGCCTCAGCCTCCCAAAGTATTGGAATTACAGGCATGAGCCACTGCACCTGGCCCAATTTATCTACTTTTTTCCTTTGATGGCTTATGCTTTGGGTGTCATGTCTAACACATCATTGCCTAATCCAAAGTTACAAAGATTTATAATCATATTTTCTTCTAAGAATTGTATGATTTCAGCTCTACATTTAGGTCCTTGATCCATTTTCAGTTAATCTTGTATATGGTATATGGTAGGGATCTAACTTCATTATTTTGCCTGTATATATGCAGTTGTCCTGGCATAATTTCTTGAAAAGATTATTCTTTCTCCCATTAAATATACTTGTTTTAAAATGCCATTTATATTTGTCTTAATTTGAGAATTTAGTCTCAATTTTTTCATGATCTCAAAGGTTAAGTATCTTTAGAAATGTGATAACATTATTTGTTGAGCAACTGCTATGTACTGGGCACTGTCTTGGTGCTAGTTCTCTTTTTAACTTATTCATTCCATAATATTTATTAAGCAACCTCTATGTGCCTTTGTTCTGGACCCTGGTTTTTGCCTAATACAATAGCAATACATTGTCTGGTGGTTGATACAGTGTCTGCCTTCCTGGGCATTGTATTCCACTGGGGAAGACATGAAAATAATGTGTGATTTAATCTGAGAAAATAAAATTTTCTATGAAGAAAAAGAACAAAAAGGTGACTTAGATTGATAAGGATGGCAGGTGGACTATTTTAGTTAGAGTGGTCAGAAAAGGCCTATTGGGGAAGGTGACTTTTGCGCAGACACATGAAAGATTGGAGGAGGCAATGTAGGGGAATGTATTACAGGCAAAGAAAATATAAACGTTTGAATTCTTGGGGCCAGAATGGTTTTCATATGTTGAAGGAATAACGAACAGGCCAGCATGACTGGGTAGTGTGAAGAGAGAAATGGAGGAGGTCAACTGGAGGAGGTAGCCAAGGATCATGTAGAGGCTCAGGAGTGCAAAAAAAGTTTAGACTTGGCCGGGTGTGGTGGCTCACGCCTGTAATCCCAGCACTTTGGGCTGTCTCTTATACACATCTAGATGTGTATAAGAGACAGGAATGGCATGAACCTGGGAGGCAGAGCTTGCAGTGAGCCGAGATCATGCCACTATACTCCAGCCTGGGTGACAGAATGAGACTCCATCTCAAAAA
>NW_012100834.1:0-1270 GCF_000951045.1 Mandrillus leucophaeus | reverse complement strand
GTTCATGCCATTCTCCTGCCTCAGCCTCCTGAGTAGCTGGGATTACAGGTGCGTGCCACCACACTTGGCTAATTTTTGTATACTTAGTAGAGATGGGGTTTCACCATGTTGGTTAGACTGGTCTCAAACTCCTGATCTCGTGATCCACCACTTCAGCTTTCAAAACTGCTGGGATTACAGCTGTGAACCACCGCTCCTGCCCATTCTCTTTATTGTCATCCTATTTATAATTATATGTATAACTAGCATATCTCAGGGAGTTTTAATCATAATGTCAAACTCTGGAGAAGCCTGACACACCAAAAGAATTGCAGGTTTTGTCAATTCGTATTGCCAGTAACTTAGGTAACCTGAGTGAGAATAGACTCTGAGGCAACATAAATTTAAGTCAGACTGGGTATACTGATATGAGTGTTACTTTGCAGGGATTGTGGATTCATGTGGTAGTTTTAATATCTAGGGATGGTTCAATTTGCTTGGTTCAATGGAGGCAATCTTGCAGCAACTGTGGCCTATTACAACATTGAGATGATAGAAATTCCTTTCTATAAAATAAAGAGATCTAAAAATTCTGTTATAAATATTGAAGTAGATTTATCATATACAGTTCAATTGCCTAACCTCTACGTCCCTAATAAGACATAGAGGCTTCTCCCTTAATGAACCACAGGAACTATGTAGTAAATTTATGAGGCAAGTGTCAGCATTTTTGTAAAGTTGTATGGTTTTCCTCTATAAGCCCAGATGAAGGGAGGGTTTTGCAATTGAGGTGGGATTCCTGATTTCAGTGAGAACAAATGGTTGTCAGAGTGGTAGAGATCAAGCAACAACACGTAATTACTAGAGGTGGTATATGTAGTTACCATAGGCCGGGAGTGGGCCATGCCTGTAATCGCAGTACTTTGGGAGGCTGAGACAGAAGAATTGCTTGAGGCCAAGAGTTCGACACCAGCCTGAGCAACAAAGTGAGACCCTGTCTCTACCAAAACAACAACAACAACAACAACTACAAAAATTAGTCTGGCATTGTGATACATACCTGTGTTATGCACATGGGAGCTACATGGGAGGCTGAGGCAAGAGGATTTCTTGATGCCAGGAGGTCCAGGCTGCAGTGAGTCATGTTTATACCACTGCACTCCAGCCTGGGTAACGGAGTGAGAGCCTGTCTGGGAAAAAAAAAAAAAAATCAAAAAGTGGTTACCATAGAAAGCGACAAGCAAGTGTGAAAACTTTTTTTAATAGACTAGGAATCTTTGGTAAAAATTAT
>NW_012100833.1:0-1213 GCF_000951045.1 Mandrillus leucophaeus | reverse complement strand
GTATTTTTAGTAAAGATGGAGTTTTACGATGTTGGCCGGGCTGGTCTTGAACTCCTACCTCAGGTGATCCACCCTCCTTGGTCTCCCAAAGTTCTGGGATTACAGGTTTGAGCCATTGCGCCTGGACATAGTTAGGACTTCTAATTGACATTGAAATTTTATCCTGGAAGTTGAGTATAAGGGTATGGAGGAAGTCCTATGGATTGTGGCAACAGGATGCCACATACTTTTTTTTCATGATACCAAGTTATAGCTCATCCATAGATTCAGGCTTATTGAATGCACCGTTTCTCAAAGTATTGTCCTTGGTCCAACAGCATCAGAATCTCCTAAGGGTATTCATTACAATTACAGATTTTTTGATCTCACCTCTTAAGGTCCTTTAGAGTTTCTTGAACTGAGACAAAAGGAACAGGTCTTTGTATTCTTGTATTGAGCAATTTTTGAATATGATTGAGGTGGGAGTGTGACCTTGGATTAGGCAGTTTCCTTTAGCTAAAGACAATTGTAATAATCCACGTCAGTAGTTAACATACCCCATGGCTGGAGGAATGAGTGCCTCTGTCCGAAGCAACGACTATAATCCATCCCTTGCACTAGTTAGGTATACTTGTTTCAACCAGCAAGTTCATCTCATTGGTAAAATCTGCCCAGGATTCTGAGTGGTCTGTGTTCTGGAGAAACTTTTGAGAGGAAGGTAGTAAGATAAATTATAGTCCCAGTTACTGAAACTACTCTTGAGAATGCAATGAGTACTCATTTTCTCCCTCCTCTGTCATCTGCTCTAGATTCCTCTTATTTTGGCTAGTATCTTTGCCGGTCTAAGAGGATTACTTGTTTGAGTAAACCAAACCCTCATTCCAAAGGGGCACGAGTCTCTGGTAAGTATGTTTTTCCTAGACTGTGGTTGTTGTACTTATTCATTTACCAACAAAATTGGGAAGTGAAATCCCAACAGAGACCCTGATAGACCACCTGGGTGCCAGATGTATTCTTTCCTGTGGCCATTGTGTAATAGCATCCTTGCCTCTTCCTGAGGATCAGGGTTGATTGCACCTGCAGATATGATCATTCTTTTCCTTGCAACCTGTTATCTGTGGTGAAGAAACTTAAATAATGGCAGGGCATCAGCCATTCCTTAAAGTTCAATAGGACTTTTACTGTATCCTCTGTTGGAAGATTTTCTATTCTGGGAAACCATGTCCTCTAGAAT
>NW_012100832.1:595475-595873 GCF_000951045.1 Mandrillus leucophaeus | reverse complement strand
CAGAAAACCAAACACCGCATGTTCTCACTCATAGGTGGGAACTGAACAATGAGATCACTTGGACTCGGGAAGGGGAACATCACACACCAGGGCCTCTCATGGGGAGGGGAGAAGGGGAAGGGATTGCACTGGGAGTTATACCTGATGTAAATGATGAGTTGATGGGTTCTGACGAGTTGATGGGTGCAGCACACCAACATGGCACAGGTATACATATGTAACAAACCTGCACGTTATGCACATGTACCCTAGAACTCAAAGTATAATAATAATAAATTAATTAAAAAAAAAAAAAAGAAAAATAATGTTGAATACTGGCCCCTACTCTCTTCTGGCTTGTAGAGTTTCTGCCGAGAGATCTGCTGTTAGTCTGATGGGCTTCCCTTTGTGGGTAACCC
>NW_012100832.1:578835-592745 GCF_000951045.1 Mandrillus leucophaeus | reverse complement strand
CCCAGCCTCGCTGCTGCCTTGCCGCGAGATCGCAGACTGCTGTGCTAGCAATGAGGGAGGCTCCGTGGGTGTGGGACCCTCCCAGCCAGGTGTGGGGTACAATCTCCTGGTGTGCCCGTTTGCTTAAAGCTCAGTATTGGGGTGGAAGTTACCCGATTTTCCAGGTGTTGTGTGTCTCAGTTCCCCTGGCTAGGAAAAGGGATTCCCTTCCCCCTTGCGCTTCCCAGGTGAGGGATGCCTCGCCCTGCTTCAGCTCTTGCTGGTTGGGCTGCAGCAGCTGACCAGCACCGATTGTCTGGCACTCCCTAGTGAGATCAACCCAGTACCTCAGTTGAAAATGTAGAAATCACCGGTCTTCTGTGTCGCTTGCGCTGGGAGTTGGAGACTGGAGCTGTTCCTATTCGGCCATCTTGCTCTGCCCCCCAACTTAATCTTGAAACAATGTGATCAGTAGTCATATTCATGATCTCTTTCTCAATGACATTAATCGTCAGAAAAAAGTTACAGGTAAATGACATTAATCATCCTTGAGAAAGAGTTCGTGAATATGACTACTGATCACATTGTTTCAAGATTTAACAAAACTATTAACAATATCTGGAAAAACAGTGTGATTACAATCCAAAATATTTCCAGAAAATTCTAAAGACAACAGAGGAGGAAGTGAAATCTGCATCTACTCAGGAAAGATACACATTTAAAAATAAATATATTATCAGGTTATGTTTGTGTTTATTCTAATGAGCAACAGAGAATTGTAAAGAAATGCACAGGGCATTCAAGAGAGCAAATGATCCTGTAACCTATCTAGAAAGCAAGAAAAATGATTTCTTCATGAAGTTTAAGATTTCCTGTCAAGAAGAAGCCGCCAGCAAAACACTTATGATTTTGTGTGGCACAAGCTTATTCTTGCTGTCTCTACCATCATATGGGGGAAAAATAACCATTAAAATTGTGGGGGCATGTGAGCTACGTGCCCTACATTCAGTGGAAACAGGAGTAACCTGAAGAAACACATTCTCATCTCTCTGGGAGAAGAAGAAAACTTTGATCATTATTGGCAATACTTTCATAATAAGAATAGCTTTTTAAGGAATTACATCAAAATCAATAGAAAGGGATACAGTTTAGACAATGCAGGAAAAAAAATGAAGATTTTTTTGAGAAAAGTTTAGCTGACATTAATAATAGCATCCTCTCTGCCCTTCATGAATTCACATCAGTAGGTAAAGATAAAAGCAGCACTGGATGGTTGGATTTGTTCTGTGATCACCTGGGGAGCAACTTGATCTTTTCACAGAGAGACTTGACAAAGATTTAACACCAGGAGATAAAAGATACTGAGTTTCTCAGAGAAGACATGAGTGCAGCTTTGGATCTCACAATGAAGAGAATAGAGCAGCATTATTCAAGTATGCGTATGAAAGTAATGGTTTTTAAAATTGAGTAAATGCTCTCTGAACATCTCTGTGGCTGCTGGAAACAGTGTCCCTGCTGTGGAGCAATTTGTACAAACACAATTCCTACACACGGAGACCATGGTGTTCCCTTCCTCTGACCTCAGGCTGTCTATGGAGAGGAGTGGTGTAAAACAGGCCATTCTGTCATTGATTGCTTTACTAGTTTTGTAGCAAGTGATTGTTCATTGGTTTTGAGCAATGGTGGAAAAATCCCATATTAGAAGTATCAAAAGGCAGGAGGGGATTATGCCACTTGGAGCATCACTCCAGATTCTTCCACCCAGCCATCTTGGGAATGGCTTTTCTCACTTCAGATCAAAGCTAGAATATAAATGTCAGAAAAAAATGATAGGTAAAGGTAAAATCCCCAACTCATGGGCCAAAATCCAAAAGAAGGACATGCTTGAAGATTTGAAGAAAACAGTGATACTCAATGACCACAAAACAGCCCTAGTGTCTGAATAAAAGAGTCAGTGTAGGACGGGCATGGTGACTCACGCCTGTAATCCCAGCACTCTGGGAGACTGAGGCAGGCGGATCACAAGGTCAGGAGATCGAGACCATCCTGGCTAACATGGTGAAACCCCATCTCTACTAAAAATACAAAAAAATTAGCCAGGCATGGTGGTGGTTGCCTGTATTCCCAACTACTCAGGAGGCTGAACAGGAGAATGGCATGAACCTGGGAGGTGGAGCTTGCAGTGAGCCGAGATTGTGCCACTCAACAAGTCTCTAGGAAGAATTGGTCAAAGCCATTCAACAAGTCTCTAGGAAGTCCCAAACTTTCCCACATTTTTCTACCTTCTTCTGAGCCCTCCAAACTGTTCCAACCTCTGCCTGTTACACCGTTCCAAAATTGTTTTCACATTTTCAGGTATCTTTTCAGCAACACCCCACTCTACTGGTACCAGTTTACTGTATTATTCTGTTTTCACACTGCTGATAAAGACACACTCAAGACTGGGCAATTTACAAAAGAAAGAGGTTTATTGGACTTATTATTCCACATGACTGAGGCGGGGGGGCAGTCTCACAATCATGATGGAAGGAAGGAGGAGCACTCCAGCCTGGGTGACAGAGTGAGACTCCATCTTTAAAAAAAAAAAAAAAAAAAAAGTCAGTGTATCTGAACAATCCCAAAATAACTTCTCTTTACAATTAGAACTGGTATGATTTGGCTCTGTGTCCCCACCCAAATCTCATCTTATAGCTCCCATAATTCCCACATGTTGTGGGACAGACCTGGTAGGAGATGATTGAATCATACTGGCTGATCTTTCCCATGCTGTTCTAGTGATAGTGAATGGGTCTTATGAGATATGATGGCTTTGAAAACCAGAGTTTCTCTGCACAAGCTCTCTCTTTGCCTGTGGCCATCCACGGAAGATGTGACTTGCTCCTCCTTCCTTCCATCATGATTGTGAGACTGCCCCCCCCCAGTCGTGTGGAATAATAAGTCCAATAAACCTCTTTCTTTTGTAAATTGCCCAGTCTTGGGTGTGTCTTTATCAACAGTGTGAAAACAGAATAATACGGTAAACTGGTACCAGTAGAGTGGGGTGTTGCTGAAAAGATACCTGAAAATGTGAAAACAATTTTGGAACGGTGTAACAGGCAGAGGTTGGAACAGTTTGGAGGGCTCAGAAGAAGGTAGAAAAATGTGGGAAAGTTTGGGACTTCCTAGAGACTTGTTGAATGGTTTTGACCAAGATGTTGATAGTGATATGAACAATTAGATCCAGGGTAAGATGGTCTCAGATGGAGACGAGGAACTTGTTGGGAACTAGAGCAAAGATGACTCTTGCTATGTTTTAGCAAAGAGACTGGTGGCATTTTGCCCCTGCCTTAGAGATTTGTGGAACTTTGAACTTGAGAGAGATGATTTAGAGTATCCAGCAGAAGAAATTTCTGAGCAGCAAGGCATTCAAGAGGTGACTTGGGTGCTATTAAAGGCATTCAGATTCAAAAGGGAAACAGAGCATAAAAGTTTGGAAAATTTGCAGCCTGACAGTGCAATAGAAAAGAAAATCCCATTTTCTGAGCAGAAATTCAAGCCCACTGCAGAAATTTGAATAAGTATTGAGGAGCTGAATATTAATCACCAAGACAATGGGAGAAAATGTCTCCAGAGCATATCAGAGACCTTTGCGGTAGCTCTTCCCATCATAGGCTTGGAGGGCTAGGAGGAAAATGTGGTTTTGTGGGCCAGGCCCAGGGTCCTCATGCTGTGTGCAGCCCAGGAACTTAGTGCCCTGCCTCCTAGCTGCTCCAGCTGTGGCTGAAAGGGGCCAACATAGAACTCAGGTCATATCTTCAGAATGTGCAAGCCTCAAGCCTTGACAGCTTCCACGTGGTGTTGAGCCTGTGAGTGCACAGAAGTCAAGAATTGTGGTTTGGGAACCTCCACCTGGATTACTAGATTACAGAAGATGTATGGAAACATCTGGATGCCCAGGCAGAAGTTTACTGCGGGAGGAGGGGGGGTTCCTCATGGAGAACCTCTGCTAGGGCAGTGCAGAAAGGAAATGTGGTGTGGGAGCCCCCGCACAGAGTCCCCACTGGAGCACTGCCTAGTGGAGCTGTGAGAAGAGGACCACTGTCCTTTAGACCCCAGAATGGTAGATCCACTGACAGCTTGCACCGTGCACCTGGAAAAGCCACAGACACTCAGTGCCAGCCTACAAAGGCAGCTGGGAGGGAGGCTGTATCCTGCAAAGCCACAAGGGTGGAGCTGCCCAAGACCATGGGAACCCACCTCTTGCATCAGTATGACCTGGATGTGGGACATGGAGTCAAAGGAGATCATTTTGGAGCTATAAGATTTGACTGCCCCGCTGGATTTCAGACTTGCATGGGTCCTGTAGCCCCTTTGTTTTGGTCAATTTCTCCCATTTGGAATGGCTGTATTTACCCAATGCCTATACCCCCATTGTATCTAGGAAGTAACTAACTTGCTTTTGATTTTACAGGCTCATAGGCAGAGGGGACTTGCCTTGTCTTGGATGAGATTTGGACTGCAGACTTTTGAGTTAATGCTGAAAGGAGTTGAGGCTTTGGGGGACTGTTGGAAAGGCATGATTTGTTTTGAGATGTGAAGATATTAGATTTGGGAGGGGTCAGGTGTGGACTGATATGGTTTGGCTCTGTGTCCCCACCCAAATCTTACCTTGTAGCTCCCATAATTCCCATGTGTTGTGGGAGGGACCTGGTAGGAGATGATTGAATCATGGGGGCAGGTCTTTCCCCTGCTGTTCTCGTGATAGTGAATGGGTCTGATGCGATCTGATGGTTTCAAAAATGGGAGTTTCTCTGTACAAGCTCTCTCTTTGCCTGCTGCCATCCACATAAGATGTGACTTGCTCCTCCTTGCCTTCCACCATGACTGTGAGGCCTCCGCAGCCATGTGGAACAGTAAGTCCAATAAACCTCTTTCTTTTGTAAATTGCCCAGCCTTGGGTATGTCTTTATCAGCAGCATGAAAATGGACTAATACAAGAATCTTTATCGTTTCCAGTTTTTAAAATGAAATGCATGAAAATAAATCAAATAACACATCAAGAGTTGAGGATTTCCAGTAAAAGGACTTCATTGCTGTCTGTCTCAATTCCTTCTGGTTTAAAAACAAATTAGTAAAATACATGAATATATAATGAAATCAAATAACATTCATTTTAGAAACTTCATATCTTAAAATATTATTCTAAATATTGGTTTTTTAATTTAAAAACATACAAAGTCTCCATAAAAAGTCATTTTAACAGAGGAAAATGAAAATAATTTCAGACTGCCACAAATGTCTATAGAATAACTATCTCAATATTTTAACCAATACACAAGTATTGACTGTAAGCTACAAATTGACTTTTTAATTTTTAAGTGGATTTTGTTCGCCCTTTGAAGTTTAGAGGAAATGTTATTAATTCTTAAATGTAAAAGATTCATGAAAAGTTCATGATTCTTAAGCACAACAATATTTAAACATATTCTGTTCTAGGAAAAATAAACCAGAGACTTGACCAAAATAGAAACATCAGCAATTCAGGAAGCATTATCAAGCGAATATGGGAAATACAAATAAAATAGCGGTTTATCTTGTTTATTCATCACTGTCTTCTTCCTAGTTATCTTGCAAATTCCCTATGCATGCTAAGGAAAAAAGAAAACACAAAGCTTAGGAATTGAAAGCAGAGTATTATGTACAACTCTGAGAACTGGCTCCTGGAACAAAACGGTGAAAAGTACCACTTTAATCAAGTATGTGGACAAGGTCAGATTTAATTAAATCATTAATGAATAAAAAAATTCCTTAAGAAAAAACATTTAAAAAGCATATAGTTCTTGCAAATCAACTAGTAAACTCAATTGGGTTCCAATATTTCAATAAGAAATTTGTTTTTATACATAAAAGTGTAATGAAATGCTTTCCTCCAAGTTGGGCATATTTATGACTCTTCACATCTTTTGAATCATAAGTTCATAATCAGAATAAAAATGAAGAGTACTCTGAATCCAAATAGGGCCTTAAAAGGGAAGGAAATCACCCTTCTGCAAACCTATACTTTATGCTAGGTCCTGAAAGCTGATGATCTAAAGCATCTGACAGCTGATGATCTAAAGGAATCCTAGTGCAAAGAAGAAAATTTCTTCAAGTTGGGCATAAACGCAGCTGACTTCTGACTTCCATTTACAGGTTTACTCATTATCCTCCACAGACAATGAAAATAGACAGCCCAGGGAGCAGCAGCTGAATGTCTCAGATCTTCAGAGTTTGGAGATAGGAATGCTGATGTTTATCTCCTTTGTCCCTTCAAAGGGCTTCAAGCATATTCTCAGTGTCAGATCAAATAACCCATGTCTCCAGAAGAAGTTTTGGGACAGGAAAACTGCAAAAGAAACAGGTGTTGTTGAACAGTTGGTTTTTCTTTTATTCTGTGGAAAATAGTCTCAGTGATAGGAGGATCTCCTAAAATGATAAAATTGAAATGGTGATGGAAACAGAACCCCTGCCTCACATGGTGCCTGTCTTTCACATCGTTGCAACCTTCAGGACTGCTCAATGTTCACTTGACATTTTCTGAATGCTTTTATATTTGTTTAATGAATTCACAAAAGCCTTTAGCTAAAGTGAAATAAGTAGTCGGGCACAGTGGCTCATGCCTGTAATCTCAGTGCTTTGGGAGACCGAGGCGGGCGGATCACCTGAGATCAGGGGTTCGAGACCAGCCTGGGCAAACATGATGAAACCCAATCTCTACTGAAAAAAAGAAAATAATTAACCAGTGTGGTGGCACATGCCTGTAATCCCAGCTAATCCCAGTTACTCAGGAGGCTGAAGCATGATAATCGCTTGAACCTGGAAAGCAGAGATTGCGGTGAGCCAAGATCGTGCCACTGCACTTCAGCCTGGGCAACAGAGTGAGACTCTGTCTCAAAAATAATAAAATAAAATAAAATAAAATAAAGGATAAGTAAAGTGAAATATGCCAGGCATAGAAAGATAAATACTGCATGTTCTCACACATAGGTCAGGGCTAAAATGTTGATTTCATATAAGTGGACAGAATTATGGTTACTAGAGATTTGGAAAGGTAGGGGGAGATGAGGAGTAGAGAGAGGTTGGTTAAATAATACAAAATTGCAGCTAGATAGGAGGAATACGTTCTAGCATTCTGTAGTACTGGAGGATGATGATAGTTAACAATATTTGTACATTTTCAAATAGTGAGAAGAAAGAATTTTGAATGTTCCCAACATGAAGAAATGATAAATATTTGAGATAATAGATATAGCAATTGTCCTGATTTGATTAATTACACATTGTATACGTCTAGCAAAATCTCACTCGGTCTCATAAATACATAAAAATATTTTGTGTCCATTAAAAAATTTCTTACAGTTTTTAACAAAAGGTATAATGTATGTTAACTTTGATTTCCCAGCCAAAATCAGTGAGTATAAATTTAAAAAAATCTTTGATAAATTCCTTAGAATTGTAAGCTGTATGATTATTAAATGAGATTCAAAGGCTCTTCTCAAGAGATCACACAAAAAAGTAGAAAAAGGTGAATTGGGATAAAGAAAAAACTGTGTAGAGATGGGGATTTCTGTGATAGAAGTGGAGAGAGTAGTGCTGCCATCAAAGTGGGGTTAGGATTGGAGAGGATTACAGTGTCAGTGGGTTGGGCGGTACTAGGGCAGGAGACCTCATGAGTCAGGAGGGATGAGATCTCAAGAAGGGGAGACACTGGGTCCAGGTACAGCTCACAGGATTAGAAGTGTCCAGAGTTATGAGGTTGGTAGGGATAGGGTTCCCATGGTCAGTGGAATGGGTCTCTCTGAGTCATTGAAACTGGGGAACATAGAGACATGGGAATTTAAGATCACTTCAGTAGATTTAGGGATGTTCCAGTTAGTTAAGGCAGAGATGCAAGTATAGTGGGAAAGGAGTCACAAGACATGTAGGGATGGGGCTAGGAGGGTGATGGATTCTAGGACAACATCAAATGACATGACTAAGATGTGAGTTACTCACTTACATGTGGAATGTGAAATTTGAAATCATACAGGTGGAGAGTAGAATGTTTGTTACCAGAAGCTGGGTGGGGGGGTGGGTGGGGGAAAGCAGAAATGTTGGTTAAAGGGTACAAAGGGAGAAAGGAAGCAAGAAGGAGAGGGTAATTCAAGATGAAGAAGGAGATATAATTCAAGTCGAGAATGCGAGCTTGCGGATGTCCTTAAGAGCACAAACTCAGAAACTTGGCTGTTAGTTGTGTGAAGGGCCTCCACTACTTACTAGATGTGTGACCTCGAATGAGTTAGCTAAACTGTCTCTGCTTCATTTTTTTCATGCATAAAATAGTGTGATCTCAGGGAAGTGTAAGAATAACTGAAAATAATATATATTCCTAGAACATGGTATATGTCCCAATAATATTAGAGTAGCACTGCCAATAGCAGCAGAAGCAGCAATGAAAGCAGCAAAAGTCACATTAATACTGAAATGTAGTTGTGCGTACACTCCAATCTCAATTGTATGGTCCAGAAGAAGAGGATCCAGGTTCTATATTTTGACCCAAGCAGTGATTACAAATGTGTTTGCTTCATTGTTTCTTGTATCTATATTTTATTTTCTCTGAAAATCAGTTTCAAGATAAAGTAGAATTTGAAATATATACCTCAAAAAGGGGATGAGGAATGGAGAGAAGAAAGGTTCCTAGGCCCAGACAGATTTAGAGCATTGTTGGGTTCCTGTGGCAACAGTTATCCCATGTCGTTATTTTTAATGAAATTCAAGGGATCTTCATTTATTCCAAAATGGAAAAGATATGAACCAGGGCATGTTCTCCTAGGAACAACCTGCCTGATAGTTTATGTATCTTTGATGATTTTCCTTTGAACCATTGGAACAATCATGGTTATCTTGTAGTTTACACTGTTATTCCCATCCACTCCTCCATGAAGACACCCAGATCCTCCTTTGAGAGAAGACTTGCTGCCCAGCTCAGGGAAGTGAAGTAAGAAGCCAAGCTTCTTACTGTCAGATCTTCCCAATCTGCCTCAATTGCAGACTTCACCCAAGGCCACATCATTCCCGGGACAGCCTAAGTGACACAGAAAATTAAGAAAGGCCCAACTATTTCAGCCTGACACAGGATCCTCTTCTAATCTTCACTAACTCCAGAGCTCCCCACCTGGTTCAGGGTTTGTGAGGCCCACATCACCGTTCAATTACTTCCTCTGCCAAATCAAACTTTCACCCCCTTTCTTTCACAGATGTTGATACCAAATAAACATCTTGCATCCCACAGGTTTCACCATCTGCTTCTGAACAAAAAACAATCTGCAACATTCTTCAAAGCCTTGGTAAAGATGGTTACATCAAGATAGATTTGAACAATGAAGTGGTGGATAATAAAGAAACAGTACAGCTGGGTGCAGTGGCTCATGCCTGTATTCCCAGCACTTTGAGAGGCCCAGGCAGGTGGATCACCTGAGGTCAGGAGTTCGAGACCAGCCTGGTCAACATGTGAAACCCCATCTCTACTAAAAATACAAAAATTATTCGGGCAAGGTGGCACATGCCTGTAATCCCAGTTACTTGGGAGGCTGAGGCAGGAGAATCGCTTGAACCTGAGAGGCAGAGGTTGTAGTGAACCAAGATTGTGCCACTGTACTCCAGCCTGGGCAACAAAGTGGGATCTGTCTCAAAAAACAAGAACAAAAACAACAAAAAAGAAACAGTAGAAAAATAAAGTATAGGCTGTATGGCATTCTCCTTTTCACAACCCCTGTAGGAAGAGAGCAGCATCCTTTCAAAGGGTAAAAGAATGCAGGCATTCCAGAAGCGATCGATAGGCAAGAAGGTAAACATGATGCAGGGAAGGTGATCCCTAAAGTAGGGCTTAGCCTGTAAGGGTGCTTGGCTTTTTCCAAGAAAGAATTCAATGGTGAGCCAGTGGTAGGGTAGAAGAAAACAGCTTTATTGAAGGGTCAGTGTTACAGCTCCAATGGTGTTACAGCTTCTTCAGAGCCCTGTAGCAGAGCAGGGCTACTCCACATGGACAGTGGGCTGAAGGTAGCAGCTCAGGGCAGTTTTGCAGTCATATTTATAGATTAAAGGGCAGTTTACACAGAAATTTCTCAGGATGTAGTAGTAACTTTTGAATCATCATGTTATTGCCATGGAAAAAGGTGGTAACTTGTGGACATTGCCATGGCCATAGTAAACTGACATGGCACACTGATGGGCATGTCTTAGGGAATGCTGCTTCTGCCCTGACCCTGTTTTAGCTAGTCTTCAATTTGGTCCAATGTCTGAGCCACACCTTTGGAGTTGAGTCCCACCTCCTACCTCATTCCCTTCTCAGAGGTAAGATACCCCACCCTAAGGGACTGCAGAAGGTGGAGACCCATCTTCTGTAACTGCTTCCTACTGAGTTTATGGGCATAAGCTCTTCTTAGTACCAGAGGAATAAAAAAATCTCTGAATACCTGATCCAAGGTGCCTAAAGTCAGGATGCTTTCATTCTCTGGGTTGGCAGGCAGGATAGGTTGGCAGCCTTGTGCCAGCATTGTCTTTCCTGAAACTCCTGTAATCTTGAAGACACAGTTTACTAAGAGGTTAAACAAGCAAGGGGCAAAAATTAGTAATAAGAAGACAACTATCAGACCTCCTAAGAAGGGTAAAATCCAGCTGAAGCTTGAGAAGGCCCTTTTGATAGTTGACCAGTTATAGTTGGGGTCAGTGCCCAGGGTATATCCATGTAACCAGGTAGCTTGCTCGTAGATCATTAGAATGTTAATCTTGACGTTTCCACAATAGTTAATGTATGCGCAGTAGGTTTTATTAATAAGTGCACAGACCCCACCTTGTTCATCTAGTAAATTATCCAATGCTAGTTTTTTTTTTTTTTTTATTGAGAACTAAATTTGCCAGAGAATCTAGGGACTCTTGAATTCCCTTTAATGTCTGACCTGTGCTGGTGGCTAAGGAATCTAGAGTTTGAGTTAAGTTCTTTAGGATTGACTCGTGGTGGACAGCACTGCCCCAGGGTGCTGCTAATCCTATCACTACCCCAACTTCTGCTAGAATTAATCCTATTTCCCACTTACTTTGGTTATTCTTGGGTCTTACAGGGTTATAGACAGTGACCCCCGGAGCAGCAAGGGTGGCCAGTGTATATTCACCTTTGTTTCAAGTTTTTGATATACGAGGGAAAAATGGTCCTAAAAATAACAGGTGGCTTCCTGGGGACTTGAGAGCAGCTATGGGGTGTTCCTTTCTCTCACTCATGGCCACAAACAAAAATGAGCCCAGTAGGACCCAAACAGAAGCCCTAGGTGGTATGATGTTTATCCTTTGCTGCCAAGTTGGGTCTATAGAGATAGTTTTGTCCTGTTTCAGTGGGGGTGGTTGAACAATCTTTGTTTTCCAGAAGAGAGTAGTGCTCCCACCTTCCCAGACTAGGCAGTTGGTTTTCCCTTGTGTGTTCTGATCTGGGAGAAGGCACGATATATGGTCTCCCCACTTACAAGTGGAATCCCATGTACCTTGCTGAGGCGTTGGGAGCATGGCAGCGAAAGTTGGATCAGAGCATCACAGGGAAGCTTCCACTTTTTTGCCATTAGTGCAACGGTGGGGGACAAAAGATAGAATCATTAGTGCACTGGAGGTATAGATACCCAGTTTTCCAGGTCCAGGTAACAGTAGTGGTGGGGTTCAGGAGGAATCCATTAAGTGGGGAACTGGTGAACCCAATTTACAGTCTGAAATATTTTCTTAAGAAGATTTGAGAAACTAATTTGAATAGAGAGTCCTGTCTCAATTAAGGAGTTATAGAGATACTTAACTATTTTCCTCTGCTTAGCCTCAGGGAGGAAGAGTGTTGTTGCCTAGTAACCATAAGAAAGTTCTGTCCATTTAACTTCCTCAGAGGTATAGTATGACGTTGCTGACATGGGTGGAGTACCTGGCATTAATGCAGTGGTCTGGAGTACTGGTGTTTCTTTAGCTGTGACCTTAGCTACTCTATCTGCCAGAACATTTCCTCCCTGAAAATAGAGGTACCCCCTTTTGGTGTCCTGGAAGTGAATAACTGGCACTTCCTTTGGGAGCTGGACAGCATCTAAAAGTTCCAAGATCTTGGAGTAATGTAGTGTGAGGGATCTCTTAGCTATTAGTAATTCCTTTTCTTTCCATATAGCAGCATGAGCATGGAGCACCAGGAACTCATATTTGGGAGCAGTAAATATTTTAACTCTTAAATCTTTCCCCAATTGGAGGGCCCCGATTAGAGCAATTAGTTCTCCTTTTTGAGTGGAAGTCTGGGGTGGCAAAGCTTTTGCCTCAATGACCTCTTATTGACTAACTACTGCATAATCTGCCTTTCTTACTCCCTCATGCATAAAGCCACTCCTACCTGTAAACTACTCCACATTGGGATGAAGCAGGGGCTCATCTTTGAGGTCAGGCCTGCTAGAGTAGGTCTGTTCTATGGTTTCCACATAAGACTGAATGGGTTAGAGATCTGTTTCCTGGAACATGAAGTCTGGCAACAGAGTAGCAGAGTATGAAACTTGACATACTTTAATGGTAACATCTAGGGTATCAAGCAAAAGGGCCTGATATTTAAGTAAGTGACCTCTTATCACTGTGATTGGTGTCCTTTTGCTTCTAGGAAACTCTGTACTTGGTGGGGGGCCACGGCATCTAATTCTTGTCCCAAGGTAAACTTACTGGCTTCTTTTATCAACAGAGTGGTGGTGGTCACAGCTCAAAAGCACCCTGGTCACCCAAATGTCACCTGGTCTAGGTGTCTAGAAAAATAAGTCATTGGTCTAGGGCTAATCTGGAGCCTTTGAGTTAGGGCGCCCAAAGTCCTTGCTTGTTTTTCAGCCACACCGAGAGTGAAAGGTTTTTCTAAGTTAGGGAGTGCCAAAACAGGAGCTGTTTCTGGTTTCCTTTGGGTTAAGAAAGCCTATTGGCAGGTTCTATCCCAAATCAAAGGTTTGTGATCACTGCCTTTTAGAGCTTTATAGAGTGGTTTTGCCATAAGCCCAATCCTGGGAATCCAGATCTGGCAGAATCTGGCCATTCCCCAAAAGGCTCTTAACTATCTCTTAGTTTGAAGGGACTGGAGTGTCAAAATTGTCTCTTTTTTTCCTGGGCCAAAGTCCTTGTCCCAGGAGTGAGCACATACCCCAAGTATTTAACCTTCTGAACAGAGTTCTGGACGTTATGAGGGGATACCCAATACCCTTACTTTTCCAGAAAATTAAGAAACTGGATTGTGTTTCTTTCAGAGTCTTCCCCGTAGGGCTCGAAACTAATAGGTAATCTACATGTTGTAAGAGGGCCTCATTAGTTAACTACAGTTCCCTTAATTCCTTATATAATACATTGCCAAAGGGATGGGAGTTGTCCTTAAAACCTTGGGGAAGGACTGTCCAGGTAAGCTGAGGTGCAGCATGAGTGTCTGAATCAGTTCATTCGAAACCAAAAATATACTGGAAGCCTGGGTATAAAGGTATACAAAATAAATCATCCTTTAAGTCTAACACTGTGAACAAATGAGCATCTTCAGGGACTTAAATCAATATTGTATAAGGATCAGGAACTATTGTTTGAACTAGGACTACTTCCTCATTAACTGCCCTTAGACCTGAACAAATCTATATTCCCCATTTGGTTTCTTTACAGGCAAAATGGGAGTGTTACATGGAGACTGACAGGACTATAATAACCCCTACTTTAGGAACTTTGTTATTCAGGGCTGGATGACCCTATGAGCTTCAGGAATCAAAAAATATTGTTTTTTTTTTTTAAAATTTATTATACTTTAAGTTCTAGGGTACATGTGCACAACGTGCAGATTTGTTACATATGTATACATGTGCCATGTTGGTGTGCTGCACCCATTAACTGGTCATTTACATTAGGTATATCTCCTA
>NW_012100832.1:578175-578690 GCF_000951045.1 Mandrillus leucophaeus | reverse complement strand
TGGCTGCATAGTATTCCATGGTGTATATGTGCCACATTTTCTTCATCCAGTCTGTCACTGATGGACATTTGGATTGATTCCAAGTCTTTGCTATTATGAATAGTGCTGCAATAAACCTATGTGTGCATGTGTCTTTATAGCAGCATGACTTATAATCCTTTGGGTATATCCCCAGTAATGGGATGGCAGGGTCAAATGGTATTTCTAGTTCCAGATCCTTGAGGAATTGCCACACTGTTTTCCACAAAGGTTGAACTAGTTTACAGTCCGAACAACAGTGTAAAAGTGTTCCTATTTCTCCACATCCTCTCCAGCACCTTTTGTTTCATGACTTTTTAATGATTGCCATTCTAACTGGTGTGAGATGGTATCTCATTGTGGTTTTGATTTGCATTTCTCTGATGGCGATTGATGACGAGTATTTTTTCATGTGTCTGTTGGCTGTATGAATGTCTTCTTTTGAGAAATGTCTGTTCATATCCTTTGCCCACTTTTTGATGGAGTTGTTTGTTTTT
>NW_012100832.1:560563-574428 GCF_000951045.1 Mandrillus leucophaeus | reverse complement strand
GTTTTCCAACTTGGTTCCATTTTCCCTATCACTTTCAGGCACACCAATCAGATATAGATTTGGTCTTTTCACATAATCCCATATTTCTTGGAGGCTTTGTTCATTTCTTTTTCCTCTTTTTTCTCTACACTTCACTGCTTGCTTCATTTCATTCATTTGATCTTCAATCACTGATAGTCTTTTTCCAGTTTATTGAGTCAGTTACTGAAGCTTGTGCATTTGTCATGTATTTCTCGTGTTATGGTTTTCACCTCTATCAGTTCTTTTAAGGTCTTCTCTGCGTTGATTATTCTAGTTATCCATTCATCCACCCTTTTTTCAAGGTTTTTATTTTCTTTGCGCTGGGTGTGTAGTTCCTCCTTTAGCTCTGATAAGTTTGATTGCCTGAAGCCTTCTTCTCTCAACTCGTCAAGGTCATTCTCCATCCATCTTTGTTCCATTTCTGGCGATGAGCTGTGTTCCTTTGGAGGGGGAGATGCACTCTGATTTTTTGAATTTCCAGCTTTTCTGCACTGCGTTTTCCCTATCTTTGTGGTTTTATCTGCCTTTGGTCTTTGATGATGGTGATGAACTGATGGGATTTTGGTGTGGGTGTCCTTTCTGTTTGTCAGTTTTCCTTCTTACAGTCGTGACCCTTGGCTGTAGGTCTGTTGGAGATTGCTGGAGGTCCACTCCAGACCCTGTTTGCTTGGGTATCAGCAGCAGAGGCTGCAGAAGATAGAATATTGCTGAACAGCGAGTGTTGCTGTCTGACTTTTGTTCTGGAAGCTTCATCTCAGGGGTGTACCCCTCCATGTGAGGTGTGAGGTGTTGTTCTGCACCTAGTGGGGGATGTCTCCCAGTTAGGCTACTCAGGGGTCAGGGACCCACTTGAGCAGGCAGTCTGTCCATTCTCAGATCTCAACCTCTGTGCTGGGACATCCGCTGCTCTCTTCCAAGCTGTCAGACATGGGCATTTACCTCTGCTGAGGTTTCTGCTGCTTTTTGTTTCAAAATATTGTTTTTTTTTTCCCCATGGGTAATTAACACTGGGTTTTAAAATAACCTGGACTTGGGAGTACATTAACAGCTCTTCCAGGAACTTCCATGTCCCAAATAGAGGGGTCTACTCAAGAAACAATATGTGATGCAAGAGAGGTCTTCTCCTTATCTTTGTTAAGGCCAGCACTTAGAGCTAGGAGAATCATCACTTCCTGGTCTGTTGCCTTTTTATGAGGCACCCCAAATTGAACTGTATCCTGTAATTAGGAAAGTAAGTCTCCCTCCAGTAGAGGGCTAGGACACTCAGGCATAAGTAAAACTGAGGGAAAATGTATGGTCCTCAACGGTGTAACCAAGGAGGTGGGCAGATCTCCCAATTTTTGGTTGGCCATCAATTCCTGTTGCTGGACAAGAGTGGTAAGACAGCAACCCTGAGAAATTGGTTAAAAATAAGTAGCCAGCTCCTGTGTCCAATAAGAACTCAGTACTCTTGCCTGCTCTATCAGGGGTTATTGAGGCTCCTCTGTGGCAATGGTAAGGTGTCTAGTGGGACCCATAGAAGACCTCAGACCTTCTCAGGCCTCTGCTTTCTTAGCCATTATACATATGGGTGTTTCAGACGCCCTCTTAAGCCTGGGGCAGTCCTTCTTCCAGTGACCTTCTTGATTACAGAAGGCACAGTGATGTTGGTCTCGAGGCTGGTCAGTGAGGGTCTCTCATCTGAGCATCCCAGATGCCAGTCTCACCACATTTCCTTGAGGTGGGTAATCCTGAGGCAGCAGCGCCTAAAACAGCCACTAACAATTGTGCTTATTGGCCAATTCTTTTGGTGCTTGTCTCTTCCTCTGCACTGTCCCTATTAATGTAAACTGTGAAGGTAATATCTAAAAGTTGGCTCTTGGGGGTTTGGGATCCCATTGCTACTTTTTGTAGCTTCTTCCTAATGTCAGGGGCAGACTGAGTAATACAATGTGCACCCAGGAGAGCTTACCCTTCTTTGGAGTCTGGGTCTGTATTAGTATATTTCCTGAGTGCTTCAACCAAATGGCCCTGAAATGAAATGGGATTTTCATCTTTCTTTTGAGTTATTTCTTTCACTTTACCATAATTAACTGGTTTAACCACACCCTTTTTTATATCAATGATTAAACAAATTAGCATATGATTTCTGTGTTCAGGATCTTGACATCCTCTCTGATAATCTCACTGAAGGTCTAGATCTGGAACTGCATCTACTCCCACATAAAATGGCAAGGCCTGGGTTATGCACAGCCACCCCTTCTGCATGTTCATGAGCAATACCTAGAATTCTTTGTTTTTCTGCTACCGTACAAGAAGTGGATAATATTTGCATGGCATACCAAGTTAAATAAAAAGACATGATCAACTTAACAAACTCCTCTACATATTTCCCTGGATCGTCCAAAAACTGACCACATTTTTCCCTGCACAAAGCCAAATCAGGCATAGAAAAAGGTACATATACTCCAGCCACTCCTCCATGTCCATCAGCTACCCACCACAATGGACACATGTTCAATTCTGGGGGCTGATATGGGGCCCCATTTCTGGTGGTACTGGTTAGGCTTACTTCTTCAGGCAGTAGAGGATATGGGCCATGGCCCGTTGGATAAGTGGGAGGGGTGCCTGATGACCTTGAGGTGGAACCTTGCACTAGAGAACTGGTAGGGGATCTGAAGAGGGCCACAAGTCTCCTAGGAGTAGTAGCTAGGAGAGGTCATCTAAGATATCTGGCATGTTTTCTGGGTGCCTGGGGTATCATGAACCAGACATATTCTACAGGTAGTCCTTAAGTTAGAATCCTGGTAGAGGGTTATAAAAACCTGCATATTAAGGAACTTCTTCCCATTTTTCTTCCTTTTTACAAAGCAAATCTAATTGTACAATATCATTATAATGTAAAGAAGCATGCCTAGGCCAAATCTGTTGGTTTACCAATTTGTATTGAATTCAAACATTATTGCAATAGTAAATGAGTTTTTTTCCTTTTCAATTTGTCTAATAATTTGAATTTACTCCAACTGTCTAAGAGACACCCTAGTGGTGAGTCTTTTGGGATGCTTATTTTTGTCCCAACGTCTAGTAAGGGTCTCTACAGGGGATTTCAGTTAGCCTAAGTTTAGCAAATGCTTAATTACTTTTTCCTTTTAGTTTCCCACTTTCTACAAAATATAGATAGCAACGTGTTACAAAAATGGATTATGAGCTACAAATGGGCAGTTGGATTTTTTTATTTTTATTTTTTATATGGAGTCTCATTCTGTTGCCCAGGCTGGAGTGCAGTGGCATGATCTCGGCTCACTGCAACCACCACTTCCCAGGTTTAAGCAATCCTCCCACCTTAGCCTCCCAAGTACCTGGGATTACAAGCATGTGCCACCACACCTGGCTAATTTTTTGTATTTTTAGTAGAGAAGGGGTTTCACCATGTGGTCCAGGCCGGTCTCGAACTCCTGACCTCAAGTGACCCACCTGCCTTCGCCTCCCAAACTGCTGAGATTACAGGTGTGAGCCACTGCACCTAGCCTGGCAGTTGGATGTCGAGCCTAAATTCCACAGAGAGTGAGGGTTGGGTAGAGAAGGGCTAAACAAATGGTGACTGTGGAAGGGAAGAAGGGGAGGTGCAAATGGCATTGCCCAAGGAGAGACCCTGGAGGTTTTGACTTGCTAGAGAACCTACCCAGTAACAGAGACATCAAAAATATATTCTGGTGGCCACTTGTCTACCACTGTGGGTGGCTATGCATCAGGCCAGGAGACTGGGGACTCCCAGTTCCTTTGATCAAGAGGGTCTTGAGCAAAGTAGCAGTAAGTCAGTACATTGGAAAGGGCCTGCAACCGGCTATTAGGAAAATAATACTTCTAACTTCAGGGCAGAAAAAGGTAGGACTGCTATTGTGGGTCCTACCACTATTGTGGGCTATAACCCACAATCCTGGAGGGAATGTCAATGCCAAATACCCCAGGGCATCTCCAAGGCAACCAAAATCAATTCTGAAAACTCAGAGTGCCCTAGTTTCAGCCAATGAGGGTCACCACACCAAATGCTGATACCCTCAAGGCACCCAGGGTGCAGCTAACTGTGAACCCAAGACCAAGTTGGGGTCACCAAGCAATGTGACTCTGCCATCTCATAGTTGACACAATGGGAGACCTCTCACAACAAAGTGTCTTGCCTTAAGCAATTACCCAAACACAGTTAACAGGAAGTTAAAAGCAAACTGCAAACAAAACATACATTTTAAAACTGAAAATAAAATGACTGATGGAACAATAAAATGGAATCAAGGAGAAAGGACTTAGGGGAGGAGTGACAAGGATGTATTTTAGGATGCTCAAATGATGGGAGACTTCTAGCCAATCACCTAGCCAAAGGCTTTTATTATATTTCCTAGTTCTCTTGATACTGTGTGGGTGGGAGCAGAGGGGACACTCACCCATCCACTAGAGCCAAAATGGCACTGACTATCTTCCACGTGGAACCCGGGTGGAGATCTCTCCAGGATCCCTCAGTGGGGTGGACTCAGCTGCTATGGAGGAGGGGGCCAGCATGAGGGCTGCTAACCCACCAGCCTGCTGGTCAGAGCAGGTCTCACATGAGGCAGTGGCACTGTGGCCACTGGTGGGCTCAGCTGCCATGGTAGGGGCCAGCATGAGGCTGGTAACTCAGCAGCCTGCCAGGTTGAGTGGGAGGTCCCACATAAGGCAGTGGCATTACAGCCACTTGACTGTCCTGTTGTCTCCACTGCCTGCCAGGGAAAATGATGGTTCTGAAAAAAACCTTTGATTAGCGTTAGAGCTGTTAGGTGTTACAGCTCCACTTTGCTGCCTCTCTGCTTGGTATCCTGCAGATCGCTGTTTCTCACCATCTTGTTGACTGCTTTCCCACCCACTGCCATCTCACCATCACCCTGCCATTCATTTCTCTTGCCATCTTTTATGCCTCTGTCTTCTTTCTTGGCCCCACGTTGAGTGTCATGCTGATGCAGGGCAGGGAAGCCCCAAAGTAGGGCTTAGCCTGTGAGTGTTCTTGGATTCATCCTGGAAAGAATTCAACGGTGAGCCAGTGGTAGGGTGGAAGAAAACAGCCTTTTTGAAGCAGGAGTGTTACAGCTCTGGTGGTGTTACAGCTTTGTGACTGCTTTTGCAGAGCAGGGCTATGCCATAGGCAGTGTGCTGAAGGTAGCATTGCCATAGAAAGGGGCGGTAACTCCCAGATGTTGCCATGAGAGAGGTGAACTATCATGGCACACTGGTGGGAGTGTCTTATCAAAAGCTGCTCCTGCCCTGTCCCTGTTTTAGCTAGTCCGCAATTTGGTCCAGTGTCTGAGCCTGTCTCCAGAGTTGAGTCCCACCTCATACATCAAACAGTGACCCACAGCCCTGTTGAGAGTAGTAGAGAGAATCATGAGACATAGTTGTTAGATGGGGAACTCATTAGTAAGTGATCATTAGGTAACAGAAAACAGGCAAGTAAAAATAAAGGAGATAAAACCGATGAGCAGAGCCAGAACAGATAGATTTTTTTTTTTTCCCCGCATGGACTTGGAATTGGGGGTAGAAGGGCTAGAGTTGAAGATGGAAGCCTAGGCCTTGCAAATGTATTCCTTAGGAGGAGGAGGAGTGAGATGGACATAGTAGTTAAATCAAGCCAAAACAAGAAGCCTTGCCTTGTTCCTATGTGTTCCAGTCTGAAATTGTTCTTGGAAGAGCTAAAGCTTTATCATCCTATGTACTGGGGAGGCACCTATGTGTGCAAGTAGAGATTTCCCTCTTATATCAGCCAGGTTAACTCCATAAAGTTTACCCAAAGCCTTTTCTGTCTCAGCATGTAGTTTTTCTTGGTCTCTGGAGTTCCAATGAGGTTAAAAAAGGGAAATCATAATATATAATTTTAAAGATACAGAATGGCAGTGTCAAAAGCAACTACTGGTCTTAGTAAGAGCATCATAGACAGTTCCATGATGAATTAATTTGCTCTTTTTCTGACTCCCATGTTAACCATAGATATCCTTCTTAGGCTTCCCATCTTAGCTCTGAGGCCCTAAGTTTGGCTTCTGGCTAAAATTGCACAGAAGTTGCAGACATGTCTTTCACCAACAGATGGTGATAAAGAGCTGATCAGGATACTGAATTCTGAGATTTTCCCAACTCCTGTACAGTTAACATTTTGGGCCAGATAATTTATTGTGGGGAACTGTTCTGTGCATTATAGGATGTCTAGCAGCACCTCTGGCCTCTACTCACTAGATGCTAGCAGCACTGTTCATAGTCATGACAACAAAAATGTCTCTAGACATTGTTAAATGTCCTTGAAACATCTGGATTGCCCCATTGAGAGCTACTATGAAATGTGATGTTTAAGTTTTAAATATGAAAACAAAAAAGAATAAAATTTTGAAGGAATTTTTGAAAATCTTTGTTGTTGTTTTTTAAAATAACGTGTATTCATTGAAAAAATGTTTAAAAATATAGAAAAACATAAGAAAGAAAAAAGCACAGAAAATCCCATCATTTAAATTACCTTCTGTGAACATTTTAATAACAATTCTTTCAGGCATATAACTACACAGTTAAATATGTATAAATTTGCATTTATGGCAATGTATAGTATACATACTCTCCTATAATCTCCTTTTCCCTCAAAATCAACTAAGGATATCTTTCTAGGTCAACAAATATTGGTGTAGTTTAATAATTAACTTTAATGCCTATATAATATCCCTTTATATGTAATTAACCAGGTCACTACTGATAGCCAACCAGGTTCCTACATTTTCACTATTATAAATAGCATGACAATTAACATCTTTGAGCATATGTTTTTGAACAGCTTGAGAGTGAGATTATTTCACACTCATTTCCTATGTGTCTACAATTTTGCCAGGACCCAGACCTTTAGGGAGTAGATCAGACATAGATTTTCTTCCAAGGATGTGCAAAAACTGGTGGAAAGAATGCAAATGGTATAATGGGAATGTTTCTAACACAAAGAAATATAAAAGCTTGAGGTGATGGGTACCCCATTTACTCTGATGTGATTATGATGTATTGTATTCCTGTATTAAAATATCTTATGAACCCCATAAATATATATACCTACTATGTATGTGTGTGTATATATATGTGTATATATATATACAAATTAAAAAATAAAATGAAATTCCTTTATATACCAGAAGAATGTGAACAGAAGACAATAAAATATAAGTAGCATGGAAATGCAGGGTGTAAACATTGACAAAAGATGAAGACATAACTGATTGGATGTCAGGGATATCTTCACAAACGTAGGCCTTGAAATAGGTAATAAGCAAATTAATCTCAGCTCCTTTTTCTTCAACTATAGTTGTTACAGCAATCACTTGTTTAAATGCCAGTTTCTCTATTTCCCCTGCTCCCTGTGTGAGGACCGTAGCCAGCTTTCTCTTCTTCTTCTTTTTTATATCCTATATTTATTACAGGATCTCACACTTATCTTTAGTAAAGTTTGCTGAATGGAGGTATTCATGAGAAACTTTCCTGCCTGAAGAGCATTCTCCAAAATAGAGAGAAGGAAGAATTACATAGCAGAAATAAGACTATGGATTCAAGTTCAAATTCTCTCCAATTTCCAAAACTCAAAGACAGATCAGGAAACAGAAACAGGAAAGAGGGAGTGGAAAAGAAAAAGGTAAATTAATATGCACTTCTGTGATCTCTTACTCTTTCTCTTTCTGTGATTCTCTTTCCTCTTTTGAAAACCTTATCCAAGGAGAAATATCAGTGACTTCAGAGGTGCAATTGGGGGTGATCCTAAGGCTTACCTATGACTCAGATGATGTACAGAAACATTTTACTCTCTTTATTTTAGTCTATAATTTGATATTCCTCTCAAATCCCCATCCACTGGTTAGCAGGAGAAAAAAAAAACAACAAACCAAACTAATAGTTCAATCTAATTTTCATTTAGTCTAACCTGACAATTTAATATATTTTTAGGAATTATTCATGCTCTATTGGGTGAAATGATGCTTGATCACTAAGGAAGCCTTCCCCTGCTTCTCATCCCAATGTGTGGTGGAAAGAATGTGGTTTATTCCAGCTCCTGGTGTTGAGAAGGAACTCTAGTCTCAGGCTGGTTTTACTGTTGTGGCAGTTCCATCTGCTGGTCTCTCGAGCACTGTTTTTTATGAACCTAGTTGTTCAACATTCTGCAGGACACCACTGCTGAACTGCTAGTTCACATGGGTTCTACACTTTCTACAGGGACAATGTTTCTGAGTTGCTAATGCTGTAAGAAAAATTTTGCTGTCTGCAGAACCCTGAGTTGACTGCCACATCCTCCAGCCTGCAAGTTGGTCAGCAGTCCACACTCTTTTATTGTCAAGTCAACTCATTCAGCTATGGAGGCCTATTAAGAGCCCACAGGGTTTCAATTCAATATCTAAATCACAGAAAAACTCAAGGCATCTTTGTAAAGTTAAACTCTAGGGGCTCTCTCTACTTGACTGTGATGTGCTACATTTCTGTGACTGAGTCCTAAAGTTGATGCATGGCATAATTAATCCATTTGGATGTCAAAAGACTGATATTACCTCAGTCTTATTTCTCTCTACTTTTCTTTCATAAAGAATTCTAACTCCTTCCAGACAAATGAATGTCTCTGGTAGAGTAAGAAGAAACTTTAAGTATGACATTTTTATCTACATCCTCATCTTCACTTTTGTTGTCTGATAAGGTCGAAGCCTTATCCTGTGCTCTCTTCACTGCACCTCCAGGTGTTTAGTCTAGAAAGCTTGAGATTTGGAAGATCAGTGGGAGAGAGACTAGAAGAAAACAGCCTGCACACACCACATGATACCGGTCTTGAATTCTCACAGACAGAAATGCCTTTCTTTATTTCTAAAATTCTTTCATCATAATTAAGAATCATACGTGTTGGAAGCTTGTCCATTCATTCAACACACATTCGCAGAGTACCTATTATGTGCAATGTGCTCTGGCCAGCACAATGTGTAACCCACTGTGTTAATTTCTATTCCTGCTGTAACAAATTACAACAAATTTGGTGGCTTACAACCACAGATTTATCTTAAGTTCTGGAGGGTAAAGTCCAAAATTAGGTCTCATGGGGCCGAAAACAAGGTATTGGCAGGGCTTCCTTCCTTCTAAAGGCTCTCAGTGACATTCATTCCCTTGTCCTTCCTGCATCTAGAAACTGCCTGCATTCCTAGACTCCTGACCCCCTTCCACCTTCAAAACCAGCAATGGCCATTCAAGGTTTTCAGTGTATTGTTCAAATTCTGACCCTGCTACCTCCCTTTTATAAGGACCCTTGTGATTATATTGAACCCACCTGGATAATCCGGGATAATTTTCTTGTCTCAAGATTGGTAATTGTATTACATCTACAAAGTCCTTTTTTTGCCATCTGAGGTACCATGTACAGGTTCTGGGGAGTAGGAATGTGGACATCTTTGGGGGACATTTATTTATCAATAGCATACTCAAAGAGAGACTAGCCCTCAGTGAGTCAAATGACTACAAAACATGTGGCTAATCTTTTTTAAATACTTTTTTTTTTTAGCTAAAATATAACTGTTAAACAAATACTAAAAAATGCTCAGAATGTATATGTACAGCTCAGTGAATCTGACACAAGACATACACATTCCAGTAACCACCATTCAGGTCAAGTTATGGAGCATTACCAACACCCCAGTATTCTTTCCTTATGCCCTCTTCTAATCACTATACCTTCTCTCACTCCCCAAAAGCAGTTTAACACCATAGATCAGTTCTGTTTCTTAGACAGGAATTGAAATGATACAATATGTATGTTTTGTGCCTGACTTCCTTCACTCAATATTATGTTTGTAAGATCTATCCATGTTACTATATGGGGCTATCATAGTTCATTTTCTTTTCTTTCTTTTTTTTGAGACAGAGTCTGGCCTTGTTTCCCAGGCTGTAGTGCAATGGTACGATCTTGGCTCACTGCAACCTCTGCCTCCCAGGTTCAAATGGTTCTCCTCCCTCAGTCTCCTGAGAGCTGGGATTACAGGCATCTACCACCATGCCCAGCTAACATTTGCATTTTTTTTAGTAGAGACAGGGTTTCACCATGTTGGCCAGGATGATCTCGATCTCCTGACTGTGATCTGCCTACCTTGGCCTCCCAAAGTGCTGGAATTACAGGTGTGAGGCACTGTGCCCGGCCTCATAGTTCATTTTCTTTGTTGTATAATGGATTGTATGACCAGATCACAGTTTATTTATCCTTTATGCTGATGAACATGTGGGTTGTTTTCAGCTTGGGGGTATTTTAAATAGTGTTTCTATAATTAGTTTTGCACATGTCTTTGGTGCACATATACAAACATTTCCATTAGGCATATACAACAAGTAGAATTGTTTGGTTATGGCATATATATATCGTTAATGTCAGTAGAGAATACCAACCAGTTTACATTTTTTTAAATTACACTTTAAGTTCTGGGGTACATGTGCAGAACATGCAGTTTTGTTACATAGGTATACAAATGCCATGGTAGTTTGCTACACCCATCAACCCGTCATCTACATTAGGTATTTCTCCTAATGCTATCCCTCCCTCAGCCCCCTCCGCCCCACAGGCCCCAGTGTGTGATGTTCCCTGCCCTGTGTCCATATGTTCTCATTGTTCAACTCCCACTTATGAGTGAGAAAATGTGGTGTTTGTTTTTTTGTTCTTGTGTTAGTTTGCTGAGAATGATGGTTTCCAGCATCATCTATGTCCCTGCAAAGGACATGAACTATCCTTTTTTATAGCTGCATAGTATTCCATGGCATATATGTGCCACATTTTCTTCATCTAATCTATCATTGATGGGCATTTGGGTTGGTTTCAAGTCTTTGCTATTGTGAATAGTGCCGCAATAAACATACGTGTGCATGTGTCTTTATAGTCACATGATTTATAATCCTTTGGGTATATACCCAGTAATGGGATCACTGGGTCAAATGGTTTCTGGATCTGGATCCTTGAGGACTCACCACATTGTCTTCCATAATAGTTGAATTAATTTACAGTCCCATCAATGGTGTAAAAGTGTCTCTATTTCTTCGCATCCTCTTCAGTATCTGTTGTTTCCTGATTTTTTAATGATCGCCATTGTAACTGGTGTGAAATGGTATCCAATTGTGGTTTTGATTTGTATTTCTCTAATGACCAGTGATGATGAGTTTTTTTTTCGCTATGTTTATTGCCTGCATAAATGTCTTGTTTTGAGTGTCTGTTTAGATCCTTCATCCACTTTTTGATGGGGTCTTTTTTTTTTCTTGTAAATTTGTTTAAGTTCTTTGTAGACTCTGTATATTAGTCCTTTGTCAGATAGATAGATTGCAAAAATTTTCTCTCATTCTGTAGATTGCCTGTTCGCTTTGATGATAGTTACTTTTGCTGGGCAGAAACTCTTTAGTTTAATTAGATCCTGTTTGTCAATTTTGGCTTTTGTTGCCATTGCTTTTGGTGATTTAGTCATGAAGTCTTTCCCCATGCCTATGCCTGAATGGTATTACCTAGGTTTTATTCTAGGGTTTTTATGGTTTTAGGTCTTAGGTTTAAGTCTTTAATCCATCTCATCTTGAGTTAATTTTTGTATAAGGTGTAATGAAGGGGTCCAGTTTCAGTTTTCCCCATATGGCTAGCCAGTTTTCCCAACACCTTTTATTAAATGGGGAACCCTTTCCCTATTGCTTGTTTTTGTCAGGTTTGTCAAAGATCAGATGGTTGTAGATGTGTGGTGTTATTTCTGAGGCCTCTCTGTTCCATTGGTCTATATATCTGTTTTGGTACCAGTACCATGCTGGTTTTATTACTTTAGCCTTGTATTATAGTTTAAAGTCAGGTAGCATGATGCCTCCAGCTTTTTTCTTTTTGCTTAGGATATTCTCGGTTATGCGGACTCTTTTTTGGTTCCATATAAAATTTAAAGTAGTTTTTTCCAGTTCTGTGAAAAAAGTCAATGGGAGCTTGATGGAGATTGCACTGAATCAATAAATTACTTTGGGCATGTGTGAGGAAGGTACTTGTTCTAGCATTCACCAAATTCCAGATAAGAGACATGAAGTTCTCTGGTAGTACTTTTCAATCTCTCATCAACAAACTTAAGATTAGTTTCTTCTTTCCTTATTTCTCTCCACCAACCTTCAACTATCTCTCTCTTTCATACCCTAAAAAAGATGAAGGCTTAATGCTTGTAAGTCATCTCTTGATCACCTCCATGTACATCCTCCCAAATGGTATAGCACCTCAGTTTAGAATGTGGAGGTAAATGGCAAATGTTGCTTTATTTTTAGATTTCAGGTAATATTTCTATGGTATGACATTAGTATAGAGGCAATAATGTAACTGAACTTTTGGGAAGTTGAGTCAAGGAGTGTAAGTTTAAAATAATGTACCATAATATTTTAATTCATGCTCCACCAGACACATCACTCAATTATTTCTTTTTCTTTTTGAACATTCTAGTAAATTTAAGAATATACTTCTGGAAATTCATTATTATAAACATTATTGTTTTACAGTACAGCAAATGAGGGCAATGCCCACTTTTAATTTATCATTTCAGGGCATGCTGACATCTGACAGCCATCTTTTGCAACAGAACTTTCTTTGGCTAACATGCCAGTTATGCCTACTTGCCCAGAAGATCAGAATGGCCTAAGATACTAATGTGCCCTACACCAAGCAGCCTTAATTGATAATTGATGAAAATTATTGTGTAAAACCCCCTAGATTTCTGATATAGTTTGGATGTTGTCCCCTCTAAATCTCATATTGAATTGTAATTCCCAATGTTGGAGGAGGAGCCCGGTGGGAGGTGATTGGGACATTGGTGTAGATCCCTCATGGCTTGGTGCTGTCCTCACAATAGTGATTACTCACAAGATCTGATTGTTTAAAAGTGTGTGATATCCTCTCTTCCCTACTCTCTCTCTTGCTCCCTCTCTCGCCATGTGACATGCCTGCTCCCACTTTGCCTTCACCACCAAAAGTAAAAGCTCCCTGAGGCCTACCCAGATCTGAGTAGTTGCTAGTGCCAGGCTTCCTGTACAGTCTGCAGAACTGTGACCCAATTAAGTCTTTCTTTATAAATTACCCAATCTTGTTTATTTTTTATAGCAATGTAAGAATGGCCTACACAATCTCTTACATCGGAGGTGAAATATACTTCTGAGATACATGTTTTACTCTTTCCAAGAATTCCTTAGGAAGATTAGGATTCAATTGCCCACAAAAACGTGCCTGATAACTCACTCATTATTGAGTATTTTCTTTGTCTGTTTCCCTCTTGCAAATTCTACTAGTTTCTCCTGGAATTGCTTCCTAAATATACTATGTATTCAAATTCTTGCTCAGAATCAAATTCTGAGGGAACCCACATTAAGATAAACTGACTGTTCCTAAGCAAAAAGAACAAAGCTGGAGGCATCATGCGACCTGACTTCAAACTATATTACAAGGCTACAGTAACCAAAACAGCATGGTACTGGTACTAAAACAGAGATATAGATTAATGGAACAGAACAGAGTCCTCAGAAATAGCACCACACATCTACAAACATCTGATCCTTGACAAACCTGACAAAAACAAGAAATGGGGAAAGGATTTCCTATTTAGTAAATGGTGCAGGGAAAGCTGGCTAGCCATATGTAGAAATCTGAAACTGGATCCCTTCCTTACACCTTATACAAAAATTAATTCAGGATGGATTAAAGACTTAAATGTTAGACCTAAAACCATAAAAACCCTAGAACAAAACCTAGGCAATACCATTCAGGACCTAGGCATGGACAAAGACTTCATGACTAAAACACCAAAAGCAATGGCAACAAA
>NW_012100832.1:514801-559958 GCF_000951045.1 Mandrillus leucophaeus | reverse complement strand
AATGATAGACTGGATGAAGAAAATGTGGCACATATATACCATGGAATACTATGCAGCCATAAAAAAGGATGAGTTCATGTCCTTTGCAGGGACATGGATGCAGCTGGAAACCATCATTCTCAGCAAACTATCACAAGGACAGAAAACCAAACACTCAATGTTCTCACTCATAGGTGGGAATTTAACAATGAGAACATATGGACACAGGGCAGGGAACATCACACACTGGGGCCTGTGGTGGGGTAGGGGACTAGGGGAGGGACAGCATTAGGAGAAATACCTAATGTACATGATGAGCTAATGGGTGCAGCAAACCAACATATTACATGTATACCTATGTACCAAATTTGCATGTTGTGCACACGTACCCTAGAACTTAAAGTAAAATAAAATAAAGTAAAATAAACTGATTGCTTATAATTTTTTTCCCTTGGCTGAAAATTATCTTTGAATTCATGCTGTTTCTGCATCCTTTGGAAGTATTGCTCTGATACTAAAGACAGAAAATGACACTACAAGAAAATAAAATTACAGGCCAATTCATCTAATGAACATAGTTGCAAAAATTCTCAAAAAAAGTATGACCAAACTGAACTCAACGAGTGTTGAAAGGATCATTCACCATGATCAACTGGGATTTATTTCACAGATGCAAGGATGGTTCAACATGTGCAAATCAATAAATGTGATATGCCACATGAATACAATGAAGCTTCTGCATAGCAAAGGAAATAATCATTAGAGTGAAAAGACAACCTATAGAATGCATAAAAATATTTTGAATCATACATCTAATAAAGGGTTAATATCCAAAACATATCAGGAACTCAACTCAGCAGGAGTAACCTGAGTAAAACATGAGGAAAGAACCTAAATTGACATTTCTTAAAATTAGACATAAAAATGGCCAACGGGTATATGAAAAAGTTCTCAAGATTCATAATCTTCAGGGAAATGGAAATCAAATGAAATATCACCTTCCATCATTTAGATTATCCAAAAAACAAGATACGGTAAGTGTTGGTTAGGATATGGAGAAAAGGGAGCTCTCGCACACTGTTGGTGGAAATGTAAATTGGTACAGACATTAGGGAAAGCAGTATGAAAGTTCCTCAAAAAGTTAAAAATAGAGCCAATATAACCAAAGAATATGAAATTAGTATGTTTAAGAGATAGCCGCACTACTGTTCTCAATAGCTAAGCTCTGGAATCAACCTAAGTGTCCAACAATGAATGAATGGATTAAAAAATGTGATACACACACACACACACACACACACACACACACAAGAAAATCTTTCCTTTTTAAAAAATAAGGAAATCTGGTAATTTGCAACAACGTGAATGAATCTGGGGAACATTATTTTAAGTGAAATAAGCCAGGTATAGGAAGAAAAATATCACATGATTTCACTTATATGCAGAACCTGTAAGCTGAATTCACAGAAACAGAGAGTAAAATGGTGGTTACCGAATGTTGAGGTAGGGGGATTTGGGAGATGCTGGTCAAAGGACACAAAACTTCAGTTAGACAGGAGGAATGAGCTCAAGAGATTTATTGTAGTTCATGGCGATTACAGGTAATTAGAACATATTGTATACTTGAAAATTGCTGAGAAAGTAGACTTGAACTGTTCCTGATGCAAAAAAGATAAGTATATGAAGTAAAGCATATGTTAGTTGGCTTGATTTAGCAATTCCATAAAGTATACATATTTTAAAACATCATGTTGTACTACATTAATACATACAATTTTTGTCAACAAAAATAATAAACAAATGTTTCATTTCTAAAAGGAAACAATAAAATAATATTGATTCTTTAAAAGGCTTTTTACTATTTATCCATATAGCAGCCAAAATGTTTTAAGCACTATTTACTAAGTAGTTGTCTAAGTACCTGATACTTATTATCTTATTTAATCTACCCAACAATATCATGAGAGGAGGCCCGTAAATATCACCACTTTTGACATCAGCAGACTAAGGTACAAAGAATTTAATTTAGCATCCAAAGATGCATAGATGACCAAAGGAAGACCGGGATTGAAATGCAGGCACTCTGGTCTGCTTTCTCATCACTACTCTAAAATATCCCCTCATAGCAAAGAAGAAGATTCACCAAATTTCAAATGAAAAAAACCCAGGACCTTCATCATCACAGACATTTAAATTTATATGTACAACAAAAAGGAAAAATTTATAAGTGATTTTTGATTCATTCCAAATTTCTTAATTTTCTCAGTTTTTATAATAAACAGATTAATTTTATAGATTAGCTTTACTTTTTATTTTTTAGGGTTTAGCTTTACAGATTAAATAATGTAATATTATTTCTGTAAAGAAAACAAGAATTACTGTGTTTTGACAAAGCACTGTTCTCAAGAATAGTAACGCCTATGTAAGCCAAGGTATTTTGGGAATTCTGCACTCAACAAATTTAAGTTCCCGAATTTTGCTATAAATCTTCCCACACCGATGAGTAGAATAAAAAAAAATAAGGCACATTTAGGCTAGCTAGAAAGCAAATTATAAATTTTATATTTCCTTTTCTATGGACACGCACATATACTCACCTCAAGAATATAACCTCTTTCAATTGTTTTAATGTTCAAAAACACATTCATATATCCACAAGTCCACAATTTAAAAAATTCAGACAATATGCTCAACAAATTTCTCTCATTGTTATTGTACTCACTTTAAAACTGGTACTTTCAATTCTATTTTATTCATTCTTTATTTTAGTTTTAATTTTAGACCATGTAAAAATGCCCATTTTCAAAAAGACTGTCAAAATTTCCAAGTAGAAATATCTTTCTTTATCCTTTTCCATTCTTTCTTTCTTTCTATTATTTATTTATTGAGATAGAGTCTCTCTCTGTCACTCAGGCTGGAGTGCAGTGGCCCCATCTCGGCTCACTGGGACCTCCGCCTCCCAGGGTCAAGCAATTCTACTGCCTCAGCGTCCCGAGTAGCTGGGATTACAGGCGCCCGCCACTATGCCCCACTTATTTTTGTATTTTTGGTAGAGACCGGGTTTCAAAATGTTGGCCAGGCTGGTCTCGAACTCCTGACCTTAGGTGATCTGCCCGCCTCGGCCTCCCAAAGTGCTGGGATTACAGGTGTGAGCTACCGTGCCCGGCCCCACGCTTTCAATGTAATTATTTATCATTACTCAAGTAACCCATATGAAGGCCCCTCAGGTCTAGAGTACAAATGTAGTCACATAACCCTTATTCATTTCCACTAACTGCTCAAACAATCATCTACTAATAAACAGGAAATCTAATATATCTTCTGAAAATTGTTCTCTCTATTAATAGTTTAAGAATCGGCTTCAAAGGGAACACTCCTCCTCTGATGCTGAGAGGCTATTGGAATTTGGTCAGTCCAAAACTACTGCTGCTTCTCACTGCTACATGACGTTCAAATGGAAAGCTAACCCCCTACCATGTCTACTTGGTAATGTGTCAGGAAGATGCCCTACCACAGAGTGAGTCTACAACACCCATTCAAGGCTTTTCCCCCCATCTGGATATTGTATAACGTGGGTTTCCAAAGTCAGGATGATGTGTGCCAAATGAGTTTAAGTCAAGGTCATTGTACACACCAGATTCGCAGTTGAATAAAAAGTAAAATTTTAAAAATGTATGTATCATCTGAAAGTATAGTATTGAAGAATGAGTGAGTTGAGAATTTTATTTGGAGCAGGAATGAGTGAGTAGAGAATTTTATTTGGAGCAGGAATGGTGAGAGGCAGCCATGATCCTTCCCTAGAGCGTGGAATGTACCAGCAGCCTGTATTTTCCCAGGACCCTCCTCAAGGCCCCCATGACCTCCTTATTCCTCAGGCTGTAGATGAGGGGATTCAGGGCTGGAGTGACAATTGTGTAGAAAATAGAGATGATGTTGTCTTGTTTGGGGCTGTGGAAGGAACTGGGCAAGACATACATGAATGTGGCAGCTCCATAGAACATCCCAACCACAGTCAGGTGGGAAGAGCAGGTGACAAGAGCTTTCTTCCTCCCCTCATTTGATGGCATACGAAGCACAGTGAATAGAATTAGTGTGTAGGAGGCCACAATGGCAGAAATGGGGAGCAAGAGGAAAGTCACACCTGTCACGTATATTATAAGCTCATACCTGGAGGTATCACCACAGGCCAACTTCAGCAAGGGTGGGATCTCGCAAAGCAGATGCCTGATTTCCCAGGACATGCAGAAAGGGAGGTGCATAGTGTACATGGTATGTCCTAGAGCTACCAGGGATGCCAGGATCCAGGATGTGGCCACCATGAGCCAGCACACTCTTGGGCTCATGAGAGTCATGTATTTCAGAGGATGACAAATGGCCACAAACCTGTCATAGGCCATGAAGGCCAGTAGGAGGTCCTCAGCACTACCCATTGTCAGTGCCAGGAACATCTGAAGGGCACAGCCTCCAAAGGAGATGGTGTTTTCTCTGCGCAGAAAGTCCGCGAGGGCCTTAGGAGTGACAACAGATGTGAACAGGAGGTCCATGAGAGAGAGCTGTCCAAGCAGGAGGTACAAGGGCACGTGGAGCCGGGCTTCTATGGTGATGGCCAGGAGCAGCAGGCCATTGCTGGTCAGGGTCAACATGTATAGGACTGTAACTGTAGCACAGAGCAGTTCAGGAAACCCACTGTCATTCAGAATCCCCACCAAGATGAAGCTGCTTCCCAAGGTGGAGTTCCGGAGCTCCATGCTGTGGTTTTTTAGTTGCCTAGAACCAAATGTATTATTAGTGGAAGCTTTTCTGATGGTGTGCACTGTAGCTTTGGATTGTTCTAGGTCAATGTGCATTGGCCAATAGGAATCCCATAATACCGTATCTTTTCAATCTGTTAGTATGCCTCTGATTTCTGAATGCTGGTATAGGTAATTTGGCATGTCATTAAGATAATCATTTAGAAATCCCTTCAAATAAGGTATCCAGAAGAACGAGCCTAAGCAAACATCTTTGTAGATAGATGAAAGCATCTCTCTCTTCACAATGAACAAATACACTGGGCATTGGTTTAAGATCTAGCTATTTTTTTCTGCCTTAAATGTACTTGGAATTCCAATTCAGTTTTTAAAGTTTTATTTATAAAAAAAACTCTTTACTGTCTTCTCCCTTAAACCAGTCTCACTGTTGTTGATTACCTTCCTCAATGGGAGAATCTCTGGGCTCTTGGGCTGCTTGGTCGCCGGGACTCTTCAAATGCTACCCTGTTGGAGGGAAAGAGAATTCTGGGCTGAACTTGACAGTCATGGTAGTATAGATTTTAGAAATAAATCTAGAGGAACAGTATCAAAGGTGTTTGCCTAGATAATGATAAGATTTTTTCTCAGAAACAGGCAGGAATAAAGGCAGTAAATGATATTTGTGGCGGCACGGCAGGTGTTTGTGTTTAGGGCACATGATACAAGGAGTGAGCCACAAAGGAGGAGACGTTGTAGACACGGCCCAAGGCAATAGCATTACCTGTGAGCCACAGCAACACACTCAAGGTGAGAAGATTTCTCCCCACAAATCTTAGGAATACAAGGAAAATGTTGGTTCTGCTGAACCCTGAATCCATATGGTAGCTCTGCTGCTAGGGGTTGAGGAAGAGAAGTGGAGTCTGAGGTGCATGTGGGACAGCGTTCACTTGGCTTGCTTTTTATGAATTCAGTTTTTTTCAAAGTTGGATGGAAGACTTAGGAGGCCTTTTGGAAGAGAAAAATAATTTTCGATCAAATTATTCATCTTTCCCTTCCATAATCTGCACCTACTTCTCCAAATATCCATTTATGTCGCTATGCTGGTCAACTCAGAGTTAGAACCTTTAAGTGCTAATGTCATATAAAAAGCTGACATTGGAAGGCCCTTCTGTTCCAGCTCCTTTCATTCATTCAATAAATATTTACTAAAGACCTATGGTATCTCAGGCATTACACTTGGGCAACTGTGTAGATGTGAAAAATCGATCACACAAACACTTACATACATTCAATGATACATGAAAAAACCACACTAGGATAATATGTAAATGAGGTTTCAGGAAAGGATTCACTAAGGAAGTGGTATACAAACAACATGCTGAGGATAAATAGGAGCTGGCTAAATCAAAAAGGCTCAGGATATAATTAAAAAACAGTGAGGGATGGTATCGTGAAAGTCAGAACCTTAAAATATAGTACAGGAATGTCCTCTTTGCATTTTTACCCAGTGAAGTGTGGACAAGAAACAAGCCAGAAAAATACCCCTATAAAACTGTGTTTCGGCACTCATTGGAGTCTAAGATCTTTCTCCTGCCTTACAAAACCAAAATTATAATTTTGACCTAGGAACCACTGACCTACTGACTGGAAAACCTTATTTGTCTGTTGAAAATGAAAAGACAAGTCCAAAGACAATTCTAAGCACTATTTCTGCTAAATATTAGATTTGAAATGCCTTTATTTTTCTTGAATAAAAAGATGAATGGACAGGAAAATAAAAGGAGGAAAATAATTAGTGGGGCGTATTCCTCTAGCTTCCTATAACAAATGTTTGCACAGGATTTCAAAGAGAAGCAAAATCAGGGCTTGGGTGAAGTGGGGTGACTAGGACCCAGGATCCTACATACCTACCTCCTCCCTCTGATACAGGACTATTGTTTTCCCTCCTTTCCATTCACTGGGTTCTCCCCTCCGGGGTCACCTAAAGGGAAAGGCCAGAGAACACACACTGGGCTTACAGAGGAAGAGCTTCTTTCTGGAAAACTGCTGGAGGTTGTGGGTATTTAAAACCAAGAGAAGTCAGCAGAGCTGATATTAAGAGAGACATTGTTATATTTCATGGAAAATGGTCAGTCAATTCACAAGGTAGAGCTAAAGTTTCGGAAGTATATTGATATAAGTTTTTTTTTTTTTTTTTTTTGCACCTCTGCTCAGTATATTTATTTTTTGTATTTACTTCAATTGGCTTTTTATGTGGCACTGGACTTAGTGCCAAGCACTCCCACAGGGGAAAGGCGCTTCAGCATATTTTAGATCGTCTTCCTTTGAGGTACTATTCATTTGGGGACTCACATCAAACTATTGGAGGCCAGGAAAATCTAGATGTAACAAAGGTAAGTACTGAGACTTTTACCAGGAGGCCATTATTAGGACTTCTAGGAACTCACGGCTGGTCGGTGGCAAAGAATTATTTTGGGTGTCGCCATATGTGCAAGATGGGTACATGTACAAAGTAGATAAGGTATAGACGGGAGTGAGTGTAACATAAAGCCTGAGGAACTAGAGAATCTGGGAATGAGAGCAGTGGAAGGTCTTGACCGTGTTTCTCAGGACTTCAGACTTCCCATATTGCCTTGAAACAGAGACACAGCCCTTACCTCATATGGGAAGGGCTGTAGCGTCTAGGTAAGGAGGTTCAAGAAGGCCAAGAAAGAAGAGTTGGTTCTTCTGGCAGGGATGAACATAGGTGTGTGTATGGCTGCCTCTGGGATCAGAGGTCAAAGGCTCCTCCAGTCGCTGGCACTGCAAGTCCTCTCTGGAAGTAGAGATAGATGCAGACAGGCAGCTGAGAACCTAGAGCAGGATCCTGCAGAAGTCAGGAGCTGAATCTCCTCCAAAGTTCTCTCATCCACTGTCCTTGTGAGAAAGTCCTCACTGCTTTGGAATGACTCTGGCTGAGCTCTTGAGTCCAGGTCCTCAGATTTCACACATTCCCCTCATGCTGTGTTTCATGAGAAAAGAGGAGCACAGCAGGAATGTGGGAAAAGAAGTATAAGAAGAGCTGCTTAAAGGACTCCCGCCAATGCCCAGCCTCACTGTCTCTGTGCCAACAGTGAGCCCTGTCCTGGGGGAGGGTTCATAGTCTCACCCTCTCAGCTGACATGACCTCCCCTGAAAATATTGCTCCAGCAAATGGGATTTTAATGAATCCCCTTGGGCATGTCTCCTGGCCTGCCATTTCTTCAAACTTTGCCACCAAATGAGCTCTGAACCTTGAGGCCTTGTTCTGCCCCCCATGGACTCGCTGTATCTCACCCCTCATTGGAGTCTAAGATGTTTCTCCTGCCTCAGAAAACCAAAACTAATTTTACCCTAGAAATCACTGACTGGAAACCCAGTCAGAGGCTGTTTCTGACCAAATAGACAGTGTCAGTAACTGATCTGAGAAGCAACACCTCCCTGTCCAGCCCTCTGTCCAAGTATAAAGTATGTTTCATGGATTCTATAGACCCTGCCACTTACATTTCCCTCTTTGTGCCACTAGCCTAGGCTATTACCAGCTAGAGGGAGTTACCTATGCTTTTGTTAATATCAAGTCTTCCTTCATTGAGCTTTAATGAGGATCCAACACTAACTTATTTTTTAGTTCTTTGTTTCTCCTTTCTATTCCCTCTTGTGTGTGCACATTTGTGCACGGGCCTACATACTCTGTGATCAGTCAGCTGAGCTGCTCAGAGTTTTGGGCTGATGACACAGCACCTATTGCAGTCACCACTGCTTTTAGTTCAGGCTTTCCCATCTCTCACCCAATTCTTTGCTTAATCTTCCTCATTCTTTAGTATCTCTTTAATCAGTCATTTTCACCAGGAAATGCTGAAAATTGCTGCTGGAGTTATCATCTCTTTTGTCTTTGAACTTAAAAAATATAAAAATAAGTTTCCCTTTCTGTTTATATAAAAAATATAATCAAGAAAATTCTTCCAGAAGTACAACAGAATAAATAATATGAAAACCTTTTTTACATTATAAAAGCAATGTATTGAAAAGAAGGTTTTAAACATGTAAAATATAAGAGCAGCATTATTCACAGTAGAATAAAAATTAGAAACAATCTTTATGCCCATCAACAGTGAAATAGATAAATGTGCACCAAAGGGTTACTATGTAGCAATCAAAACAAAGGAACCAGGGCATACAGCAAAAAAAGCAACTCAGGAAATTAACATTAAGGGAAAAAAGAGAGACTTTAGGATTATATATCATGGTACTTCTTTTACAGAGCTAATAACTTAAGTTAAAAGAAACTTTCTAAAAATATGTGTACATTCAATAAAACCACATACAAATGAAGAAGGAGAATGATGGACATAAAATTTGGGTTAATAGTTATAGTGAAGGGAGGCAGAGAGCTGGACTGTTGATGACTGTTGTCGAGTCCAAATCTTCTACTACTTGCCACAAGATAGCCAATAAGTGGAGAGACAAGGTGTTGGGGCAAGGAAGACAACCTTATTTCAGAAAGCCAGCAAACTGAGAAGATGGTGGACTAACATCCTAAAGAACTATCTAATGTTGATTAATTTTAAGCTCCTTTTATGTTATAGGGAGGGGGAACACGGATGGGGCTAAGGCCAGGAGGTGACTGGTGACCACAGATGTCTGGGCATCAGCAAGGGTCTGAGAAGGTGGCAAAACTTCTTTGTTTATGGTCAACCACTTGTCAAGTCCACCTTGTTTCTATAAATCTTTAACCATTGCTATTTACATGCATACTTCCTTATCTCCTTGAGGGTCTGTTTCAAAAGTGAGAGTCATTAGTTCTAAAGTATAATCCAAACTCTTTTTGTGATAGCTTGGTCCACATGTAGGAATGAGCAAAGGCAGTCAGCTTGTGAGGTCAGAAGTATGACGGAGTCAGTGACATTAGATTTCTCTCACAGTTACATGACCTTATGGGAAGGTGAGGATATTATCAAGGTCCTAGCTTGCATTCTGGGAGCTGAGTTTATGGTAATAATCAATTAGTCCCTACATACCTGACATTCAACCTTTCTTTCTATTTCATAGGTAAAAGTGAAGATCACAGATGATTAAGTTTCTCAGATGAAAACTTTCTTACCCCTTTTCATTGTCTTACATAGGAACTGTTTTTACTCCTTGGCCTTTTATTTCAGAGGGGTAAGTAAGTTCTCCTTCTCCAAGTTAGGGTTGGCTTCTCCAATTATCACTGAGATTCCTCCTTTTTTCATCTTCATTCCCTATTCTCTCTCCCTTTACTCTTTCATTTATGTGTTTTTCTTGTATCCTAATCCCTCTCTCAATCCTTTGGTTTAGCTTTCAAAGATAATCACAACTTCTCTGTTCAAAAAATAATTCCTTGGTTTTTCTTTTCTTTCATACTATTTCTCTAAATTCCTCTCATTTTTGTAATAGGTTCCTTTAAAAATTTTTAGTTGAAAAGTAAAAATTGTATGTATTTGTGTACCACATGATGTTTTGAAATAAGTGTACATTGTAGAATGGATAAACTGAGCTAATTAACATTGGCATTGCCTCATACATTTATCTTTTTTTGTGGTGAGAACACTGAAATACACTGTCAAGAATTTCAAGAATATAATACATGGCTACTAACTGTAGTTACTATGTTGTACAATGGATCTCTTAAACTTACTCTTCCTGTATAACTGAAATTTTGTATACCATGACCAACATCTTCCCAACGTCCTGCAGTTCTACTGTCCCCTGGTAACCACCATTGTACTCTCTGCTGTTGTGAGTTCAACTCTTTTAGATTCCACATATGAAGAGAACATGTAGTATCTTTCTTTCTGAGTTTGGCTTACTTCACCTGACATAATATCTACCAAGTTCGTCTATGTTGTCACAAACTATAGCATTTCCTTTTTTTTTTTTTTTAAAGTGAAATGGCATTCCAGTGTGTGTATATACACACACATATATATGACATTTTCTTTATTCATTCATCAGTTGATGGACACTTAAGTTGATTTCATAGCTTTCTATTGAGAATAAGGATGCTATTAACATGAGAGTGCAGATATCTCTTCCACATCCTGATTTCACATCCTTTGGGTATATACCCGGTAGTGGGATTGCTGGATCATATGATAGTTCTATTTTTATTTTTTTGAGGAACCTCCATACTGCTTTTCCTAATGTGTGTCCCAATTTACATTCTCACCCACATTGTTCAAGTTTACCCTCTTCTGCATATTTTTGCCAACACCTTTTATCTTTTGTCCTTTTGATGATAGCCATTCTAACAGATGGGAAGTGATATCTCATTGTGGCTTTGATTTGCATTTTCCTGATGATTAGTAATGTTGAACATTTTTCATATACCTGTTGGCCATTTTTATGTCCTCTCTTGAGAAATGTTTTTGATTTTGTTTGCTCATTCTTTAATCAGACTGTTTTCTTACTATTGAGCTGAGTTTCTTGTATATTTTGGTTTAAATCTCTTATCAAATGTATGGTTTGCAAATATATTCTCTCATTCCATAGGTTGTCAAATCACTTTCATAATTGTCTCCTTTGCTGTGCAGAAGCATTTTAGTTTGATGTAGTCCCATTTGCCTATTTTTGCCTGTGTTTTTGGGGTCACATTCAAAAAATCTTTGCCCAGACTAATGTCATGGATCTATTCTCCTATATTTTATTCTAGTAGTTTTACAGTTTCAGGTCTTACATTTAAGTCTTTAACTCATTTTGAGTTGATTTTTTGTATAGTATAAGATAGGGTCTAATTTCATTCTTCTGCATGTGGATATCTAGGTTTTCTAACACTGCTTATGAAAAAAACTGCCCTTTCCCCATTATGTTTTCCTGGCACCTTTGTCAAAAATCAATTGACCAAAGCTGTATGGATTGGTTTATAGGTCTCTATTTCATTCTATTCCATTGATGAATGTGTATGTTTTAATGCTATCATCCTGTTTTCATTACTATAGTTTTGCAAGCATATTTTGAAATTAGGTAATGTGATGCCTCTGGCTTCGTTCTTTTTGCTCAAGATTGCTTCTGTTAGTTGGGGTCTTTTGTGATTCCATATGAATTTTATAATTGTTTTTTATATTTCTGTGTATAATGTCATTGAAATTTTTATAAGGATTGAATTGAATCTATAGATGGCTTTTGGTAGTATGGATATTTTAACAATATTAACTTTTCCAATTTATGAACATGGGATATATTTCCATTTTCTGTATCTCCTTCAATTTCTTTCATCAATGTTTTATAGTTTCAGTATACATATCTTTCACATCTTTGGTTAAATTTATTTTTAAGTATTTTAATTAGTTTTATTATTTTATTTTGTGGCTATCTTTAATCTCTTTATCATTTATTTTATCTTTAATTTATTATTTTATGTTGTGGCTATTGTGGATGGTATTATTTTCTTAATTTCCTTTTCAGATAGTTCACTTTTAGTCTATAGAAATGCAACTGCTTTGTAGGTTCTGGATATTAGCCCTTTGTCAGATGAGTAGATTGCAAAAATTTTCTCCCATTCTGTAGGTTGCCTGTTCACTCTGATGGGAGTTTCTTTTGCTATGCAGAAGCTGTCTCTTATACACATCTAGATGTGTATAAGAGACAGCCTGCACGTTATGCACATGTACCCTAGAACTTAAAGTATAATAATAATAAAAAATAAAAAAATAAAAGAAAAAGAAAAAAAAGAAATGCAACTGCTTTTTATACATTGATTTCGTATCTTGCAATCTTACTGAATTTGTCTTTTAGTTTTAACAGTTTTTTTAGTATTTTGGGTTTTTTATATAAAAGGTGATTTACAAATAGAGAAAATTCACCTTTTTCTTTCAAATGTGCATGCCTATTTCTTTCTTTTGCCTTATTGCCCTGGTCAGGACTTCCAGTACTATGTTGAATACAAATGGCAAGAGTGGACATGCTTGTCTTGTTCCTGATACTGGAGGAAAGCTTTCAACTTTTCTCCACTAAGTATGATGTCAGATGTGGGCTTGTAATATATGGCCTTTATTATGTTGAGGTACATTCTTTCAATGTGTAATTTGTTGAGTTTTTCTCATGAAAAGATGTTGAATTTTATAAAATGTCTTTTCTGCCTTTATCAAGATGATCATACAGTTTTGTCCTCTATCCTATAAATGTGGTGTATTATATTATTTATTTGCATATGTTAAGCCATCCTTGCATCACTGGGCTAAATCACAGTTGATCATGGTGAATGATCCTTTCAATAGGCTGTTGAATTTTGTTTTCTGGTATTTTGTTGAGGAGTTTTGCATCTATGCTTATCAGAGATATTGGCCTGTAATTTTATTTTCTTATATTGTTCTTCTCTGGTGTTGGTATCAGAGTAATACTGGTCTTGTAAAACGAGCTGGGAAGTATACTCTCCTTTTAATTTTTTTTGAAAGGTTTCGAGAAAGATTGGCATTAGTTCTTTGTTAAATGTTTTAGTCTTGATAGGTTGTGTGTGTCTAGGAAAAACTTCATTTTAGTGACTATATAATATTTTATCACATGAGTTCTCTAGTGTATACATAGGCATTTGCTGATATTTAGTTTTACTCCTCCAAATATTCTTATATGAAAGTCTAATTTTATCTTAGATCAAATTTCTAAAAGTGAAATTACTGTGATAAAGATCAAGACTCTGTTTAAAATTCTTGTTACAAAGAGCCAAATTGGTTTTCAGAAAGTTAGAAACGCTTTGTTTTCTGGCTAGCATTATGTGAGAATGCCTGCCTTACTACGTTATTTCTAATTCTGTCTTATCATTGCTAATTTATTAAATACTTCAAGGAAATAAAATAGATGTTTTAATTTACATTATTTTGTTTTTTATAATGATGTTGTACAGATCTTTATAGATGAAAGTCACAAGCAATTTAACACTTATGTATGTGGCAATTGTTTTTCGGTTTTTAAATTTAGCTACATGGTAGGATTTGTTAGACAGGGAAGTATCACAATATTTATGTAGTTATAAAAATCCATATTATTCTTTATAATTTTCAGGGAATTTTACTCTTAAAATTTCCATTCTTATTTTAGAAAATACTTACATATCTTTCTTTTACATATGCTTAATAATTTTGTTAATGATATTTAACTTTTTATTTCATCTCCAAATTATTTAGGTGTATTATGTATGTTGAGACTTTATTATGTTTTCAAAGATTTTCCTGTTAGCATTTTTAGTAACCTTAAAAATGCATTATTATTTATTGTAATTGCTTGACCATATACTGACTTCTTATACATATAATAATAAAGAGTTTTTCTGAGCTAGCTCTCTAGTTCCAGTAGTCTCTCAAGGCTCTCCTTTTCTGTTTCTCCTCACTGACCTTTTAGTATGTTTTATTATCTGTTATTTCTGATAAGCTTTTAATTCATCTGCCAAATGTCAAAAAATTCCATTATTATATTCGTTGTGGTTATATTTAACTCATAAATTAATATGGGAATGTTGGCTCTTTGCAATATTCAGTCTTCTGCACCAAGAACATAGTATCTTGCGCAGCCCTAATACAACCTCTTTCTTATTCTCTAAAAATACCATTTTATACCTTCACTCTCAGCTTCTGAAATTGCCTCATACATCACTGGAAAACTAGAAGCAATCATACAGGACTTCCTCATTTTCCACTACCAATTTACCATACATCTTCACATAACTTTTGGTCTTTGAAAATGCCTATAAGAGGCCAAATCCTCCACTAATACTCTTCATATCTTATTATCTTAATAGCCAAAGAAATTGGTCTTGCAATTACCTGATTCTCTTCTACATCATCAGTCTACTGGAAAATTACTATAGGTTACACACATGCTCCAGTATCTTCTATCTTAGGGAAGTCTTCTCTCGAAATTACATTTCCCTTGCAGTTCCCCCAATTCTCAGAGCAAATCATTTTGAAAGATGTGTCTATACCCAAAGTTTTCACATCCTTTTCTACCATCCATGGCTAATGTCACTGTAATCAGGCTTCTCTGCTCTCAGTCCCACATTACCACAATTGTGCTTGTCAGAGTCGGCAATAATGTTCCTATACCAACTCAGTATCACTTCTTTATCTTCATCCTGCTCACACATTCAGCTACATTTGACACAATTGGATCTTTTTCTCCTTTTGGGAGCATCATTTTTTACTCTCAGGCCACTGCAACCAATAGGTTTTCTAAGTACCCCACTGGATTCAGTCTTTACTTGGTCAACTTTTTCTCTTCAACGTGACGTCTAAGTATTGAAGCGGCTTGTGGCTCCATTGCAAGCCTCCTTTTCTTCTCGTTCAATATTCTCTGGCAATTTCATCATCCCATAGGTTTAAATGCATATCAGTTCCCAAGGACACGACTTCCTCTGAAGCACAAACTCATTTAGCTAATTGCTGATGTGACCTTTCTGCCCGGATGGCTAGTAAGCGTTTCACTTTTAATCCAAAACTTAATGTTTGACTCGGTCTGCTAAAATTTGTTCATACCACAGTTTTTCTTGTTACGAAAAACAGCAGGCTGGGTGTGGTGGCTCACACCTGTAATCCCAGCACTTTGGGAGGCTGAGGCGGGTGGGCCATGAGGTCAGGAGTTTGAGACCAGCCTGGTCAACATAGTGAAACCCCGTTTCTACAAAAAATATATTAAAAAAATTAGCCGGGTGTGGTGGCATGCACTTGTAGTCCCAGCTACTTGGGAGGCTGAGGTGGGAGAATCGGTTGAACCCACAAGGCGGAAGTTGCAGTGAGCTGAGACCATGCCATTGCACTCTAGTCTGGATGACAGAGTGAGACTGCATCTCAAAAAAAAAAAAAAAAAATTCTGAAGGTGGATGTTGGTGATGGCAACACAACAATGAGTGTACTTAATGCTGTTGAACTGTACACCTTAAAAATGGTTAAGGTGGCCCAGAGATAAAAGGATGGTTCAGCATACACATCAAACAAGGTGATACATCATATCAACAGCATGAAGATTTCTTGTAATCTTATATATTTCAACAAGGTAGACGTGTTCTAACATTAACTATTCTTCAAATGCCTTATGAATCAGATTTACTATCTTGCAAACTTTCTTATTAAGTTAACATATATATCATTTTATTTTTGTGGGCATCATATTTGTAGCTTTCCAAAAATTATATTTTGACACAAAGACTTTATGGCTCAAGGTTTATGACTCACATGTCTGACAAAGAAAATTTTTTTCATGTTTTATAAACTGTTAAGTGGGAATTTTCATATCATTACCTATGATGACAAATGAGTATAAAAGGGCTTAGAGATTAAAAGCTGTATTCCATAGTAAATAAAATAAATGTTTATAATTTACATATCTCAAAAAAATTTCAAGCAATTTTGTAAGAACATTTTCAATGTTACCATGTAGACAGCACTTAATTGTGATAATGTTTTCAGTCTCCAACTCTAAGCATATATACATATATGTGTTTTCTTAGATGACCTCCTGTTTGGAATTGTACCTCCTTCTTTATCTGCATGAATAATCCTGTTTCCTTTACAAAACTCTTCTTTTTTCTTTGCATGTTAATTGGGAAAATTTGAAATGTAAGGCCTCAGGCAATATTTCATTCATTTTGAGTTAAAATTTAGAAAGCCTATCCTATACAGCTTAAAAGAATGCAAAATGGAAATAAAATTGGGAATGCAAAATGGTTCAGTCAATATGGAAAAGTCTGGCAAAGTTTTATAAACCTAAACATACACTTACCATATAACCAATCAGTTTTACTCTGAGGTATTTTCCCAAGTGAATAGACAATTTATGTTCGTGTCAAAACCTGTACATGAAAGTTTATAATGGCTTTTTCATAATCAACAAAATAGGAAACAACAGAAATATCCTTCAACTGGTGAATGGATAAACAAACGATGATAGATCCATACAATTGTATACTATTCAGTATTAAATGGGAAAGGACTGCTAGTACGTAGATACAAGAATATGGATGAATCTCAAACATATTATTCTAAGTGAATGAAACTAGAATCAAAACCTTTGATGTCATTTGTATGACATTTTGGAGAAGACAAAATAATAGTGACAGTAAACAGATCAGACAGTTGGCAGGGGCTTGGGAGGGGGAGGGGAGGAATACAAACAGGCACCTGAGAATTCTTGTGGCTGATGAAACTTCTGTGTCTTGATTTTGGTGGTGGTCTCATGACTACATACATTTATCAAAACTTGCAAAACTGTATACTAAAAAAGGTGAATTTTACTGTATGTAGATTGCACTTTAATAAATAATGAAAAAAGGAAATTATAGTGTTAAATAAATGAGTAGGAAGCTTTTAATATTCTGCTTCTACAGACTTCAAGTACCCACAGGAAAATTCCACTCATGTTGTGATTTTGTGAAGAATTTTAGTTTGACTCTTTAAAAAATATAAACATTTTATTTTTCACGAATTAAACTTGCCTATTCACTTATTGAATCAATTTCTAAGTTCATTATTTCTCCTTGTATACATTTTCTAGGTGCCACTTTTCTCCTTGCTGAAATTATTTTATTGGGAGTGTTTGGGGATAAATACTTTTCAATGTCATTTTTAATTTGTCCTAATTCATTAATGATGGCTCAGCCATGCCTGGAATTCTAGGTGTGCAGTTACATTTTCTCAGCACTTTTTAATATATTTCTCCCTTGTCCTATTGCTGCTATTGATAGTCCGCTATTATCTAGTTGTCTTTACTTAGTGGGTAATCTGTCTTTTATTTTTGGGAGAATATAAATTGCTTTCATTGATATTGATACTCTACAAGTTCAGTACTGTATGAATTCCTTTTTGTTTTCGTGCGCAATACTTGGAAAACTGTCTGCTTACTCTTTAATATCACTGGTGGCAGAACACGGTAACACCAAGATATGTAAGCCATACTGGATTGCCAAAGGTCAATGAGGGGAAGACCTCACATTTACAGACTCCTCAGGGAGCAGTCATATTGAATAGGAAATGGTCCAGGGTAAAAGAACCATAAAGAAGGAAGCAGCATGCCACATAAGTAAGGAAACCCACCTTATATTCTGGGACAGAGGGCTGGCCACATAAGGAGTCTTTGTGTCCTGCTCTATTTAGTTAATTTAGAAATGAGCCATCAGTGCCTCCCTTGTGGAATAGAAACATAGAGCCTAGGTGCTTATTTAGTGAAAGAAGAATACAGGAATACCAGGCGAGGAAACACACCCATGAGGATTAATTGTCATCCTGATCCTGGGCCAGCATTTCCAGGGAAGCCATTTGAGTTGAGAGGATAAGTCCCTTGGAACATAGGGGTACAAGAGAGGGAAGAGATCATGGATCAGAAGACAGGGCAGCCTCTCTCAGGATAAGGCTCTGGCCCACCTTTGGCTCCAGGGAAAGTAAGGCAGGGGACGATAGAATATCCTTTGGGCAGCTCTTTCAATATTGACTCAATATCTACTTCCTCCAGGATGCTGCAGCTTTTATCTTTGCTCCCTGACCCTAGCAAGAATGAAGGAAAGTCTGAGTATCTGAACCCAAGAACTCAGTCTGGTAACTGCTCTAGGGCTAGAGGGGCTCTCTTCCTGGGAACCTGTATAAAAGTAGTTTCTACTAGTGTTTCACAGGTGTGAGAACAGGAAAGTAATCTTCTTATGTAGGAAACTACCCAAATTCTGTATTAGCTGTCTGTCTGCATCCACTGCTATCTCTAGGGTAGACCTGCAGATAAGTGGAAGGAATAGAAGGGCCCTGATATCTGATCTCACTCGGACTTTTCAGACACTTAACCCAACTTTGCAAAATTAAACCATCTGAACACTGCTGAAGAAAGCTGTATCCTTTCTGCCCATTTCGACTGGAACATCCTTGAACTTCAAACAATCCCTAGGAAAATCTGAGTGGTCGCACAGCTAGGCTTCTCACCGCCTGAGGTAAGGACTTTGTATTTTTTTCAGGGAATGGTGTGTCTCTAGGTAAGCTGAGTAGGAAAAACGGAGTTCAAAGCGTACCCTAAGAATGTAAACTACCCGTTCTGCCAGATTCCCTAGTATAATGTTTGGGTTTCATAGCTTGTTCCAATTTGTCTATTCTTAATTTTCTGAACCTGAAAAGAGAACCAGTGAGGACCATGCTACAGCCCAGGCATGGGTATCTGCTTCCTGGTGGAAATTGCAATACTTGTCTTTAGACCCTGTGTGCTCTGCTGGCTCCTGATAACACATTTTTGCATCTATCAGATGATGAATATCCTAAAGGGCCATCTAAAAAGTGATGATATATCCATTTCATGTTCTTATACCTTTTAACCATTAAGGTACTAATGGCCCCATAAGAGGCCAGTGGAAACCAGTGAAATATGAAAACACAGATGCCATAATATGGGGAAATGATTTACAGAAGGATGCTTCACTTCAAAGTCTTTAACTGCGTGTTCAGAGTTGGCTTTATCTATCAAGTTTCACGATGTACACAGACTCCTGTCAATCTTAGGCCCTTGTCCTTCTCCTTGGCTTCTCCGTGGGTTTGGGTACCACGACGTCAACAGCTGCTTTCTGGAAAAGGAGTTCCTCCCTATCCCTGTGGTCCTTCCATCCAGTTTAAATGTTCTGTCCCTGCAGGAGGGAGAGTGAACATCTGGTCAAAGGCAGGAGAGGGGATAGAATTATTGAGCATAATTACAGCATATAACAGATGCTCTCTTGTTCCCTTTCACCATTTCTCCCAAACACAAACATTCTGATCTTCCTAGGAAGGACCTCATATGTTATATTTTGGAGCCTTTCCAAGCTCACATCTTAATGTAACCTGTTTTAAATAAACACGTTTGCATTGACCCTAAAGTATTTAGCTCTAAATGCAACATTTTCCCAAACACGACATTCTCTTGTCTCAGTCCCTCATCCCTTCTCTCTCAAGCTTCTGTAGAATGTGTGGCTGATCAAGAGAGGTAACTAAGGTGGACAAGTTTTAGCCTACTAATGAGGCTTTCATCTACCGCCTTGAGTACTGCAAACAAATGTGGCTCTAAGTTCTATGGAGAAAGAAGTGTAAGAGCTTTCTTGAAATCCAGTCTCTGTACCTGTTTGGAATTTCATATCAAAACAAGTCTATGATGAAAACTAACTGGATAGGTACAAAGATAATCAAGGATGTGTGCAGCAGAATATTTCTTTAATCTTAGGGGAAAGGTAATTTATTGTTTTTGGAAAGATAATGTATTGTTTTTGGAAAGATACATGTTCAGGTTTAATGTCCTAAATAAGATTTTATGTGTGACGTCTTAATGTTTAGTTACTACTGTGATGTCTGTTCTCCATTTAGATGGAACTTTTATCAAAATACAATGAGAAGTCAGACATTCAGAAATCAAGAGGCAAAATCAGTTATCAGCGGAAAGGGTATCATCTCAGTGGATTCATGTCCTAAGGAGCCTCTGATATTACAAAACTAGAGTTAATCTTAGCAAAAATTCGTGGATATCCATCTTGTTCTAGGTGATGAAAGAAACCGCAGCATGGAGCTCCAGAACTCCACCTTGGGAAGTGGCTTCATCTTGGTAGGGATTCTGAATGACAGTGGGTCTCCTGAACTACTCTGTGCTACAGTTACAGTCCTGTACATGTTGGCCCTGACCAGCAATGGCCTGCTGCTCCTGGCTATCACCATGGAAGCTGGGCTCCATGTGCCCATGTACTTCCTGCTTGGGCAGCTCTCTCTCATGGACCTCCTGTTCACATCTGTTGTCACTCCCAAGGCCCTCGCGGACTTTCTGTGCAGAGAAAACACCATCTCCTTTCGAGGCTGTGCCCTTCAGATGTTCCTGGCACTGACAATGGGTGGCGCTGAAGACCTCCTACTGGCCTTCATGGCCTATGACAGGTTTGTGGCCGTTTGTCATCCTCTGAAATACATGAATCTCATGAGCCCAAGAGTCTGCTGGGTCATGGTGGCCACATCCTGGATCCTGGCATCCCTAAGTGCCCTAGTATATACCGTGTACACCATGCACTATCCCTTCTGCAAGGCCGAGGAGATCAGACATCTCTGCAAATTTCCACCCTTGTCGAAATTGGCCTGTGCTGATACCGCTAGATATGAGCTCATGGTATATGTGATGGGTGTGACCTTCCTGATTCCCTCTCGTGCTGCTATATTGGCCTCCTATACACAAATTTTACTCACTGTGCTCCATATGCCATCAAATGAGGGGAGGAAGAAAGCGCTTGTCACCTGCTCTTCCCGCCTGACTGTGTTTGGGATGTTCTATGGAGCTGCCACATTCACGTATGTCTTGCCCAGTTCCTTCCACAGCCCCAAACAAGACAACATCATCTCTGTTTTCTACACAATTGTCACTCCAGCCCTGGATCCCCTCATCTACAGCCTGAAGAATAAGGAGGTCATGGGGGCCTTGAGGAGGGTCCTGGGAAAATACATGCTGCCGGCACACTCCACGCTCTAGGGAAAGCTCATGGCTAGCTTCCAAAATTCCTTCTCCTGAGAGTCAGAAGATTCATGCTTTGAATCAAAAATTAATGGTAAAACCAATACAGTGCAGAGTATAGCATGTAACAGAAAAGTGGATTTGTCAAATTATCTTTAAATCTTCTCTCCATGAAGTAATTTGTAGGGCATGATTTACACTATCTAAAATTACTCTTTGTTCTATTTAAAATTTACCCTTTATTTTCCCAGGAAGGTACTTAGTTAAATGGGTTCCCACCTTGGGACATGACCGTTAACCTTGGAAGTTTATATTGGATCAGAGAAAGGAAAGTTTCAAGTGGGTGGCCTAAGCAAAACCCAAACATCAAAAGGGGAGATGTCTTGAGATTTGCAAAAATTTAGACCAACTGACCTTATTAAAAGGCTATATAGACTTCTTGTCTAATGCCCCGACTAGTAGTAGTTTGCTTGTATTTGCATTGTACTTGGTCTTTTTTTTTCCTTTCTAAACTTCAGCCGTATGAAACACTCCAACGAATGTCTTTGCTTGTTTGCTTTTGCTTGTTGGTTTTTGACATGGAGATACCTTATAGTTCCTAAAATTCAATTATTAATAAAGTGAAGAAAATAGGAGGTGAAGGTAGTCCATAAGCAAGGTTCACAATAAACAACTCTGCTTATTTCTTGCTAATCAAAAAAAAAAGAAGCAAAATAGTGATTTTTCCAATTATCCAAGGCTATCTTGTAACATTCAAACCATTTCAGTGTTCAGATGCATAATGGGTGTGGACATTTAAGTCAGTGTGTCTGTGTGTTTGCGCTAAAGAAGGGGAGGACAACACAATGCATTTTCACACCAGCTTAATTATGCTGCACTATTATTAGTTTATAAGTCTGAGAATACTGAAAACAAAAGATGTGAACAAAAGCTGTGAGTTGCATTTTGAAGATTAAAAATAATATAAAATAATATGGCCAATTAAATGACACTCTTTTGGAGGATATTGCTGTTTGAAGATTCGCAAACACTTTTTAAGTCAATTCCTATAGTAATTTAAAACAGTAACTGAGACTAGGTTCAGAAAGTATAGTAGTATATCACGTTTGGAAGGCAAGGCTGAGTAGAGAGAATTCCTACACATATTTATATGAATTTCCTTCCATTTTAATACAGACATGCATTTTATGAGTTGATGTGTCTGTGTAAAACAGATTTTTTTAACCTACTAGCATATAGTTATTTTACCTATATTATATAGTGGCAGTATACAGCACTGCAAAGAGTCTAGGTTCAGTTATCAGCGTACAGAAGTTAGAATTGAATACACCCCACTTATTTCTGTAATTTTTAGCATATGACTTAGCCTGTTTGTGCCCAAGTCTGTAAGTCTGCAAGTTTGCAAAGTGGAAATTGACATTAACAATAAGACCTACTTTGTAGTGTTGTGAGGATTAAACAAGTTAATAAATATAAATATAAGGGATCTTTATATTTGTAATCAGTATGTGTCATGTAATAAGTGTTTAATAAATCTAATGCCTACAGAATAAATGGCCCTGGAAATACTGTTGAGTGATGGTATAACGTTATATCATATGGGTGTTTTGTAACATTATTAGCTATTTTATCATTGTTTTACCTTTAACATTGTCGTGTGTGTGTTTGTGTGTGTCTCTGTGTGTGTATGTGTGTGTGAAATCAGTAATGTCAGTCTCTTGGATGTGTGACCTTTTTTTCAATAGAAAATTCCTATAAGTGAAATTACCCAAACCAAGGTTAAAAATCTGTTTAATACCCTTGATATGAAAAGACAAATTGGTTTTCTAAAATGTTAAATATTTTGTATTCTTACCAGCAGCATGTAAGTGTACTTAACCCACTACATAGTTTTTCATGTTAAATTTTACATATAAATAGTCTTCACTAACTGATAAGGTATAAAATTTGCCTATTTAAATTTGCTTAAGTAACTTGTTCACATTTTTCTTACTGATTTGTTGAAGTTTTTTTACAGGTTAGGGACATGGAGACTTTGTTATATTTGTGGTAATAACTTCTTTTCAATTTGTTATTTGGCTTCTAATATCTGCATGGCAGAGATTTTTAGACAGAGAAATATTTAAAATATTTGTATAGTGAAGTATATCTTTTATTCTATGTTTTTTTTCCCAGTGATTTTTACTGTTAGGATATAATTTTCTATTCTCATCGATGTCTTTGCTGTCCATCATACAGTTCAATTTAGGTAACAATTTATATATTTTATATGTTTTGTCACACACTCTGCAATTTATGTTTAACAATAAATGTCAAATTTATCTTTACATGTGAAAATGGTGACGTTTCAACTTTTGTCAAAGCTACAATTTTTCTAGTAATATTTTAAAGTAATCCTTTCATTTTCTCTTATTTTACTACCTTCATCAGACATGTTCTAATAAGCTATATTTTGGCTAACTCTTCAGTTCTAGCTTCTTTCTCTTCTTTACTCCTCTGGAAGACATTTGATTCTATCATTCACGTCTTAATAGCTCACTGGTAATTTGATTGCGAATATACTTAACTGATAAATTAATTTGCAGTTTGAGCATTTTTACAATACTCAGCCTTGCCTTCCTGAACATGGTGCATGACTATACTTCCGGAACCTAGTCTCAGTCAGTTTTAAAATGACCATTCTACACCATCCTTCTAAGCTGATGCCTTGCCTCACACTTCACTGGAAGAGAAGCAGTTGGCTACAAAGCCCTCTTCAAATCTTCCACACATCTGTGCCTTCACGTACACTTCCTGTTTTCCCTCATTATAACTGCTTGAACTCGGGAGGGGGAGACTGCAGTGAGCTGAGATCGCATCACTGCACTCCGTCCTGGGCAGCAGAGTGAGATTCTGTCTCAAAAAGTAATTAATAAATTAAAAAAGTAAGAAGGCTTTCCATGACTCCAATCCCCCTTAGTAACTGTAGCATTATTTTTGGCTTCTCTTCACAGGGAAAGAAATACAAAGGGAATGTTTATGCCCATTTTCTCCTCTGCTGATCTTCTATTCACATCTTAACCCACTTTCAATCAATCTATGGTCTCTTTCTATGGACCTGTTCTTTGTCAAAGTTATCATTAATGTGCTAAGTAAAATGTTCACCTCCATATTCTCCTCCATCAACCTTTCAGCAACATTGATGTAATTGACCACATCCTTCTGTTGGGAATTTTTTCTTCTTTTGACTTCCAGACACCACACAACCCTGACTTACTTCTTTAATCCCTAACTTTTTTTGCCTTATTGGATTCCTTTTCCTTTCTGAATGTTTCCACATTCAGATGATACTAATATGGACTTCCCTGTCTTCTCAATCAAGAATCTGTTTCTGAGTAATTTCATCCACTTACATAGATTTAAGTTCTGTCCATATGCTTTTGAGTCCCAAAGACCTCACTATTTGTATAATCCACAGATTCATATGTTTAACTACTTCTCATGTCTAATAGGAATTTTAAACTTAATCTAAAGTATAATTTTGATTCATCCCCCTGCTAATCTGTTCTTCCCTCAATTTGTTCCACCTAAATCAATAGCAGCACCATCCACCCACGTGACCAAACTGAAAGCTTAAATATAAACATTGTTTTCTCTCTTTGCCTTACCACATAAACAAGTAAATCCTATTGGCTTCATGTATACAATAGATTCCACATATGTGTATTTCTCTTGGTTTCCCTTACAAGTGTCTCAGTCCAAGTCAACATAACCTGTTTACTGTTGCTCTACGACACATTCCTAATAGGTCCTTCTTTTTACACTCTTGCCCCAAGGTAATCATTTTTTCCCCTCTTACACAGAATGACCTTCATAAATATAAATCAGATCAAGCTATTTTTCCACAGATGCCCATTATCTAGTTTCTGCCTATCTTTCAGCCCACGTCTGAAACTCTGTTCCCTGACACTCACTCTAATCTCAACCCATTGACCTTTTTGTTGTCCATCATACAGTCCAAGATTGCTCTTGCTTTAGGGCCAATTAGCAGCTATTCTCCTAGCCTATGATCTCTGTTAAAGCTTGTCTTAGTACTTCCCAGCATTTAGTTCTCATCTTAAATGTTAACTTCTCAAAGAAGTTACCAATGTAAGTAACATGCACCCAGACCAAAAGGCATTATGGCACACTTTGTTTTATTGTCTTAATTGCACTTACCATTATATTAAACTTTCTTTTTTTATATTAGTTTACTTGATTGCTCTCTGACTTCACCCTCCAAAATGAAAGCTCCTTGAGAGCATGAATTATGCTTTGTGTTTGTCATCGTTTATCTCCATAAAATCTAGGAATACCTGTGGCATAATATCTATAATAACAATGTGAAAATTATGAGCATGAGTGTGTGTGTGTGTGTATCTCTTTGCTGAGGAAGTAGAGGACAATGCTATGCTCCTAATTAAAAATATTCAATATTTTTATTTCAGAATGTTAATCTTTTGATAAATAACCTATAAATTCAGTGTATGAAATTAAAAATCTCATGGCATATTCTGTTGCAATCATTTTTGCCAAGGTCAGTAATGACATAATTGACAAATTTAGTAGCCTTTTATCAATACATAAAACTCTCGAAACATTCAGAAATCTTTTCTAAAAGGTCTCTTTTCTTGTCACTCCTGACATGCCTTTATTTGGCTTCTCCTCCTGAATTTCTGACTCTTGCTGCTCCAGGCTTGATTAGCTACTTTTCACTTCCCCAGAAATGTTGGTAACTCCAGGTTTGTGTCCTGGATTCTTTCTATTTTTTTTTTTTTTTTTTTTTGTGGTGGGGTTTTGCTCTGTCATCCAGGCTGCAGTGCAGTAGTAAAATATTGCCTACTAAAGCCTCAAACCCCTGGACTCCTGGACTTCTGGACTCAAGCAATCCTCCCAACTCAGCCTCTCAAGTAGTTCTTTCCCATTATCTTTCTGCATCGTCACGTCTCATCCAGGATTGCATTACAGATTTAAATTGGGATCTTTTAATAATTATACATATATATTCGTGTGTATGCATGTGTATATATACACACACATGGAGATATATATATATATAAACACACACATCTCTCATATATGTCTATACACATATACATATGTGTATCCATATACACATATATGTATAATTATATATATGTTTATATACACATTATATACACATAATAACCCATGTGTATATGTGTATACACATATATATGTATATAAGAGAGAGACAGTGTCCATTTTCATCACTCTTATGATCTGCTGTAGGACCGGGCACTTGCATTTTAATGAAAGCACCCATACATTTGGTTTTCTGTTTAAAATTTGCATACATCTTTAGGTGTGTCAAGTTGCATTTGCATTTATTTAACATCCAAATTTATTTCTCTAGTCCATATCTCTTTCCTAAACTGCAGTTTTATTCATTAATTCAAAAGTCTATTTCTTGAGCAGCAACAATGGTTGTACACTTTATTACAGTAGTAATATAGAGATCAGCAAAACAGCCACATCCTTTACCATTCTTTGCCATGGAGCTTACAATCTATGGAAGATTCAAACTTAAGCAAATAATTACATCCTTAATTTATATTAAAAGTTATCTTATTACCTAAAAAGCAACATACGTTTTTTAGTGTATTAAGAATCACCTTGAACCTGTTATAAATGGAAATTCCTGAGATAAACTGCCCCACCCTACCCTTTGCTGAGAAACATTTTTAACAAGCAATCTAGGCACCATTGTGGGTCATGTTATGCAAAACTACAGCCTACATTATGAAATTCAAATGCCTGTCCTATAGTTTCTAAGGCATAAAAAGTGCCCCAGACTTCCTTTGTCTTACCTTTATCTTCAGTTTTCATCACCATCTCACAAATCCTCTAATCTTCAGCTTTCTCAGAATTACGTGCTGGGAATTCTTTAGTATTGAACTCAAGGCACTTCTCAGTTTGGACCCTTTGTCTTACTTTTCAGCGTTATAGCTCACTACTTTTCTAACTTTACATGTACTCTTAGAAAAATTCTACCATTTGTTACTCTTCAAATGTGCTCTCTTTTCAGTTTCAGATATTGTTAAATTTAGAATCCAAGGTCATGTTAGAAATATGACACCCTGAAGCTTTGTTTTTCATGTGTATATCCCCAGCTTCATAAATGTACCTAGGATATATAATATGTGTTCAAATGATGTTTGGTAAATGGATGCAAGAAAGAAGGAAATGATTCCATTTGCCAGGATATGTTCTCATGTTTGTAATAGTTATAATTATTATTTATTAGTACTTTGGTATTGACATATAGTCATATTCCTACTTGTTTTAACTTCCTTATTAGCTTGTATGGGCCAGAAGAGAAGTGACTGTTTGCTCCCCTTCCTTCCTTCCCTTCCTTCCTTCCTTCCTTCCTTCCTTCCTTCCTTCCTTCCTTCCTTCCTTCCTTCCTTCCTTCCTTCCTTCCTTCCTTCCTGCCTTCCTGCCTTCCTGCCTTCCTGCCTTCCTGCCTTCCTTCCTCATTCTCTCCCCTCCTCTCTTTTTTCCTTCCTTTGCATTTTCTTTTCTTCTTTTTAATTTATTTCCTGTGTCTACCAAGGTGCCTTGCTTTGAATAGGCAATTTGTTGAATTGATCTGAGAAAAGATGTAGGAAAAGAGAAAAAAGAAAAAAGTGGAGGAATGGGATGAAAATGGAAAAAAATTACAAGAAAATAACTTCTTTCCAAATCCCTAAAATGGTCATCTATTTATTTTACAGTTATTCTCCTGAAAGCCCCTTTGACACCCTTGTTCCTTAAACTATAAATGATGGGGTTCAGCATGGGTGTCACTGCTGAGTAGAACACAGAAATCATTTTATCCCTTTCATTCATTATCTTGGAGTTTGGCCTCATGTAGGCAAATATTGCTGAGCCATAGAAGAGAACAACGACAATGACATGGGACGCACAGGTAGAGAAGACCTTCAGCCTCCCCTCCCTGGACTGCATCCAGATCACTGTGGAGATAATATTCTAGTATGAGACAAGGATGGGGGAGCCAGGAGCCAGGAGGATTACCACATCCATTGCAAAGATGGCTATTTCTGTGCTGTAAGTGTCTGCTGAAGCCAGCTTCAGGAGGGCAGGAGGTTCACAGAAAAAATGGTTAATGATATTGCTTCCTCGGTAGGGTAGGCTCAATGTGAATGTGGTGTCCACCAGAGATACAAACACTCCACTGGCCCAGGACCCTATGGCCAGCTGGACACATACCCAATGTGTCATGATGGTGGAGTAGTGCAGGGGCTTGCAGACAGTCACGTACTCGTCACAGGACATCACTGCCAGCAGTGCACACTCTGTACCTCCAACCAGCAGTAAGACAACAATCTGTGTTGAGCATCCAGCAAAGGAAATGGTTTTCCTCTTCACCAGGAGGTGGATTAGCACCTGAGGGACAGTGGCAGTAGAAAAACAGAGACCAGCAAAGGACAAGTTTCTAAGGAAAAAGTACATAGGTGTGTGGAGTCTGGAGTCTATATGAATGAGTACAATGATCATCAGGTTTCCCAGAACAGTGAGCAAGTAGATAATCAGGAAAACGAAGAAAAGCAGAACTTGTGTCTCTGGATCCTGTGAAAGGCCCAGGAAGACAAATTCATTCACATAGGTTTGGTTCTCTTCTCCCATGAAGGTTTTATTCCTGTTTATAGGTCAGCAACAAGAAAAGGAACACATATTGATGAGTAATTTAAAAACTGCGAGTAACTTATGTATTTTATTAATTAGAATTCAAAATGGAACTACTGATTTTTGTCTCTTAATAGCTTCCATATGAAAAAAACCTGCATTTTCCTTTTGCTCAGTAGCGCTGACAATTGAAAACCACTTCTGATATTTTCTCCCTTTGAATCTTTTAAGAGCACCCTCAGGGGAGAAATCATCCTGAGTGTGCTACATGACCAAGCCTTGACTAGACCACCTAATGATTAAGAGTCCTTAGCTATGTCTACAGTGCTCATTACAGTGCATTCTTCCTTTTGTGTAGGTTTGAGAAGCAAACAAAATGATTTGCTTTAAACCAATTAAGTTTTTATATGCAAACTGATAACATTTATGAAGGCTGATTTTTAAAATTATATTAGCAAAATGATCCCAATGAAGCATTCTGAGTAGCAATGGGAAATTAGGCTAAAGGAAAATATAGTAGTCTGTGACCCTGTCCCTCACCCAAATTCTCCTGTCATTTATTTTCAACACATAAAGGGTGCTGATACACAATAAAAATAACTGCTTTATTAGTAGCTGTACTCAGTAACACCCTTAAACTATCCTCTAATGTGTCCTCCATATTCTTTTCCTTTTTTCTTTTTTTGCACAGGGTCTTTATAATAATAACATAATTATTTTGTATTAGGCATTCTCCTGGTGGCCAGTCATTATTGATTTTTTGTGTGTGTGTTCCCTGAAAAAAATCCTCTTGAAGTCAATATGAGGTAGTTATAATTCTCTCTGTTATACAGTTGATAAGACAAAGGCTTATAGAAATTCTCAAACTTGTTCCTGTGAGCCCTGCTCATTATTTCTGTATTTTGCAATTATTTTCCTTTCTTCCTCAAAAACTGCTTGCAGAGATTAAACTTTTACACAGTTCTCTCTATCTTTCACATCCACTTCTGGGAGACAAGCCCACACAGCGTTTCCATTTCCATGGTTTTAGGACTAAGCCACAATAACAGAGTGATCAATAGGGACAAAAATAACAGTCAAGTATATTTTAACAGTTATTTTTCAACATTTTGGGAGGGTCTTACTCACTGGACAATAGGAAGTATTAAAGGAATAAATACTGAGAGGTGACAAACATGATTTGCAGATAATTTGATTATATATACTAAAAGAACCAAAAAGTCAATTCAACCTTAATAACTGATTGGGAATGTGGTTTGATGCAAGACAAGCAATTAAACATTCTTGTGTTACTATATACCAAAGATAACCAAATAAAAATTATAGCAAAAATAATTCCTTCACAAAAGGAACAATACCTAAATTTAACAAGGGGTACACAAGAAACATCCAAGACCTATTTAAAGAAAAGTGTGAAACATGATATCTGAATAGATAAACAGACACATTGATTTTATAAATAGAACCACAAAGTCTTACAGAAAAAATTCACTGAAATTCCAACTATGTTTACAGAGAATTTTTATAGAGGAATTTAACATACTTATTCCAAATTTTATCTAGATGAGTAATTCAATGATAAAACATATTTTAAATTTCCCCTTATTAATGTAATGAATACTGAGTAGACATAAAAAACTTCCCCAATAAATATAGTGTATGGACATATCTCATTACATATGGAAATTTAATACATGATAAATGTGGCATCCTAAATAAATATATTTATTCAAACAATAAAGGACAATTACTTCTTCACTTTTAAAATTATTTACATATGCATGTATATCCATATCTATACACACATAATGTAAGGATAAGCAATAATTCAACCTAAATGTATTACATTTTTTAAAAATTTAGTTTTTTTTGGTGGGAATGCAGATTGGTACAGCCATTATGGAAAATAGTATGGAGGTTTCTAAAGAAAATAAAAATGGAACCACCATATGACCCAGCAATCTGTCTTCTGGGTATGTACCAAAAAGAAATGAAGTCACCACCTAGTAAAGATGCACTCCCATGTTCAATGCAGTATTATTCACAATGGCCAAGATATGGAAACAGTCTGTCAATGGAAAACTGGCATTTTAAAATACTAAAAAAGTGAGATACACACACACACACACACACACATTTACACAATGGAATACTATTCAGTCCTTAAAAAGAATGAGATCTTGCCATTTGTCACAACATGGATGAACCTGGACAACATTATGCTAAATGAAATAAGTCAGACACAGAAAAAAAATAGTGCACAATCTCACTTGTATGTGGAATCTAAAAAGCAAAAATCAAATATACAGAGATAGTAAACAAAACAGTGGTTAACAGGGACAGGGCTGGGGTTAGAGGAAGAAATGGGAAGATGTAGGTTGGAGGATAAAAGGTACAGATATGTAGAGATCTAATGTACAACATGAAGACTATTGGTAACAAAATTGTACTGTATTTGGGATTCATGCTAAATAAGTAGATTTTATCTGCTCTTGCCACAAAAATTATGAAAAATGGGAAACTGCATGAGATAATGTATACATTCGTTTCACTAGGTTAACCTTTTTGCTATTTATACATATATCATAACATCACATTGTTTACCTTAAATATACATAAATTATATTTTAATGAAAGTCAGCTTTATATAAAATCAGGTAGTCTTTCTGTCTAGCTGATTATCTATCTATCTATCTCTCTATCTATCTATCTCTCTATCTATCTATCATCTGTCTATCTATCATCTATCTCTCTAATTTTTGGATCGTGAAAGCTTTCCTAAACAGGTACCCAAATAAATCATAAAGGAAAATGCTAACAACTTGACTATTTACAAATATCAGATTTCTATGTAGTGGATGCCACTATAAACAAAATAAAAATATAAGTAAAATAATCTGGGGAAATAGCTGCAAAAAATTAAAAAAGAATTTTATTATTATATTTAGTACATAAAGACCTCTTAAAAATTAGTAATAGGCCAGGTGCGGTGGCTCACGCCTGTAATCCCAGCACTTTGGGAGGCCAAGGCTGGCGGATCACAAGGTCAGGAGTTCGAGACAAGCGTGGCCAACATGGTGAAGCCCTGTCTCTACCAAAAACACAAAAAAATTAGCCGGGCGTGGTGGTGTGTGCCTGTAATCCCAGCTACTCAGGAGGCTGAGGCAGGAGAATCACTTGAACCCGGGAGGCAGAGGTTGCAGTGAGCCGAGATCGTGCCGTTGCACTCCAGCCTGGGTGACAGAGCTAGACTCCGTGTCAAAAAAAAAAAAAAAAAAAAAAAGAGTAATAAAAGACTTATAACTCATTATGCAAGGACTTTAATTCCTGTCCACAAAATGGATAAAACTGAACAATAAACATGAAACAAGAACATGTACATTAAAACAACAAATGACATATAATATTTTGCCTTTTAGGTAAAATTTCTAAGGATATTACTTCTAAGTTTGATAATATAGTAAGACTACTATAATAGGTAATTAAGTGAAAAGCAAGTCATCATGCTTTATATGTGATACATCATTTTAATCTTTTAAATGAAGTGTAAATGGGTGCATATGTTTGGATATATATGGGTATATGGGTATTTGTGTTTATATTTGTACAGATGTTTCTCCTACAGTGAGAGTCCACAGATCATGAACTGCTGTCAGCTATAAGGGGGTGGCACAGCTCTCTGATTAGCTCTGGAGGTTCTGAAGTTGTACTGCAGATTTGAATTTTGGCCTCTCTAGCTGATGTTTGGCCAACAGCAAATCACTTAGCTTTTCTGGGCCTAGCTTTCTTCAACTGTAATATGGTGTTGTAAGTAATACATATCTAATAGTGTTTATGTAAAGATTAAATAAAATATAAGCCATTTAAATAATTAAGGTCAGTAAACAAGCCTAGCTCATAATATTATATAATATCCCATTATAATAATGGGATCATGATTTAGAAGTAACTAAAAAATTATGATGGTAGCTGTTAAGGACAAAACATAGTAACACATGGCTGATGTATTTGACTGAGGAAGATGATTATTGTCATTAACTATTTTTACCCTTAACATTCTTTTTCTTTGCTTATCCTTTGAGACTGAAACTGTATTGCTAGCAAAATTCAAAGTCAAGGCCAAATGTGGTAAGAGAGAATGAGGGGCATCTAAGCATATAGAATAAAGGACAAGGGCAAGCATTGGTTAGATTTAATCAGGTTAGTCTCTCTCTCTTTTTAGAAACTCTTTTTGTATTATGTTAAAATTTCAAATATATAAAGTGGAAAAAAACAGTAAACTAAAATCTCAAGTACCTAACAATAAGATTCAAATGTTCTGATCAATTTTGCTTAATCAGAGTTTGACTATAATAACAAAGTATATCTAAAACAACATAAAAACTTCTGTATTATTGAAAGTCTAAAAATTAAGATTGTCATATAAGTCTGACAATAGAACCTAAACTTTCCCTAAAGTTAAAAATAAAAAAAAACCCATACATAAGGATTCATAGAAATTCATTATTAAGTCATAGCAGAAGAGTTTATATACACGGTTTGTAGATCCATAGAAAATTGTTAATAGTGATCAACTCCGGGGAAGTGGAATTCTGTTGGGAACAGGGCAAATGGATACAGGGAGAATTTCATTTTTTAATGCTTATCTATATTGTTTTATTTTATAACCTAGATCTCATTTTTTAAGTAAAGAAAGAAAACAAGAATGTTTTAAAATAAGTGCATTTAAAAATAAAATATGAATAAATTATGATGATAGAATACAGACAATATAAACTGTAACTAATAATAAAGATAATGTTAGAGTGTTGCAAAAACAGAAAGACAAATTGTTGGATCAGAGTAGAAATCAGAATCAACAAAGGCTGCCTAAGAATAAGATAAATGCTAAAGTTAGCATTTTCAATAGACAAGTGCATATAATTCAACAAATCATGCACCAAGTACACACTAGAAACGAAAACACTGATACATGTGACTCAAAATATTTTATATATATATATAGTTCACAAAGTAAAATGTGAATAATGAAATGGAGAGATTACTGTAATGTATGTAGCAGATCAAGTATTAATATCTTTAGTATAGAAAGTATTATGAAAAAATAATAAGGAAATAAATGATAAATATTACAAGAGAAAAAGTGTAAGCATGAATTGACAGTTCATGGTAAATTTTAGTCTCAGTACCATTTAACAAAGGGAAATTAAAATTAGATGTCTTTTTTACTCATCAGATTGACACAATATTTAAAAATTTATAATATTCAGTAGTAATAAAGTTCTTGTCTTACTGGAAATACAAATTATTAAAATCTGCATGAGTGGTAAGTTGTTAATATAGAGCAAGGTATTAAAATGAATAATATACTTTAATAAAGTGTATTTAATCTTAATACTTTGTAAGAAAAATAGAATGTTTTGTCAAAGCTGTGGACAAAATAAATTTGTGTGGATGTTTGTTATAGTATTAGTTATAATTACAAAGCTTGGAAAAAAAGACAAATATTCTTAAGTAAATATAGAACATCCAAATGATAAAACACTATGCAGCCACCAAAAAACTATGCCAAATATTTCATAACATAAAAAATGTCTGCAAGATATTTAAGACAAAAAAGTGGAGTAAAAGTATTTTCCACTGTAATTATCATTTTAAAATTTCGCTCTTCAAGGTGTGCATGTGTGTTTTTCTGAGTGATGAGATTACAAGTGTCTTTTCCTTTTCATCTTTTTGCGATTTTATAGTTTCTATATACGCTATAACAAAAATATTTTTTACAATCAGAAAACAATTAATAATCTGGACCCTTCTTATTTCTTTATCCTCATCTCTTCCCTTTTTCTATCCTCCAGCTTTATGTTCTGGAACGTTGCACACATCCTTTCCTAAAGTTGCTGTTTATTGAGAGGCCCTGTATTAAGCTGTTTGTATGCCTTATCTCATTTGATCTTCAGAATGTTCTTACTCTGCCCATTTTATGTAGATAATGGAACTGACCAGTAAGGTGATAAGGTACATTTTCTAGGAGTGAATACCTGGGATTGGACCCCAGGTGCCCAGATCCAAGTTCCATGTTCTTCATCACTACACATATTGCCTCTTTTAAAAAATTTAATAATTTTGAAATAATAATTAAGGAGATAGAGCAGGCCAAGAGTGAAATCAAGCCGACTCTAATTTTGCTGTACACTAATACCAACACTAGCTGCCTTTCTTAAAACTTACTAATTTTGGCCGGGCGTGGTGGCTCACTCCTGTAATCCCAGCACTTTGGGAGGCTGAGGTGTGTGGATCACGCGGCCAGGAGATCGAGACCATCCTGGCTAACACGGTGAAACTCCGTCTCTACTAAAAATACAAAAAATTAGCCAGGTGAGGTGGCGGGCGCCTGTAGTTCCAGCTACTTGGGAGGCTGAGGCAGGAGAATGGCGTGAACCCGGGAGGTGGAGCTTGCAGTGAGCCGAGATTGCGCCACTGCACTCCAGCCTGGGAGACACAGCGAGACTTCCTCTCAAAAACAAAACAAAACAAAACAAAACAAAACAAAACAAAAAAAACTTACCTATTAATTTTTTCTTTGCTTTTCTTGATTTTACTTTTATTCCTTTAATTCCATTATCAAACATTCCCAATACCTCTCACTTTAAAGAGAAAAAAACAACACAAGTCACAATAACCAAGAGTTGGAAATGTCTATCAATGAATGAAGGGATAAACCAAATTTGGTATGCACAAAAATGGAATATTATTTAGCCTTTAAAAAGAAGAAAATCCTGTCACATGTTGCAATAAGGAAGAATCTTGAGGACAATTATACTAAGTGAAATAAACCAATCATAAAATTACAAATGCTGAATGATTCCACTTACATAAAATATCTAAAGTAGTCAAACTTCATAGAAACAGAAAGTAAAGTGATGGTTTGCAGTGGCTAAGGAGAGGGAGAAATGGGGAGTTGTTGAATGAGTGTAGTGTTTCAGTTTTGCAAGATGAGCCGCTAGAGATCCGTTTTACAGCAATGTGAATATAATTAGCGCTACTGAGCTGTGCGCACCTAAAAATGGTAAAGATGATAAATTTTGTGTGGCTTCTAAACCACTATTTATAAAAATTATATTCTTTGAAGAAAAGAGAAAACCAGTGCAACCTCCCTTGATTCTATTATTCTTTGTATGTATTATATAAATTTTGTTTATTCTTTTATTATTAGATTTATTAAATACATGTCCAGCACTTACTGCTTCTACTTTGTATCACATCACTGGCCTCTCAAATCCTTTCAATCTCATGTTTGTTTCCATGATTGTATTGCATCCATGATTCTATCAAAGCCATTATGTTTTCTTATCCCATATCCTCTTCAGTCTTTATGAGACTTGGTATAATTTAACTATAAATAGTTCTGAAAATCTGTTGTTTCTGTGATTGTAGGATACTGTATTTTTCTGCTTTTCTTCTTGTGTTCTACTAATCATGCTGTCTTAACCTGATTTCCAAGTTGATACTTCTGTTTTCTTCTATATTGTCTACATCTTATATGGAAAAACAAATCACAAAAAAATGCAAAATGCTACTACTAGAAAATTGTTAATTCTTATCTCAGTTTCTTATTTTAAACAGTTTTATTGAGGTATAATCAACATATAAACATTGTATATGCTTAACGTGTACAACTTGATATTTTGATATATACACATTGCAAAGTGATCACCACGATCAAGCTAATTAACATATCCTTTTCATACAGTGGTGAAAAGGAGATGTTAATTTTCATTTCCTTTTCCACCCTGTGTTGAAAAGACTTAATTTAAGATCTACCCTCCAAGCAGATTTCAGTGCATAATACATTATTATAATGTACATGATGTACATGTACATTAGATCTCAAGGTCTTACTCATTTTGCCTAAATTATATTTCATACTCTTTGATCATCACTCCATTTCTTCCATTCTTTTAATTGTCTTCCAATTCTTTGAGTGGTTTGTCTACTGCCAATGTGCACAACAATCATTTTTACCTCTTTTCTCAACTTTTATCCTAGGCTTCAGCCAAAAATACTCTGCAGTTCTCCTAAATTTCACATTTCTCACAAGAACATTCTGACTTCTTTAGCTTTAACCATTCATTAATTGCCTAGAGACAGCTTTAATGTGATGACTTTCTAAAGTTCTTTACTTAGTCTAGAAGGCATTATTGACCTTTATCTTTACAATGTCCAGAAAATATTTGCACATGCTTCCTTTCATGCAGTTGTTACAGTCTTTTATATTTGTTTACCCGTTTGTTTCCCTGGACAGACTTGCTGTTTGAAGGTAGTGGAACATAAATCATTTATTTCTATCATCTGTATTTCAATATCACCTGACACACAGTACAGTTTTAATAAAAATTAGTTTAATGAATTGAATAAGCAGACTCATGCCTAGAACCACATCAACATAATCACTCCCTCAAGAGAAGTGTGAGTGAGCAGAGGGGGCTATGTTGGCTGTTGAGACTTTGAACTCTGACCTGGGGGTGGGAAGATCTTGACTTAGAAAGTTTCAGGATTGATCACCCGGTGAAAGGGAGATTATGGACGCACTGTCAGCAACATCTCCATGAAGACGGGTGAGGTCAATGTGACAGGGACTAAGGATAGGGAGGAGGGCTGCATGCCTGCTCATGTAGACTACCATGCTCACACAGCCTTGTGTGGCCATCCAGGGACGTCTGACTACAAGCAGTTTCTGTCTGTGTATCTGGGGCCAGAGGCTCAGGTTCTATCCTAATCTTGCTGGCTCTCAATGCCTAAACTCACCTGGCTAAGAAGAATGAGGAAAGGAGCCCTGAATGGGGTGCTCTGAGGCAACAAGGGGCAGAGAAGAATCTGATAAATTAGCTTTTATTGCAGAAGGAAAGGCAGCAGGTATCTATAGCCCTTGCAGTCTCTCTGGCATCTTTGGTCGAGGAGGAGTTACAATACAGAATTCATGAGGGCATTACTCAGAGAAGCAACAAAGGAGAGCACATATTCTCTCCAGAAGCCTGATGATAAACAGAGAGAAGCAAAGGAAGCAAAGGCAAAGTCCTCATGAACAGAATCAAGATTTCACACTTCTTAAAAAGATTAATTACTCCTCAGCATCCTAACCACTCTCACCTGGAGCACTGGCATGAGACAAGCACAGGACAAAGTGCAGCGATGAAGAGATAAGCAATGAAAGAAGAAAGTTGTGATTTCTGCAGGGTGCTAATCCATATTCTACTAGGCACTCTCCTCTTCAATTTACCAAATATGCTGAGGTTGGGACATCATCTGGGCCAAGCGTTATTCCAACTCAATTCAAGGAGCACCATCTTATTAAAGGACACAATCCCAAATTCACCTGGGAATAAGCCTGGAGGATTTCCTTAAAGGAAATCTTTAAACCCGAGGTCCCAAGAGCTATCACAATCAGGATATTCCCTGGAGCAGTCAGTGATGTTAACTTTTTAAACTTTTCTACAATAAGAAAAATCAATGGGCATTTTAAATTGTAATCTCAAACTGAAATACCTGAATCTCATCTGATGTCAGGTATTAGACTAATGTTTCTCAAACCAACCTGTGGACCTCTGGGGTCTCCAAGTACTTTGTCATATTTTTTAAAATAGAGGTTTCAGTAATGATAATGTAAAAGGTAACTGACGTAAACATATTCTGCATCTGGACGATGCCTGCTAAACTGAGAACTACCAGAAGAATTCAGAACTCTGCATTTGTACTCAAAATGCTCTAACTGTCTTCTGCTAATGGGGAAAACACACTAGAGGTACATGGTGTAGTCCAATATGTCATGACTGTTTAAATGAAGGCTTTATTGTATCTTTCAAAATGCAGAAGAACAATGTGAGAACTAAGTCAGCACATAACACAGGACCATATAAATGTGTCCAAAGGATAATTCTTGATTTTCCCAGAGGCTTCCTTTTGAGTTTTCCCCAGAATCCACAGCATTGCTCAGGCCAAAGATTTAGCAAGGATATTTCTTTCCTCTCTTTTTTCAGTTTTCACATCCTATATACTCATGTCTTAGTATCTTCTCTGCCTCTCCATTGCTACAATCCTAGTTTAGCCCATCATTTCTTACCTGGGCTACTACAATAGAACCAATCTCACTGGTCGCTTTTCCTGCTTCCATGCTTATCCCCACAATTAATTACAGCACTCAAAGTGACCCTCCAAGACATAGTATCAAATGGCTTTCCATTGAACATAAAATAAAATCAATCACGTTTGAGAACTTCCAAGGCTACCATAGTTTAATTTGTGTCATTTAAAAAGGTATGTCCACCTGGAAGCTCTGAATGTGACCATCTTTGTAATAAATATTTTTGCAGATGTCATTAAGGAAAATCTCAAGAAGAAATTATCCTGGATTAGGGTGGGTCCTACATCTGGCCTCTGCCTGTTCTGTGACATTCATTACCACTCTCTTGTCACTCAGTCTCCAGACACATCTTCTTTCTCTGCCCTGATCTCAAACATCGTATTTCTATCCAAGCCATTAGACTCCCTGTTCTCTCTGCCTGGACCCTTTTCCCTCACATCTTTCCTCGGTTGGTTCTTTGTTCTCCACCTTTTTGTCACAGCACAAATATTAATTGCTGTGAATATAAAATGTCCTTTAACCATCAGATGGTCTTTCTACCTACTTAAAATTGCAACCTACCTCCCCTTGTTTTTATTTTCTCACAGCACTTATTAACATCAGACATATTATGTGCTGTGCTTATTTGTTTATTTTGTATCACCCTCTTTCAAAATATAAGTTCTAGAAAAGAAGGAATTGTGACCATAGTTTATTGCTATGCATTCAGCATCTAGAAGATTAATAAATAAGTTAGATGGACTCAGTCTGTTACTAAAATTGATATTATATGAGTTGATTAAATACAAAAGTAATGATCATACAACCTGTGGCAGAAGTGAAAGAAAATTTATTACCTTTAAAATGTGAAAAACTATTTGTTCTAGAAAACATGGGTATTTCCCAGAACAATGTAACTACAGTAGCTTGTTAATGTCTCAAGTGCTATACATTCATCTAGACACTGCTGCACAGTCATTGATGGTCTGGCATCTAGTCAGAAGTTGGTGCTTTCATTTAAAAATTATTGTCACTATTTGTATTTTCTTACCTTGTTGACTCCACCACTTTCTTGTTGGTGACCAGTTATATAATGTTTTATGAACTCAAAGTGATTCAGGAGCACTTTTTCATTGATCATTTCAATTATATTATATAACTTCCCTATTACTTAATGGCAAGAAAAGAGAGCGTGGTCATGAGACAGCAGTATGTCTAAGAATAGCTGCTCTTATTTATAACACTGCTTCTCAAAGGATCTGTAGTGCAGAGCCAGTTTTTTTTTTTTCTTTTTTGTACTTTTGAAATTTTCCATACACTAAGGACTGATACTTTTGTAAAGCATATATATCACTTGCAGTTCACAGAAAGGTCCTAGCTCATGGATCACACTTTGAGTAACACTGATTTATAGTATTGGTTTTTATAACACAAGCAGAAATGTGAGATATGAATTTCTAGGTAATACTATACCTTTGTTAGTTGTGATTTTCGAAGATTTTGTTTCAATGCCTCCTTAGGTTGAGAACCTAGTGATCTTTCTATTTATGAAAGGAGAATGGCATGCTAGTCACAGTTTTTGAACAGTTGGACACAATTTTTCTTCCATTTCCAAGGAGTGCGATTGTCCCTTGAGATGGGCTTTTCAAACCACTACAGTCTTCCATCATCTGTGATGCACATGATACCTTGCACACAACTTGACCTCTGTGGGACAAACATTGCCTATTTTTTGAACTTTCAACTTAATCACTTAACAAATCTGTAGGTTGATAAAACCAAAAGTGCTGGTATTGGTATACTGACAATTGACCAGAGCTTTAGGTTGGGAATGTTATAATCTGACTAAATCAATATATAGGATTTATTCTGTGAGCAGTTTTGTAAGCTTATGTCTGCATGATAATTCTCTGTAGCATGTCACATATTAAGACCCTTTTGTAGAGTCATCCTTATCTCAAAACTGTTTCACAGTCTCAGTCTTTTCTAATAAGTAGTAACCATTGTTTTAAAAGCCAGCATGCTACTATTTGTCACTCTCTACCCACCAACCCACTTTTCATGGGACAACAATATGCAGATGACTCCAGAATCTTGGACTGACCATTATATGTGCAAAACAAACATATGGACTGACTTTTTCTGTCCTAATATTCATTATTACATAAACTTTGGGTAGTCCTCATTCCCTTTGATAGCACAGAGGGCAACATATTGAGTGCTGTAGGGTACAAAATTGCTTATAGCAGTAGGCAAGTTACCAGGGATGTGGGTTTAGATATTTGCATGATTAATCAAGAAAGGTCTTTGATAGATAAGCACCGAAATGAAATGATTTCAGTAGGATTTATTATCTCCTTTCTTATACTGCAATTAAACAATACTTCTCAGTTTTGTTTTTTTATATGCCATATTTGATATTATAAGCTATGTATATATTCCTATATATATCTACAAAAAACACATATTGATCCTAAAATTCTGCTTAATACTTTAGAAATATCAATTTATATGTGTTAGTTCACACATTTTAGGTACGTTAGCCTTTGAATTATTAGCTTTGTGTATTAGTTCGTTCATGCACTGCTTTAAAGAAATACCCGAAACTGGGTAATTTATAAGGAAAAGAGGTTTAATTGGCATATGGTTCTGTAGGCTGTGCAGGCTTCTGCTTCTGGGGAGGCATCACCAAAACTTACAATCATGGTTGAAGGCAAAGGGGAAGTGGGCACATCTTACATGGCAGGAGCAGGAGTTGGGGGCGGGGAGGTGCTATACACTTTAAACAAGCAGAACTCTTGAGAACTCTGTCATAAGAGAGCACTAGGGGGATGGTGCTAAACCATAAGAAAGCATCCCCATGATCTAATCACCTCCCACCAGCCCTCTCCTCCAACACTGCGGATTACAATTTGATGTGAGATTTGGGTGGGGACACAAATCCAAATTACATCACCTTGCATTTTTACAGTTCGTAAGTCCAACTTTCTTTTATTACCCAACATTTAGAGATAGTTCAGTGTCTGATGAAAATAGGATGCCAATTTCACAAAAGATCTGCTTCTTTTTATATTATCATCTTAGTCCACATAATCTGAAAACCATAAACACCATATGTATACAGTGAATTGACTATTTCATGCATTTATTTTCCCACACAGAATCAGTTTATATACAATACATTCAATTCAGCAAGGACACCATCATATAGAATAAACAGCACTAGATAGTAAGGACAGGCCATGGACACTGAAGATGTAGCAGCTAGAAGTCAAGACAGAAAGGTTGACTCATATCAAGGTCAACCCATTTTCTATGGCTCATGTCATCCTTCACCCATAATTGCTTTATTTGTAGATACATTAAGAGGATATCATGAAGTGAGACGTGAGCTCCAAGTTTAAACTGCTTCCAGGAAAAAAATAAAGTGCCTCTATACTTTTCCCACTTCACAAAAAGTAGGTTTTCCTAAGGTTAGCAGCACTAGTTTTTATAGGACTAGAGCTCCTATAGAGGGCTACATAGCAAATGGGTAGGATGAGTCAGGGGATATATGTAAATCTAGAAAAGAAGACTTCTGTATACAAAGTAATGGGACATGTTTGTGTCATGGGAAATCTTCCAAGAGATATGAACCATGGAGGGGAGAATGAGCAGGACAGGGATGGTGCTCAATTTACATGGCTCACAGGCCTGCATCGGGGGTGGAAATTGGTAGTTTCTTACATACCAATAAAGTATTGGGTCCATTCCGCTTGATATCTAATGTTAGACCTTCAGTTTGAGGGTAGGGAACAGGATAACAGTGGACTTTCTTCTAAAAGAGAGAAGTGTGCATGATGAACACAGGTGAGAATCTAGGTATGTCACTGATAGTGCCTCTGCCATAACAGAGAACTGTTGCAGTAGATAAAAGAGACTGAATGGGACCAACTCATCTCTCAGAGAAAACTCTACCTTCTGGGATTGCTTCCCATGTGTCAGTCATTCTATTCCACTTCCCACAGAGGAGAACTTTATGGATACTGGCAAAATCAAACTTACAGAGGAGAGGAGAGCTTGTCTGAGGGGGATCAGCTGTGGAGTGTTGGTGTCACAGGGTTTCTGACATGACAGTTTTGGTGTGAGAAGGTTGCTTTTCAATTCCAGTTTCCTTAAGCCGGCAATTATCCTTAAAAGGAGGCAGTGGGCAAGGTATCAAAGATATTTGTTAGAGTGTGAGATCCCAAACCTTGTTGTTTAGGACAACAGCTTCCCTATGTGTGATTAAACTGGCTATAGTGGTAGATTGGAATTCCACAAATGAAAGAAATATTCACAGTATCAGAGCTTCATGGGAAAAAATCATTGACATTTCCCCACTGGAAATTGGGGAATCTAGCTTACTGACCTCTGCTATGATTTCAAAATCAATGGATAGCTATAGATGACGTTGGCATGAGATGAGTTTAACAAGCAGCTGTGGAGTTTAGAGACAAAAGGGGATATCCCTAGGTGAACATGGATTGGTGCACTGTAAGGCACAACATGTAAAAGAAGATTTTATTCACTGTTAAAAATATTCTTTCATATACTAGCCAAAAAGCGTTATGAGGCAAATGAGTTGCAGCCTCAGAGAATAAGCCTGAGCAAGACTGCATTAGACAAATCTGAAAACATTCCTAGGGATGCAAGGGCACCTGTATGACTTTTGCTGATGTCTCAGACTAGAGATGTTTCGGGGAAAAAAAGCTGTTAAAGATGTTGAACCACTTTGGAATGTCTCTGCCCCCTGATTATATACCAATATGAAGACTACTGCCTCTGAGAGACACTATTTTCCAAATACTTTCCTAAATGCTTCTTTCACATCCTTGTTCCTCCGGCTATAAATGAAAGGGTTAATCACTGGTGTTATGACTGAGTAGAACACTGAGACCACTTTATCTCCTTCCTTTATTCATTTGCTTCAAATTAGGCTGCATGTAGGTAAATATTGTTGACCCGTAGAATAAGAAAACAACAATGAAATGGGATCCACAGGTAGAGAACAACTTTAACCTCCCCTCCTCTGACTGTATTTGAATTACAGTGGAGATAATATTCCAGTAGGAGAAAAGGATGAGAGAGGCAGAACCTAGCAGAATTACAACACCTATTGCAAAGATGGTCATTTCTGTGCTGTAGGTATCTGCTGAAGCCAGTTTCAGGAGGGCAGGAGGCTCACAAAAATAATGATTAATTATATTCTGTCCCTGATATGGGAGACATAAAGTGAATGTGGTATCTACTAAAGACACAAATGCTCCACTGGCCCAGCACCCCGTGACCAGCTGAACGCAAATTCTCTGGGTCATGAGAGTGGAATAGCGCAGGGGCTTGCAGACAGCCACATAGCGGTCATAGGACATCACTGCTAGAAGTGAACTCTCTGTACACCCTGCTGTTAGGAAGAAAAGCATTTGAATTGAGCACCTAGTAAAAGAGATGGTCTTTCTCACGACCAGCAAATGGGATAGCATGTGGGGAACAATAGCTGTAGAGAAACAGAGATCAGTAAATGAGATTTTTAAGGAAGAAGTACATTGGTGTGTGAAGTCGAGAGTCAACCTGAATTAGGAGTATGATGAGCAGATTCCCAAACATAGTCAACAGGTAGATGATAAGAAATATCACAAACAGCAGAATCTGGGTTTGATGATCAGAAGAAAAGCCCAGCAAGATGAATTCAGTCAGATAGGTTTGGTTTTCTTTGTTCATTGACATTTATTTCTGTCTATAAATTAGCATAATTAGTACAATCAAACATTGACTATGATGGCGTGCCAAAAACCGAAAGTGAAGGTCTCATTGGAGGAACAAGTGTTCTGATGTAGAAAAATTTTGTAAACATTGAGCACACTTCATTTTATAATTTTTCTATCTCTATATTTCTACTAAAGCCATGTGGTTGGTAGATACAGAGAATTCAGGAATATGCCTGCTTGTTGCTCCTTGTTGGTAGAACGTTATCATTCATAGAGCCATTGTTCAACAATTGTGTGGCTAATGTCAAAAAATGTCTTTATGGAAAATTACATGTTATTTGTCTGAACTAAAGAAAAAGGATGCAAATATATGAATTTGAAAAAAAAAAAAAACGATTTCTTTCTCTTACCTGATTGCCCTAGCCAGAACTTCCAACACTATGTTGAATAGGAGTGGTGAGAGAGGGCATCCCTGTCTTGTGCCAGTTTTCAAA
>NW_012100832.1:514300-514751 GCF_000951045.1 Mandrillus leucophaeus | reverse complement strand
CCAGTAACAGACAAACAGAGAGCCAAATCAGGAATGAACTCCCATTCACAATAGCTTCAAAGAGAATAGAATACCTAGGAATCCAACTTACAAGGGATGTTAAAGGACCTCTTCAAGGAGAACTACAAACCACTGCTCAGTGAACTAAAAGAGGACACAAACAAATGGAAGAATATACCATGTTCATGGATAGGAAGAACCAATATCGTGAAAATGGCCATACCGCCCAAGGTAATTTATAGGTTCAATGTCATCCCCATCAAGCTACCAATGAGTTTCTTCACAGAATTGGAAAAAACTGCTTTAAAGTTCATATGGAACCAAAAAACACCCTGCATTGCCAAGACAATCATAATCCAAAAGAACAAAGCTGGAGGCATCACGCTACCTGACTTCAAACTATACTACAAGGCTACAGTAACCAAAACAGCATGGTACTGGTACCAAAACA
>NW_012100832.1:507997-514250 GCF_000951045.1 Mandrillus leucophaeus | reverse complement strand
TGTTCTCACTCATAGGTGGAAACTGAACAATGAGATCACTTGGACTCAGGAAGGGGAACATCACACACCGGGGCCTATCATGGGGAGGGGGGAGGGAGGAGGGATTGCATTGGGAGTTATACCTGATGTAAATGACGAGTTGATGGGTGCTGATGAGTTGATGGGTGCAACACGCCTACATGGCACAAGTATACATATGTAACAAACCTGCACGTTATGCACATGTACCCTAGAACTTAAAGTATAATAAAAAAAAATTTTGTAAATGTCAAACACACTTGATTTTATAATTTTTCCATCTCTATGTTGGATGGAAATATTGAATCTAAGCTAATGAAGGGTGAATCTAAGATAATGAGTAAATAGATCAGAAAGAGTTAGGAAAGGTAACAGAGTCATGGGAAAATGGCTGGGACTCACAGCTGGAATCTGATATCCCTGGAAAATATTGAGCTCCCTGTTAGAAAGAACAAGGTATCAAAGCAGAAATTCAGCCCTCCTGGCAGAACTTTCTTGAGATAAGGAAAAATCAAAGATGACATACATATAAGTGTTTTTTTTCACACAGAAGTTTCTATGTCTAGCTGGCAGTATAGGAGAAATGTGAACAGAACTATTGTGGCTGGAGCACTGGCTCATGAGCTGTCGAGTATGACTTAACTTCAAGACAACTGGGTCACCGTGAAGTTTCTAATCCTGCATTTCCAGGAAGACTCGATCTGAATTTGATCCATCCTGAATCTATAGGAAGGTCCAACCTGCAGGAGGGTCTATTGGCTTTGAGGGACCAGAAAGGCAGAGGCAGGGAACACTTTGAGGAATTGGTAAAATCAAATGAGAAAGATTTTCCCTTTAGCTTCACTCTAAGGAGATGACACAGAGAATCAATGATAAACTCTGACATCAAAAGCCAATATAACCTCTTGCTTAAGTCAGTGTTTTTGAAACTGATTTATAACACATTCATGGTTAATGGGATAGAATTACTAAGTTAACAACAGTATTTGTTAAAATTTGAAGAAGAAAAGAAAATACTATTTCTTACGATAATATGTGCATAGTTATGAGAAAATATTAATTTCAATTTGTGTGTGTGTATGCATGTGTGTGCACTGGGTTACAATGGAAACTGTGTTCCTGATTAAGGGTTTTTGTCAACAACTTTAAAACGAATACTGCTGTAAGTCAAATGTTCTTAAAGACATAAAATAATTCATTACTGATCCAATTTCCAATAATTTTTGATAAGTACATATTTTTTACTGCTTCATTATTGTGAATTTTTATGCAGTAAAGTGTGCATATTTCATGTGTAGAATTTGATGTTTTGATATATGTATAAAATGATATACTTTTAAAAGATACTTATTAAATTGTACATGATTATTTGTTTATGAGACTGTCTCCCTGACATAACTGAGTTTCATGAGGGTAGTAACTCTATCTCACTCTATATGTCTGAATCCCCAGGTATGTAGTAAATTTTCAAGACATGTTCTCTGAGTGACTGAATTAGTGTATGAATACCTGAATGCATCCAGGAATGAATGAACTCCTCCTTGCGCACAGGCACTGTCACACACACACACTCAAATAAATGTTCCTAAGCACTATTCATCCTATCTAGAGCATAGTATGAAATTGGGAAGACACAGCAGATGCTGGTCCACCTAGGTGATCTCTTTGGAATGGGGATTTTCTTGTATGTAACAAGGAGGAACATGAAGTATGATGAGCTACTCATGTACATGAGAGGGCATCATTGGTAGTTCCATCTTCCAATGGAAGTAGGAACAAACCCTCAATCTGCAAACCTGTTCTCATTCTCATTCTTACCCCTACAGAGTTTATCAATAATTCTGAAGACTACTGTATTGGCGCTTATAGTGCACACACACCCAACATAGTACTCACCGAGCTCTGGCTTCCCCCTATGTCCGAGACAATGGGTGGCCAATTTCAGGAAGCTCTGTCTTGCATATTAGGCAGTGCCTTGTGAGTCCAGAGGTTTCACCAAGAAGAAATCATGAGAAAAGCAACAGAGGAAGAGAACACCAGTGGTGAAATGACTGAATGATTAGAGGACAAGGATATCCTAGTAGTTGAAAAAGGGTAGATAGTTTGAACTACAATCATACTTTTGGTTTTTTGGGACTCTCAGCACCTAAACTGACTCCCCTCAAAAACAGCCCAGTAGTACGATTTATAAGGCTGAGGATTCTGGAGAAGGGGAAAAGAAAAATCTCCTCTCTCAAATATGCTTTGGGTTACAAAAGTAAAGATTTGGGTTTCTCCTAGGACAGACAAGATTTCTAGTTTTGAAGGTTCTTGTTCCCCTCAGAATCTTTCTTGGTCACTTTAGCACCTCCTTTTTACCTGGCGTCTTAGCATGAGTTTTTCCTCACAGCAAGTACAATAGACATCCAGAGAGCTAAGCTGCACATCTGGAGTTAGGTATTGAATCCTGGTGATTCTCAACCATATCTCCTGACAGCTAAGCAGCTAAGCAAAACAGAGCTTTATAGCAGGTTTCATTTCAAACTCTTGCTGTATTCTTGGATGGGGTAAACAATTATTTTTCAAGCACCAACACTGATTTAAATCTTTTTCTATGAGGAATTCTTAAAATATTGAGGTCCTGAGAGGCGATGCAAACAAGATTTTCCCTAGGGGTCTCTTGGAAGAAGTTCACTTTATTACCTCTTTACACAATGAGATACCTTGGGAGTTTTTTTTCTTGTATTTGTAGATTGAATTCTGTGAATCTTATCTAATTCGCATTACTTAATTAAACAAAGAAAAAACTGTGTATGCTCTGAGCCTCAGAAAAACTCAAGAAGCCACCTATACCTGTTTCGTTTCTCTGCTTAGCAGCAGAGTCAAGAGTATAAAGTACATGCAGGCAGGTATCTTTACATCCTTTACTCATTTTTTTTTGTATTTTTACTGATATATCATTATTGTACATATTTTAGGGTTACATGTGATATTTTGATACATGTATAAAATGTGTGATGATCAAGTCAAAGTAATTGGGATATCCATCACCTCATTTATCTTTCCTTTGTGTTGAGAGCATTACAATTCTTCCCTTCTAGCTATTTTAAAATATACAATTAAATTATTAACTGGCTGGGCGTGGTGGCTCACACCTGTTATCCCAGCACTTTGGAAGGCCGAGGTGGGAGGATCACAAGGTCAGGAGATCGAGACCATCCTGGCTAACACGGTGAAACCCCATCTCTACTAAAAACACAAAAAATAAGCTGGGTGTGGTGGCGGGCACCTGTGGTTCCAGCTGCTCAGGAGGCTGAGGCAGGAGAATGGTGTGAACCCAGGAGGCGGAGCTTGCAGTGAGCCAAGATTGTGCCACTGCACTCCAGCCTGGGCTACAGAGTGAGACTTGTTTTAAAAAAAATTATTAACTGTAATTTCCCTACATTACTATTGAATACTAGAACTCTCTTTTTTTTTTAATCTAGCTGTATTTTTGTACCCATTAACCAACTTCTCTTGGTTCCCTCCTCCCCTCTTCCTTTTCCAGCCTCTGGTAACCACCTTTCTATTGTCTACTTCCATGAGACCCACTTTTGTAGCTCCCACATATGAGTGAGAACATGTAACACATTTGTCTTTCTATGCCTGGCTTACTTCACTTAAATAATGACCTCTAGTTCACCCATATTGCTGCAAGTGACAGGATTTAATTCTTTTTCATGGTTGAATAATACTCCACTGTGCATATATATCACATTTTTTTCTGTCCATTCATCCATTGGAGGATACTTAAGTTGACTACATATCTTGGCTTTTGTGAGTAGTGCTTCAGTAAACAGAGTGGAGGTATCTCTTTGATATGCCAATTTCCTTTCTTGTGGATATACCAAGCAGTGGGATTGTTTAATCATATGGTAGTTCTATTTTCACTTTTTTCCAGAAACCTCCATACTGTTCCACAATGGCTGTACTAATTTACAGTTTTACCAACAGTGTAGTATTTCTCTTTCAACTCATCTTGGCCAGCATTTGTTGTGTTTTTCTGTTGTTTTGAGATGAGATATCTCATTGTAGTTTTGATTTGCATTCCCCTGATGATTGGTAATGCTAAGAATTTTTTCATATGTCTGTTGGCCATTTGCATGTCTTATTTTAAGAAATGTCTATGTAGATACTTTGCCAAGTTCTAAATCAGATTATTTGTTTTTTTACTATTGAATTTAGTTTTTTATATATTCTGGTTATTAATCTCTTGTTGGATGGATAGTTTGTAAATATTTTTTCCAATTTTTTGGTTCCTGTCTTCACTCCATTGATTGTTTTCATTGCTGTGCAGAAGCTTTCTAGCTTAATGTAATACTATTTGTTTATTTTTAAAATTTTTATTTGTAATTATTATGGATAAATAATAGTTGTATATATTTGTGATATACATGTGATGTTTTGATATATGCATACAATGTGTAATAATCCAATCAGGATAATTGGGGTTACTACCACCTCAGGCATTTATCATTTAAGCATTTATAATTTTTTGTGTTAGGAACATTCCACTTGACTACTTTTGCTTTTGTTGTTTGTGATTCTGAGGTCTCACCCAAAAAATCTTTGCCCAACCCAGACCCGATAACTTATTCTCAATGTTTTCTTCCAGTATTATTATAGTTTCAGGTATTACATTTAAGTCTTCAATACATTTTGAGTTGTTTTATTTTACATGGTAAATATGAGAATTTAGTTTCTTCTGTATATGGATATCCAGTTTTCTCAGCACAATTTATTAGAGACTGTTCTTTCCATAATGTATGTTCTTGGTGCTTTTGTCAAAAATGAGTTGGCTGCAAATAGATTTATTGCTGAATTCTTTATTGTGTTCCATTGGTCAATATGCCTGTTTTTATGCAAGTACCATGCTCTTTTGGTTTTGTTGTGTAATTTAAAATCAGATAATATGATGCTTCTAGCTTTGGTCCTTTGTTGTCAGGATGACTTTAGCTATCTGTGAAGAATGTTACTGGTATTTTGATTATAATTGTGTTGAATCTGTAATTACTTTGGGTAGTTTAGACATTTTAACAGTATTAATTCTTCCAGCCCATCAGCATGGAGAATACTTTCATTATTTTGTGCCTTCTTTAATTTCTTTCATTGGTGTTTTATAGTTTTCCTTGTAGAGATCTTTCACTTTTTTTTTTTTGTTAAATTGAATCCTAGGTATTTTTTTGGAGCTATTGGAAATGGGATTGCCTTATTTCTTTTTCAGATTGATCATTTCTAGGGTATAGAAATGTTGTTGAATTTTGTACGCTGATTTTAAATCCTGCAATTTCACTAAGTTTACTTACCATTTCCAAGAGTGGAAGAAACATGAGTACTGATCTGCTTTACCACCAGCTGACTATAGTAGTGAAGAACCCTAGAGTCTTAAATAAATTTCAGTGGCAATCAGGCCATAGTCACCACAGTCATTGGTTAAGTCCTAGTGCTGCACTGAGATAGGACATCATGTTTGGGATGCAACCCAGCATGACATCAGCTGAGGTGGCCATAGGAGTGCCTGTGTCACTTCTCTCCAAATTCCAGGTAGCATAGTGTGGAAACAGATGGAAGGGCTCTGGGGACATTACCTAAGAACCCAGGGAACTCTCCTTGATTCCAAGTTCATCAGAGGTGAAGGACCTAGGCGTCTGCAAGAATTGCAGTGTACCTGGGCTTAGGGCACCTTCTAGTGCTGAAATGGCTGCAATCAGCACAGGTTTAGACATCTCAGCAGGCAGTACCATTTGAATCCCTGGAAGGCTTTCTGAAGAACAGGTACAAACAAGACCAAACTGTGAGGAATGAAATAGATACTTAATTATCCAGTGCCCAGATATTGATGAATGTCACCAAGCATCAAGAACATTAAGGGAAATATGACTTCACCAGACACACTAAATAAGGTGCCATTGAGTGATCCTGAGAGACAAAGATGTGTGACCTGTCAGACAGCAAATTAAAAACAGTGGTACCAAGGAAGCCCAATAACATTCAAGAAAACACAGAAGCTCAATTCAGAAATATATCAGAAAAATTTAATGGAGATTAAAATAATTTTAAAAAATCAAGACTACATTCTGGAATGTAAAAATAGACATCTACAGAACTCTCCATCCCAAATCAACAGAATATACATTTTTCTCAGCACCACATCGCACTTATTCCAAAATTGACCACATAGTTGGAAGTAAAGCACTCCTCAGCAAATGTGAAAGAA
>NW_012100832.1:487105-505067 GCF_000951045.1 Mandrillus leucophaeus | reverse complement strand
GGGGCCTATTATGGGGAGGGATGGCATTGGGAGTTATACCTGATGTAAATGACGAGTTGATGGGTGCTGACGAGTTGATGGGTGCAGCACACCAACATGGCATATGTATACACACGTACCCTAGAACTTAAAGCATAATAAAAAAAAAAAGAAAGCTTATTGAAAGAATAATCATAGAAAACTTTCCAAATCTAGAAACAGATATAAATATCCAGGTATAGGAAGGCTAAAAATTACCAAGCATATTCAACCCAAATGAAAGGCCAAGGCATAAAATAATCAAATTTTCACAGATCAAGGACAAAGAAAGGATAATAAAATTAGCAAGAGAAAAGTGGCAAATAACCTGTGAAGGAGCTCTGATATGTCTAGCAGAAGACTTGTCAGCAGAAACCTAAGGTCTCTTATCTTATCCTATACCATAAGTGAAGTTTGTTTTGTGATATTGCAGAAAAATCGGTAGTAAAAGAATTATTTGTTGTCTTGACAGTAGAATAATAATTTATGAAGTCCTGAATTAAAAAGATGAGTATAAATAGGTTTAGTGGAGTAGAGTCATTTGTTTGCTGTTTTTTAGTAAAATAAAAGCAGATTTTAGTTCCAAGAATAATAATCACTTAAGTTATCCTGTTTGTTACAGATCTGGAGAGGCAGTATCCTGTTTCTCTCAAACCAGATATAACCCACAGAATAATAGCTGAAGAAAAAAAAATATAAAGCTACTTCTCAATGATAGGACGTTATTGATCAGAACCAGGTATATTCTGTCCATGTGCAGTAAATCAATCACTGTGACAAGGGTTTTGAAAAAGAGAGTTTGTTCACAAGACAGACACATGAGGAGTCAGGAGAATAGGTTTTAAATCTGTTGCCTTGAAGATAAGGCTTAGGGATATTTATGAGTTAGAGAAGTAAGGTGGTTTAAAGCATGGATAAAGGTGATTGGCAGTGAAGTAATGAGTGAGATACACAAGCATATTCAGTATGATATGTATTCAGAATGATTCTAGAGGAACAGATTCCTAAAGATAAATTTTCAGAATTGGTTTTGAGCTTTCTGAAACTGGTTTCCCAATATGACTAAATTTGAAGGCACTAATAGCTTTATTTCTAGCACTGAAGAGAGCACTGGTAGGCCATCACATGATGGGGCAATATAGCTATGTAAAACATCACCATGGAATGCTTCTAATCAAATCCCTATGGAAGAAAAGGTTTTGGGTAATAAGTATCTGATGCCTAAGAACATCTTAGCCAAACCAAAAAGCATAATGGGATTGACTGGTTACCTGCAACTGTCTGGAGACAGTGGGGAAAGAAAGGAATGAACTCAGGGCTTCAAATTTCCAGCTTAAACTATGCACAAATGGCCTGAAATCTTCTAAACATCCCTAGAGAGACTTTTATTTCCTATAGCCTTCTAACTAAGATTTCTAAAAGCCAAACTCGGTCCTTCATCCTGCCAGTAGCTGCATTATAACACAAACTGAATTCGAAAGTCCAAAGGGTGTCTTCAGTTAAGGTTGAGGCACTGATTGAGAAGAATAGGATTATGAAAATGGGCGGGGTGGGGGGCAAGATGGCTGATTAGAAGCAGCTGAAGTCTGTGCTCTCATGGAAAGGAATGAACACGTGAGTGAATTCTGCATCTTCAACTGAGGTATCCAGTTTCTTACATTGGGACTGACTAAGTGGACAGCTTGACCCACGGAGACTGAGGAAAAGCAGAGTAGGGTGACAGACCACCTGGGAACAGCAAGGAGCCCCCACCCCCAGACAAGGGAGGCATGAGTGATTGTGCAGCCCCACCAGGGAAACCACTCTTTTCCCATGGACCTTTGAAACCCATGGATCATGAGATCTTGTGTGCTCACGTCTCCAGGGCCTTGGGTCTGAAGCACAGAGCCATAAGGAGTCTCAGGGAAGCAGCCACTTGGGCATACACAGAGACCCAGGAGTTTTGCATACTGTGTCTCTGGAAATTCTGGTGAGGCAGGAGATCTGTTTGGGCATTTCCCTAGGAAGGGAGCTGAATCCAGGGAGCCAAGTGGCGTTGTTCTGTGGGCCCCACTCCCACGGCACCTCACAAGTTAAGACCCACTGGCTTGTAATTCCAGCTGGCCAGCAGCAGCAGACTGGAGACTGACTGAGAAGGACCAACTTCCCAAGGGGAGGGGCAGCCGCCAACTCTGTTGTTCAAGCCACAATTCTAGCCTACCAGCTCCGGGAAGTCTGGGAGGTCCAGATCAGAACTCTGATCTCTCTCTGGAACGAAGCCCCTAGGAGGAGGGGGAGCCACAGTCTCTGTGGTTCAGCCAACTTAGTCTTTCCAGACTGATGGCTCTAGAGAGTCTCAGTGGTCTGGAAGAAAGGAGGGAATCCCTAGTGCAGTGCACGTGCTCTGCCAAGGGGCAGCCAGACTGCTTCTTTAAGTGGTTCCCTGATCCCATTCCTTCTGACTGGGTGAGACATCCTGACAGGAGTCTCCAGACACTACCTACAGGAATGTTCAGGGCGGCATCAGGTCGGTGGCCCCCTGGGATGGAGCTTCCAGAGGAAGGAGCAGGCGCCCATCTTTGTTGTTTTGTAACCTTCACTGGTGATAGGGACCAAAGAAACTAGGGTCTGAAGTGGACCCCCAGCAAACCGCAGTAGTCCTATGGAAGAGTAGTCTGACTGTTAAAAGAAAAATAAACAAACAGAAAGCAACAACAACAACCACAACAAAAAGACCCCACAAAACCTCATTCAAAAGTCAGCAATCTTAAAGATTGAAGGTAGATAAGCCCACAAAGATGGGAAAAAAATCAACACAAAAATACTGAAAACTCAAAAAGCCAGAGTGCCTCTTCTCCTCTAAATGAAGGTAACATCTCTCCTTCATTCACAGAACTGGGCTGAGGATGAGATGGCTGAATTGACAGAAGTAGGTGTCAGAAGGTGGGTAATAATGAACTTCACTGAGCTAAAGGAGCCTGCTATAACCCAATGCAAAGAAACTAAGAATAATGATAAAATAATACAGGAGCTGGTAACAGGAATAGCCAGTTTAAAGAAGAGCATAACTAACTGGATGGAGCTGAAAAACACAGCACAAGAAATTTACAATGCAATCACAAGTATCAATAGCTGAACAGGCCAAGCAGAGGAAATAATCTCAGAACTTGAAGACTACTTTTCTGAAATAAGACAAGCAGACAAGAATAGAGAAAAAAGAATAAAAATAAATGAATAAAACCTCCAAGAAATATGGGATAATGTAAAAAGACTAAACCTATGACTGACTGGGGTACCTGAAACAGGCGGGGAGAATGGAACCAAGTTGGAAAACGTACTTCAGTTTATCATTCAGGAGAACTTCTGCAACATTCAAATCCAGAAAATCCAGAGAACCCCAATAAGATACTCCACAAAAAGAGCAACCCTAAGACACATAATCGTCAGATTCTCTGAGGTCAAAATGAAAGAAAAAAATGTTAAGGGCAGCCAGAGAGAAAGGTTAGGTCACCTACTAAGGGAAGCCCATCAGACTAACAGTGGACCTCTCAGTGGAAAACCTACAAGTCAGAAGAGATTGGGGGCCAGTATTCAACATTCTTAAAGAAAATATTTTCTAACCCAGAATTTCATAGCCAGCCAAACTAAGTGTTATAAGCAAAGGAGAAATAAAATCTTTTTCAGACAAGCAAATGCTGAGGGGATTCATCACCAGTGCCTTGCAAGAGCTCCCAAGGAAGCAGTAAAAACTATTAACAGCCACTACAAAAAACACACTGAAGTACACAGACCAGTGACACTATGAAGCAAATACGTAAACCAATCTGCAAAATAACCAACTAGCATCATAATCTCAGGACCAAATTCACACATAATAATATTAACCTTAAATGTAAATGGGCTAGATGCCCCAGTTAAAAGATACAGAGTGGCAAGCTGGATAGAGTCAAAATCCATCAATGTGCTGGATTCAAGAGACCCATCTCATATGCAAAGACACATGTAGACTCAAAATAAAAGGATGGAGGAAATTTACCAAGCAAATGGAAAACATAAGAAAGCAGGGACTGCAATCCTAGTTTCTGACAAAACAGACTTTAAACCAACAAATATCAAAAAAGACAAAGAAGGGTGTTACATAATGGTAAAGGGTTCAATTCAACAAGAAGAGCTAACTATCTTAAACACATATGCATCCAAAACAGGAGCACTCAGATTCATAAAGTAAGTCCTTAGAGACCTACAAAGAGACTTAGACTCCTGCAGAATATCAGCAGGAGACTTTAACACCCCACTGTCAGTATTAGATCATAGAGACAGAAAATTAACAAAGATATTCAGGACTTGAACTCAGCTCTGGATCAAGTGGACCTGACAGATATCTACAGAACTCTCCACCCCAAAATAACAGAATATACATTCTTCTCGGTACCACATGGCACTTATTCTAAAATTGATCACATAATTGAAAGTAAAAGACTCCTCAGCAAATGCAAAATGACTGAAATCATAACAAACAATCTCTCAGACCACAGGGCAATAAAATTAGAACTTTAGAACTCAAGATTAAGAAACTCACTCAAAGCCACACAACTACATAAAAATTGAATGACCTGCTCCTGAATGACTCCTGGGTAAATCATGATATTAAGGCAGAAATCAAGAAGCTCTTTGAAACCAATGAGAACAAAGAAACAACGTACCAGAATCTCTGGGACAGAGTTACAGCAGTGTTAAAAAGGAAATGTATAGCATTAAATGCCCATATCAAAAAGCTAGAAAGATCTCAAATCAATATCTTAGCATCACAACTATAAAACTAGAGAACCAAGAGCAAACAAACCCCCAAACTAGCAGAAGACAAGAAATAACCAACATCAGAGTGGACTGAAGGAGACAGGGACATGAAAACCCCTTCAAAATATCAATGAATCCAAGAGCTGGTTTTTTGAAAAGGTTAACAAAATATACTGCTAGCTAGACTAATAAAGAAGAAAAAGAAAAGAGCCAAATAGACACAATAAGAAATGATACAGGGATATCACCTATATTACCACAGAAATACAAACAACAATAAGAGAATACTATAAACATCTCTATGCACATAAACTAGAAAATCTAGAAAAAATGGACAAATTTCTGGACATATACACCCTCCCCAAGACTGAACCAGGAAGAAATTGAATCCTTGAGTAGACCAATGATGAGTTCTGCAGTTGAGGCAGTAATAAAAAGCTTACCAACCAAAAAAAAAGCCCAGGACCAGATGAATTTACAGCTGAATTATACCAAAGGTACAAAGAAGAGCTGGTACCATTCCTTCTGAAACTATTCCAAACAATTGAAAAGAAGGGTTTCATATCTACCTCATTTTATGACGCCAGTATCATTCTGATACCAAAACTGGTAGAGATATAACAAAAAAAGAAAACTTCAGGCCAATATCCCTGATGAACATCGATGCAAAAATCCTCAATATAATACCAAAAAATCGAATCCAGCAACATATCAAAAAGCTTATCCACCATAATCAAGTTGGCATCATCTCCAGGATGCAATGTTGGTTCAACATATGTAAATCAGTAAATGTAATTCATCACATAAACAGAGCTAAAGAGAAAAAACACATGATTTCAAAAGACACAGAAAAGACCTTCAATAAAATTCAATATCCCTTCATGTAAAAAACTCTCAATAAACTAGTTATTGAAGGAATACACCTTAGAATAATAAAAACCATTAATGACAAACCCACAGCCGATATCATACCTAATGGGCAAAACATGGAAGCATTCCCCTTGAAAATCAGCACAAGACAAAGATGCCCTCTCTCACCACTCTTATTCGACACAGTATTAAAAGTTCTGGCCAGGACTTTCTGGCAAGAGAAAGAAATAAAGCGTACTCTGATAGGAAGAAAGGAAGTCAAATTATCTTTCTTTGAAGGTGACAGGACCCTATATCTGGAAAACCCCATCATCTCAGCACAAAATCTTCTTAAGCTAATAAGCAACTTCAGCAACTTCAGCAAAGTCTCAGGATACAAAATGTGTAAACATTTCTAACACTCCTACAGACTAACAACAGGCAAGCAGAGAGCCAAATCATGAATGAACTACCATTCACAATGGCTACAAAGAGAATAAAATATTTAGGAGTGCAGCTAACAAGAGAAGTGGAGGACCTCTTCAAGGGGAAATACAAATCGCTCCTCAAGGAAATCAGAGAGGATACAAACAAATAGAAAAACATTCCATGTTAATGAATAGAAAGAATCAATATCGTGACAATGACCATACTGCCCAAAGTAATTTATAGATTCAATGCTATTCCCATCAAACTACCATTGACATCCTTCATAGAAGTAGGAATAACTATTTTAAAACTTGTATGGAACCAATAAAAGCCTGAATAGCCAAGACAATCCTAAGCACAAAGAACAAAACTGGAGGCATCACATTACCTGACTTCAAACTATACCACAAGGCTGCAGTAACCAAAACAGCACAGTACTGGTATATATGGACCAATGAAACAGAACAGAGGCCTCAGAAATAATGCCACACATCTACAAACATCTGATCTTTGACAAACCTGACAAAAACAAGCAATGGGGAAAGGATTCCCTATGTAATAAATGGTGTTGGGAAAATTGTCTAGCCATATGCAGAAAGCTGAAACTGGATCCCTTCCTTACACCTTATACAAAGTTAACTCAAGATGGATTAAATACTTAAAAGTAAAACCCCAAACTATAAAAACCCTAGAATAAAATCTAGGTAATACTATTCAGGACATAGGTGTAGGCAAAGATTTCCTGATGAAAATGCCAAAAGCAAAAATTGACAAAGGAGATCCAGTCAAAGTAAAGAGCTTTGCACAGCAAAAGAAACTATCATCAGAGTGAGCAGACAATTTTGTAATCTATCCATCTGACAAAGGTCTACTATCTAGAATCCACAAGGAATTGAAACAAATTTACAAGTAAAAAAAAAATTAAAAAGTGGGCAAAGGACATGAACAGACCCTTCTCAAAAGAAGACACTCATGTGGTCAACAAAACATATGAAGAAAAGCTCGACATCACTGATCATTTGAGAAATGCAAATCAAAACCACGATGAGACACCATCTCACGCTAGTCAGAATGTCAATTATTAAAAAGTCAAGAAACATCAGATGCTGGTGAGGTTGCAAAGAAAACCCGTTGGTGGGTGTGTAAATTAGTTCAACCATTGTGGAAGACAGTGTGGTGATTCCTCAGAGATCTAGAGGCAGAAATACCATTTGACCCAGCGATCCCGTTACTGGATATATACCCAAAAGAATATAAATCATTCTCTTATAAATATACATGCATGCATATGTTTATTGCAACACTATCTGCAATAACAAAGACATGAATCAACCCAAATACCCATCAATGATAGACCGAATAAAGAAAATGTGATTATATATACACTATGGAATACTATGCAGTCATAAAAAGAAACAAGGTCATGTTCTTTGTAGGGACATGGATGGAGCTGGAAGCCGTTATCTTCAGCAAACTTACACAGGAACAGAAAACCAAACACCAAATCTTCTCACTTATAAGTGGGAGCTGAACAATGAGAACACATGGACACATGGGTGGGGGAACAACACACCCTGGGTCCTTTTTGGGGGATGGGGGGAGGGAGAGCATCAGGAAGAATAGCTAATTGATGCTGTGCTTAATACCTAGTTGATGGGTTTATCTGTGCAGCAAACCACCATGACACACATTTACCTATGTAACAAACCTGCACATCCTGCTCGTGTACCTCTGAACTTAGAATAAAACTTGAAGAAAAAAACAAAAACTGGAATGGGGACATATAGACAGATACCAATGCCTCTGGTGACATGGGACTCCTGAGTTCTGCTAAGTTTCTTTATCATAGAAATAGCTCTTATATCCCTGTCTGGCAAGTTTAATCCTCTTCTGCCTTAAGAATTTGTACTCCCCTGAGGCAGCAAAGCACTGTTGATTTTCCTCAGGGCCAACCCTCACCACCTCTCTTTTCTTCTAAACTTATTAAGTAGACTCATGTCACAGCAGCCCTTAAAGGGTGAAACACAAAGTGTGTCCCATGAGATGTACTATATACTAAAAGAATGGCATAATTTTTTCAATTTATACAGACAGAAATCTGGGAAATATATGTGGATATGGAACTTGAGGATTTGGAATTATAGTGGAAGGAACAAAAAGTTGGATCAGGCTGAATTTATTAATATGGATGTGCTAAGCAAACATGCTGAATTTGATGTTTCAGCTCAAGAGGTTAGAAAGGCTCAAAGTTTATTTGCTTTGTTTGCTGAAACATGAACCCACAAGTGGCCTTCACTAAATAAAACTGAAATGGCAGGATTGTCTTGTAGGGTAAGGTATCCAAAAGCTTAGGGAGATTAAACTGTTAGAGTGTATTTACCATGTAGCACCTGCTTACCCACTCTAGGAGAACATACCTTTCACCACCACTGTGAGAAATACATTTGTGAGGGGAGATCCAGCATCCTTGGAGAATTCTGTGATTTATTTTCTCCTTAGGTCAGAAATTGCAGTGGAAGATGTTATCATCAAACTGGGAATCCTAAATGCAATGGGAGTAATGGTATCCCAGGGTGGCATTGATCAAGTGATTGCACTTAATCATCACATATAAAGTGAGTGTGGTTGCTGTAATGGACAGAGGAGTTAAAATAGTAATCACAGTAGCCTGACACAGTTACTTATAGCATGGTTGGTTAATGATAATGTCCCTAGAAAAGAAATGGATGGGAATTTTGCTACAGTTTTACTTGGACAATATAAGGAATTCTAGATCAAGTGAACAGAATTCTACTTTAATCAATGACAAAGAGAGCCATAGCCCCTCAACAAATCCCCAGACTTAAACCAGTTTATAGATGCACAACTCCTTGGATGAAGGACAGATTGAGTCCTCTTGAGGAAGGACCTTTACCACACTGCCAAAACTTTTATGCTGTTAATCTTTCTTTCAGTCTTCTGCAAAGGGACCTACAGCCATATTCCAGACTGATGTGTGTTGGTGAAAAAGAAACAATCAGCCTTTGGGGGGATTATTGGACAATGACTCTGAAGTGACATTGAATTCTGAAGACTCAAACATCACTATGGTCCACTAATTACAGTAGGGAGTAGTTGCTTATGGACATCAGGTGATCAATGGAGTTTTAGCTCATGCATCTTTCTCACAGTGGGTTCAGTGGGTCTTCAATCAATCCTGTGGTTATTTTCTCAGTTCCAGAATGCATAGTTGAAATAGACATACTCAGCAATTGGCAGAATTCCCGCAATGATCTCCTGACATTTCAAGTGAGGGCTATTATGGTGGGAAAGTCCAAGTGGAAGACACTATATCTCCCTCTGTAAAAGCCACACCTCATTCTGGAGGGATTGCAGGGATTAGTGATGCCACCAGGGACTTGAAATATGCAGGGGTGGTAGTTTCTATCATCTCTCTGTTGAACTCGCTCTTTCATTTGTGCAGAAAACTGATGGATATTGGAGTATATCATCAGATTATTATAATCTTGTCTAGATGGTTACTCCAATTGCAGCTACTGTTCAGATGTGGTCTTATTGCTTGTGCAAATTAACACATCCCCGGGTACCTGATATGCAGCTATTGGTCTGAAAAATGTTTCATTCCTTTATGCCTGTTAATAAAGACCAATAGAAGCAGTTTGCTTTCATCTGGCAAGGCCAGAAATACATCTTCACTCTTCTACCTCATGGGTATACAAACTCTTCAGTCCAGTGTTATAATTTAGTTCATGAAGCCTTGATCATCATTCCCTTTCCTAGGAAATCATGGTGATCCATACATTGATAATATTATGCATATTGGGCCTGGTTATCAGGATGTAGCAACTACTCAAGATATATTTATTAATATATTTTTATATCAGAGGGTTGGAGATAAACTCAACAAAAATTCAAGTGCTATCTACTATAGTAAAATATCTAGGAGTTTGGAGGTGGGCGAATGTTGAGCTATCACTTCTAAGGTGAAAAATAAGCTGTCGTATCTGCCCTCTCCTACAATTTTTTAAAAAGGTACAATACCTACCAGGCCTCTTTGAAATTTGGAAATGGTTTATTCTACTCTTGGGTGTAGTTCCACTCATTTACCAAATGATCCCAAAAGCTTCTAGTTCTGAGTAGGACCCAGAACAAGAGAAGGTTCTGAAAAATGTCCAGCCGGCTATGCATGAAAACTGCTCTGCACTTTGGGCCACACAATACAGCATATTAATGGTGCTTGAAATGTCAGTGGAAGATCAAGTTGTTTATTCAAGCTTTGTCAGACCGTCATAGGTGAATCACAGCAAAGAGCTGCCTTAGGATTTTGGAGCAAATTCTTGCCATACTTTGTGGGTAACTACTCTCCTTTTGAGAAACAGCTTTTGGCTTGCTACTGGACCTCGTATGCACCAAATGCATAACCATAGACCAGTAAGTTACCATGTAACCTGGTTGTCCATTTGTTAACTGAGTGTTATTTGCCCCACCAAGCCATGAGGTTGGACATGGAAAGCAGCAATTGATTATTAAATGGAGTGGTGTATATAAGATTAGGCTCAAACAGGCCTTGAAAGCATACTTTACATGAAGAAGTGGGCCAAATGCCCCGGCCCTTACTTTTGTTGCATTACCTTCTCTCTCTCAAGTCTTACATATGGCATCCAGTTCTCTATGATGAGCTGGCTGAGGAAGAGATAACTTGAGATTGGTTTACAGTTGGCTGTCTGTAATATGCAGTAACCATACAAAAAGTCTACCAAGCACAGAAATACAACCCCCTTTCTGGTAAATCCCTGAAAGACAATGGTAAAAAGAAATCATCCCAGTGGGTAGGACTTCAAGCATTGCATTTGGTTGTTCATTTTGCCTAGAAGGAGAAATGGCCAAGGGTAAGGCATTAATAGAGTCTATACATTTTTAGGCCGTGATAAATGATTTGGCTAAATGGTCTGGGACTTGGAAACAACATGATTGGAAAATTGGTGAGAAGGACGTCTGGGAAGGAGGTATGTGATTAGATCTCTCTGAGTGAGCAAAACATCATATCTGCGTTCCATGTGAATGCTCACCAAAAGTTACCTCATCAGAGAATTTTAATAATTATGTAAATAGGATGACCCCTTCTGTGAATATCAATGACCTCTTTCCTCAGCCATTCCTGTTATCACTCAATGGGCTCATGAACAAAGTGGCCATGGTGACAGAGATAAAGGTTGTGCATAGGCTCAACAACATGGAATTCCACTCATCAAAAACCTGGCTACTGCTAGTTGCCAAAATACCAACAGCAGGAACCATTACTGTGTCCAAAATATGGTATAATTTCCCAGTGTGATCAAAGAGTTACCTGGTGATGATTGAATACAGCATGCTGTGTGGAATACCATGCCAATGGAAAAGTCATTCTGTAAACCCATGGATGCTAGTTTTGATAGAAGTCTTGTTTTCAGAAAAAGGCAAAGTCATATCTAGAGTTATTATCTCTTTTAGTTTGAACAAAGTGCTGCCATTACTTCTATGGTAGAAGTAATGAAATGTATTCAGCTCCATCCACGTTTCTGCAAAGACGTGATCTCATTCATTTTTGTGGCTGCATATAATCCTACGGTCTATATGCATAATATTTTCTTTATCTGATACAGTATTGATGAAAACTTAGGTTGATTCCATTCTTTGCTATTGTGAACAGCACTGCAATGAACATATGGGTGCATGTGTCTTTTTGATAGAATGAACTATTTTCCTTTGGCTGTATGCCCAGTAGTGGAAATGCTGGGTCAAATAGTAGTTCTATTTTAACTTCTTTAAGAAATCTCCAAACTACTTTCCACAGTTGCTGAAGTAGTTTGCATAAGCATTCTCTTTTCTCTACAGCCTTGCCAGCATCTGTTGTGTTTTGACTTTTTATTAATAGCTGTTGTGACTGGTGTGAGATGGTATCTCATTGCGGTTTTGATTATCATTTCTCCGATTAGTGATGTTAAGCATTTTTTTGGATCTTTGTTGGCCACTTGTATTTATTCTTTAGAGAAGTGTCTATCCATGACCTTTGCCCATTTTTAATTGGATTTTTTTTTGCTTATTCATTTGTTTAAATTCCTTGTAGATTCTAGATATTAGATCATTGTCAGATGCATAGTTTGCAAATATTTTCTCCAATTCTGTAGGCTGTCTGTTTACTCTGTTGGCAATTTCTTTTGCTGTGTAGAAATTCCTTAGTTTAATTAGGGCCCACTGGCCCATTTTGATGTTTGTTGCAATTGCTTTTGGGAACTTAGCCATAAATCCTTTGCCAGAGGCTATGTTAAGAAGGATATTTCCTAGGTTTTCTTCTAGGATTATATTATTTATTTTTTGTATATTTAAATATTTTAAGACAAATATTTTAAATATTAAAGTAAAAGTAATATAAAATGTAAATTCATAACGATAAAAGGAGGGAGAAAATGTACTGTTATAGAGGTAATTAAATAACTCACTTGGAAATTCAATTTATCAAGTAAAAAATCCAATGACAAATGATTTGTACAATGAATGATCTAGTGGTTCCATATAAAACTTTATTTATTTGAATATTTATTAAGCTATTAAACCCTATTATATAAAACTCTATTAATTATATATTTAAATAAATAAAGTTTTATATAGAGCCATTAGATCATTCATTGGAATGGTGTTTGCTTATATATTACCTTTTTCAAATTTATTGAGATACAATTGGTATGCAAAAATTGCACATAATTAATGTATACAATTCGTTGAGTGTGGACACATGCCTACATCATGTTGTCATCATCACACTCAAGGTAATAAATATATCTAGCATTCCCGAAAGTATCCTGATATGCTTTATGTGTGTGTGTGCATGTGTGTGTGTGTGTTAAGAACACTTAACATGAGATCTACCCTCCTACAAATTTTTAAGTGCACAATACCTTATTGTTACCTCTAGGCAAAATGCTGTACAGCAGATTTTTGGAATGTACTCATCTTGTATAACTGTAACTTTATACTCACTGAAACATAACTCCTTATATTTCCCTCTTATCACCCTCCATAACATATAAAACTTAAAAATCAGATGGTCTAAACCCCAGAAAGTGAATGTCAGGTTACAAATATATATGACAGTTAAGTTATAGTAATGAATGACCATAGATGCTGAATTAAAATTTAAAAAAACATTTTTTTATTGACAAATAATAATTATATGTATTTAAGGGATACAAAATGATGTTTTGCTATTTATATACATTGTGGAATTATTCAATAAGGCTAATAAACATATCCGTCATTTCACTTATTATTTTATTGTGGTCGGAACATGATAAAAATAACATTGCAAGATCTCATAATAGCAATAATTGTCCATTAGTAATTAGTAAAGGTTTTTAAGCAGAAATGTATACAGCAGAGACTGCTCTCTTTTGAAAAAAAGATGAGAAATTCTAGGATTGAGGTAAAAAAGTATATAATCCAAGTCAAAGAATTTTATACTATTTTTAGTGCTCCTGTAAGGGCCATGGCCCATGACACTTTTTCTGACTAAAGGAAAATGGTACATATCATTGGGAATACACAGTGTTTAGGCTAAAAGTAATGATATGATTTCTTTCTCCTCTAAGAAGAATTATCCTTTAGTCAATTTTAACAGCTCTGTCAGAAAGGTAAGTTTTGCTCAGAAGGTATAATGCAGTATGGAAGCACATAGTCTAAATCCAAACAACTACAAAAGAAGGATGTGAAGGAATTTTTATATGTGAGTGCACACTCAGTCATGTCTGATCTTTCAGGAGTCATAGAAGACATAAGAGTAATATAGCAAAAGACTCAACATGGACAAAAGGAGCAGAATTCTAGTCCATGATGTATCACTTATTACCCTTATAATCTGAAGCAAACTTCAACATGTCTAAATTTCAATCCACTTATGAGTGAAAAAAGGCTATACTATAATACTAAAAAAATGCCACAAATCACAAATACAGAAATTTTAGCATTAGTAGTGATTATGATAAAGATCTATTGAATACTTATTTGGGGCCTTGGCTCCACACTGGGTATTGAAAACCTAATGATGAAAAAGTCAGATTCTTCCATCCATAATCTTAAAGAAGAGACCAACAGATAAGTAAGGCATTACAGTCCAATGTGTTCCAGCCACGAGAAAGATTTATGTTCAGGTAACCTATTGGAGGAAGGACCTAACACTGCCTGCAGCAGTACCCTTCAAAGAGAGCAAAAGGACTTTCTTCTTAACTGCTCCCAAACAGCTGTGACCTGCTGGAGAAAAATCACACAAGGGGATAGATGATACCACCATACATTTATGGTCATTAGCTCAATTGGGCCACAAAAATTGGCTACCTGTCCTACAATGTGTTTTCAGAAAATTAACTCTCCACTTCTCCCAAAGACTCTTGACTTTGATCTTCAGTTTGCAACCCCACTCCATCTGCCAGCTCTTACAATGTCACTTCTTACTTTACAAAGATAAATGAGGGTATCAGATTGAATTTTATTTGACTTCCCACTACCAAACCATTAATGTTCACCCTCCATCTTACTTTTCTCATCTTTTCTTACTTCTTATCTCTATCTGCTCTTGATCCTATTTCTCAGGAAACTCATCTATCAGGTATCATATCTCTTTGTGTATGTTAACTTCATTCTAACCACAATCATTGAGCACCTATGTGATATGTCTATTCTAGTCATTTGGAATAGCTCAGTTGACAAAACAGACAAAAGTAGGCAAAAAGCCTTAATCTCAAGTAGTTACATCCTAGTGAAGGGAAACAGGCAGTAAACAAGAAATAAACAAGAAATAAAAAAAAGATATAAATGTAGGAATTGATAAGTTGTGTGGAAAAATAAATAGACCAAGGAAAGGAAAATCAGGAGTCCAGGGAGCAGTAGCAGGTTGGTATTTTAAATAGAATGGTAGGAAGAAGGGGTGCCCAAGATGGCTGAATAGGAACAGTTCCAGCTTCCAGCTCCCAGTATGAGTGACACAGAAGATGGGGGATTTCTGCATTTTCAACTGAGGTACCGGGTTCATCTCACTGGGGAGTGCCAGACATTCGGTGCTGGTCAGCTGGTGCAGCCCGACCAGCAACCAGCGAGAGCTGAAGCAGGGTGAGGCATTGCCTCACCTGGGAAGTGCAAGGGGGAATGGAATCTCTTTTCCTAGCCAAGGGAAACTGAGACACACAATATCTGGAAAATCAGGTAACTCCAACCCTAATACTGCGCTTTACCAAGGGTCTTAGCAAACGGCACACCAGGAGATTATATCCAACACCTGGCCGAGAGGGTCCCATGCCCATGGAGCCTCCCACATTGCTAGTAGAGCAGTCTGAGATCTGACTGCAAGGCTGGACCGAGGCTGGGGGAGGGGCACCCCCATTGCTGAGGCTTAAGAAGTTAAACAAAGCCGCTGGGAAGCTCGAACTGGGTGGAGCCCACCTCAGCTCAAGAAGGCCTGCCTGCCTCTTCTGACTCCTCCTCTGGAGACAGGGCATAGCTAAATAAAAAGTAGCAGAAACCTCGGCAGAGGTAAATGCCCCTGTCTGATAGCTTTGAAGAGAGCAGTGGTTCTCCCAGCACAGAGGTTGAGCTCTGAGAATGGACAGACTGCATGCTCAAGTGGGTCCCTGACCCCTGAATAGCCTAACATCCCCACTAGGTGCAGACCTACACCTCACACCTCACACGGTGGGGAACACCCCTGAGACGAAGCTTCCAGAGCAAGAATCAGACAGCAACATTCGCTGTTCAGCGGATACCCAGGCAAACAGGGTCTGGAGTGGATCTCAAGCAAATTCCAACAGACCTACAGCTGAGGGTCCTGACTGGTAGAAGGAAAATTAAGAAACAGGAAGGACACCCACACCAAAACCCCATCAGTACATCACCATCATCAAAGACCAAGGGCAGATAAAACCACAGAGATGGGGAAAAAGCAGTGCAGAAAAGCTGGAAATTCAAAAAATCAGAGCACATCTCCTCCTCCAAAGGAACGCAGCTGATCACCAGCAACAGAACAAAGCTGGACAGAGAAGGACTTTAATGATTTGAGAGAAGGAGGCTTCAGTCAATCAAACTTCTTAGAGATAAAGGAGGAACTACGTAACCAGTGCAAAGAAACTAAAAACCTTGAAAAAAGAATGGATGAGAAGATAACTAGAACAATCAATGCAGAGAAGACCTTAAAAGAACTGATAGAGATGAAAACCATAACACGAGAAACATGTGACAAATGCACAAGCTTCAGTAACCAACTTGATCAACTGGAAGAAAGATTATCAGCGATTGAAGATCAAATGAATGAAATGAAGCAAGAAGAGAAACACGGAGAAAAAAGAGTAAAAAGAAATGAACAAAGCCTTCAAGAAGTATGGGATTATGTAAAAAGACCAAATCTACATCTGAATGGTGTGCCTGAAAGTGACGGAGAAAATGGAAGCAAGTTGGAAAACACTCTTCAGGATATCATCCAGGAGAACTTCCCCAACCTAGAAAGGCAGGCCACATTCAAATTCAGGAAATACAGAAAAAGCGACAACGATACTCCTCGAGAAGAGCAACTCCAAGACACATAATTGTCAAATTCACCAAAGTTGAAATGAAGGAAAAAATGTTAAGGGCAGCCAGAGAGAAAGGTCGGGTTACACCCAAAGGGAAGCCCATCAGACTAACAGCAGATCTCTCAGCACAAACCCTCCAAGCCAGAAGAGAGTGGGGGCCAATATTCAACATTCTTAAAGGAAAGAATTTTCAACCCAGAATTTCATATCCAGCCAAACTAAGTTTCATCAGTGAAGAGAAATAAAATCCTTTACAGATAAGCAAATGCTTAGAGATTTTGTCACCACCAGGCCTGCCTTACAAGAGACCCTGAAGGAAGCACTAAACATGGAAAGGAACAACAAGTACCAGCCATTACAAAAACATGTCAAAATGTAAAGTCCATCAATGCTAGGAAGAAACTGCATCAACTAGCGAACAAAATAACCAGCTAATATCATAATGACAGGATCAAGTTCACACATAACAATACTAATATTAAATGTAAATGGACTAAATGGCCCAAATAAAAGACACAGATTGGAAAATTGGATAAAGAGTCAAGACCCATCAGTTTGCTGTATTCAGGAGACCCATCTCACATGCAGAGACACACATAAGCTCAAAATAAAGGCATGGAGGAAGATCTACCAAGCAAATGGAAAACAAAAAAAAAGCAGGGTTTGCAATCCTAGTCTCTGATAAAACAGACTTTAAACCATCAAATATCAAGAGACAAAGAAAGCCATTACATAATGGTAAAGGGATCAATTCATCAGGAAGAGCTAATTATTCTAAATATATATGCACCCAATATAGGAGCATCCAGATTCATAAAGCAAGTCCTTAGAGACTTACAAAGAGACTTAGACTCCCATACAATAATAATGGGAGACTTTAACACTCCACTGTCAATATTAGACAGATCAATGAGACAGAAAGTTAACAAGGATATCCAGGAATTAAACTCAACTCTGCACCAAGCAGACCTAATAGACATCTACAGAACTCTCCACCCAAAATAAACAGAATATACTTTCTTCTCAGCACCACATCACACTTATTCCAAAAGTGACCACAGAGTTGGAAGTAAAGCACTCCTCAGCAAATGTAAAAGAACAGAAATTATAACAAACTGTCTCTCAGACCACAGTGCAATTAAACTAGAACTCAAGTCTAAGAAACTCAATCAAAACCGCTCAACTACATGGAAACTGAACAACCTGCTTCTGAATGATTACTGGGTACACAACGAAATGAAGGCAGAAATAAAGATGTTCTTTGAAACCAATGAGAACAAAGATACAACATACCAGAATCT
>NW_012100832.1:477932-478521 GCF_000951045.1 Mandrillus leucophaeus | reverse complement strand
GCAAGGCTGGTTCAACATACGCAAATCAATAAACATAATCCAGCATATAAACAGAACCAAAGACAAAAACCACTTGATTATCTCAATAGATGCAGGAAAGACCTTTGACAAAATTCAACAGCCTTCATGCTAAACACTCTCAATAAATTCAGTATTGATGGGAATGTATCTCAAAATGATCAGAGCTATTTATGACAAACCCACAGCCAATATCATACTGAATGGGCAAAAACTGGAAGCATTGCCTTTGAAAACTGGCACAAGGCAGCGATGCCCTCTCTCACCACTACTATTCAATATAGTGTTGGAAATTCTGGCTACAGCAATCAGGTTAGAGAAAGAAATAAAGGGTATTCAATTAGGAAAAGAAGAAGTCAACTTGTCCCTGTTTGCAGATGACATGATTCTATATTTAGAAAACCCTATCGCCTTAGCCCAAAATCTCCTTAAGCTGATAGGCAACTGCAGCAAAGTCTCAGGATACAAAATCAATGTGCAAAAATCACAAGCATTCTTTTACACCAGTAACAGACAAACAGAGAGCCAAGTCATGAATGAACTCCCATTCACAATAGCTTCAAAGAGAATA
>NW_012100832.1:459645-476088 GCF_000951045.1 Mandrillus leucophaeus | reverse complement strand
AATTCCAGATATGCTGTATAAGTGTAGTTTTAAAATTATATGTTTTTAAATTAATAGACTATTTTTAAGAACAGTTTTAGATTTACAGAAACAACTGAACAGAAAGTACAGAGTTCCCATATACTTCCCTAGCCCCCTGAGATAATTTCCCCTATTAACATTTTGCATTAGTATGGTACATCTGTTATAATTGATATACAAAAATGGATGCAATATTAACTAAAGTTCATAGTTAGCATTAGAGTTACTCTTAGTGTTGTACATTCTATGGATGTTGACAAATGTATACGATATGTATCCACAATTACAGTATAATACATAATGGTTTTATTGCCCTAAAAAAAAAAAAAAAAGAAAAGAATGGTAGGAAGAGGCATTTTCCTACCATAAGCAGTGATCATGAAGGTGAAGGCATTAGCCATCTGGCTGTCTGATGGAAGAGATTTCCAGACAAAAGGAACAGGTAGTTTGAAGACTCTAAGGTAAGGCACAATGTGAAAAACAGCAAGCAGTCCTGTATGATTGGATCAGAGTGAGTGAAGGGGGAGAAATGAAAATAAGTAAGGGATTGGAGAGGTGATGACGAGCACAATATTATAGTCCCTCTAAGCAGTTGTAATCACGTTGTCTTTTACTGAGTGGATTGGAGACTTTGGAAAGTTTTGAGCAGTTGTGTAATCTTATTGATGTGTTAAGGATTCCTAAAACATCTTAATCTTATTAATGTTTAAGAATCATTTTGGTACATTCTTCTGAATGGAATCACTTCCTACAATTTTAAAAAATGGTCAATGAATTATCTCTCTTTCTAAAAATAATTCTCTTGTTCTTTACTTGTCATATTTTTGTATCTGTTTAACTACACTGTATTATCGTGTAACCCCTCTCCTTCCTTTTCTTCCACTGCATACTTTCTATTGTTGTTACTTCTCTGGAAATATTGAGGTCTTTTCCATGTTAAAAATGTTTGTTTCCCTCTCCTTGACCCCTCCCCTCATCCCATCTGCTACACCTTTAACCCTACCATGAGCTAGGTAGTTCCAAGCATAGAAAACACCAAGACAAACAGATACTGGAGCTGTGTAGCCCAGGAGGGACACAAAAAAAGAGAGAATTATACTGTACTAAATATTTCAATAGAAGATTGAGGGTAGAGATTAATTCTTTCTGATTGGAAAGCCCAGAAAGCCCTCACCAAGGAGGTGCCATGTGGACTGAATGAAGCATTGCAGAGTTTTGGAGGGGAAAAAACTATCAAGGAGAGAAAATAAAAAATGTACAGGCACAGAGTAGAGAGATAAAAAGTTAATGATGGAACGACTCACATTTTCATTCAAAAGACTCAGTGGTGTGGATGAGAGAAATGGACAGAGACAAGGCTGCAGGTTGAGATTATATATGATTGACACTTTTACTTCACATGTTTTCCTGTAACCTTCTACTAATTCTCCCCATTTCCCACACACTGAGTCCTGCAATGCCTGACAGAATATCTCTTGTTACATCAGTTGCCTGTGGAAAATGAGATGAATCCCATTTACATGGTCTCTAATTAGCCTGAGCCCCCTTGATTTTTAAAGTTTATATTTTGTTCTTGACACTTCGAAACTCACAGGACTATATTGCTTAGGACATTACCTAGATGTCTGCCTACACTCCACTATTCTGGATAGATGAATGAGGGACACATGGGACTGCTGTCCTACATTTTCTCCCCGCTGAACACTCGTGCGGTTTTCCTACTTTGCCTTCATATTTATTGTTCATCTCGGCCTTTGCTATACTTAAGCCCATGTAATCTGTTCAGTAATGATAATACTCATTATTTATTGGGTATTTATCACAGGGCAGATTTTGTACTAGGTTCTTTCCAAACATTATATCACTGAACTCTAACAATAACCTGAGATGTTAAATATTATTGATCACACATTACAGATAATAGTTTACCTAAATTTACACAAATAAAAAGTGTAAGGGCCAGGAGCAGTGGCTCACGCCTATAATCCCAACACTTTGGGAGGCTGAGGCAGGCAGATCACCTGAGGTCAGGAGTTTGAGACCAGCCTGGCCAACATGGTGAAACCCTGTCTCTACTGAAAATACAAAATTAGCTGGGTGTGGTGGTGGGCGTCTGTAATCCCAGTTACTCAGGAGACTGAGGCAGGAGAATTGCTTGAACCTGGAAGGCAGAGTTGCAGTGAGTCAAGATCGCACTATTGCACTCCAGCCTGGGTGACAAGAGTGAGACTCTGTCTCAAAAAAAAAAAAAAAAAAAAAGTCAGAAATGGAATTATAATCTACGACTGCCAATCTCCAAAATCTATACTCTTTCTACTATGCAATAATCCTACTCTGTCTCTGCCCATTGCCACACTCCCAGTTCACACACCAAATATTGTGTATCCATAGTCTGCTCTTTCCCACCTCACCCACTCTCCTGAGCCCTTGTCTTGACCCTTATAATGAAAGCAATTTTTCTTTTGTTCAAGTCTCTTATGTCCAAGCTCCTCACCCCTAAATTTAGCCTTTACACCCCAACTAAGCTTTCATGATTAAAGTTCCCGAACCTAATCGGTCATTTCCCCTGGGCAACTTGCTTCCCAAGTCTACAGAAATTCAAGGCCCACTGATATTTGTGACGCTCCTGACCCATCTTACTTGAAACCCTATACGAATCTAAAGGCTGAATCTACATAGCTTCCCCCCGACGTCGTACATTGAGTTCTGATGCAGTCAAGAACACATGACACTACATTGTGACTAGGTGTGTTCCACCCACTTCCTAACTTTAAAAGTCTTCGTTAGGAATAGAGGGTTAGTTCATCCCAAGAAGGAGACTCACCTGCTGAGTCAAAGGAATAGAATTGATATGGATTACTCAGAAGATGCCACAGGGGGGAAGTAGGTTTTCTCAAGAAGGAAGAGGTAGTTATATGAGAACAAGGAGAATCATGCAAATAAAAGAAGGAAGGTTATTTAATTAACCTTCTTTGTCTCTTTTGATCTTTGTTGGCTTAAAGTCTGTTTTATCAGAGACTAGGATTGCTACCCCTGCTTTTTTTTTTTTTTTTCCATTTGCTTAGTAGATCTTCCTAGATCCCTTTTTTTGAGACTATTTGTGATGGGTTTCCTGAATACAGCACACTGATGGGTCTTGACTCTTTATCCAATTTGCCAGTCTGTGTCTTTTAGTTGGCCTATTTATGACAGGACCCTCAGCTGCAGGTCTGTTGAAGTTTGCTGGAGGTCCACTCCAGACCCTGTTTGCTTGGTGGCTGCAGAAAAGCAAATATTGCAGAACAGCAAATATTGCAGAACAGCAGAAGTTGCTCCCTGATCTTTCCTCTGGAAACTTCATCTCAGAGGTGCACCTGGCTGTATGAGGTGTCAGTCGGCCCCTACTGGGAGGTGTCTCCCAGTTAGGCTACTTGGGGGTCAGGGACCCACTTGAGGAGGCAGTTTGTCAGTTTTCAGATCTCAAACTCCATGCCGGGGGAACCACTATTCTCTTCAAAGCTGTCAGACAGGGACTTTTAAGTCTGCAGAAGTTTCTGCTGCTTTTTGTTCAGCTATGCTGTGCCCCCAGAGGTGGAGTCTACAGAGGCAGGCAGGCCTCCTTGAGCTGTGGTGTGCTCCACCCATTTGGAGCTTCCTGGCTGCTTTGTTTACCTACTCAAGCCTCAGCAATGGCAGATGCCCCTCCCCTAGCCTCACTGCCTCCTTGTAGTTCCATCTCAGACTGGTGTACCAGCAGTGAGCGAGGCTCCGTGGGCGTGGGACCCTCTGAGCCCGGTGCAGGATATCATCTCCTGGTGTGCTGTTTGCTAAGGCCCCTGGAAAAGTGCAGTATTAGGGTGGGAGTGTCCCGATTTTCCAGGTACCGTCTGTGGCGGCTTGCCTTTCCTAGGAAAGGGGATTCCCCGACCCCTTGCACTTCTCTGGGTGAGGCGATGCCCCACCCTGCTCCATGGGCTGCACCCACTGTCTGACAAGCCCCAGTGGGATGAATCCTGTACCTCAGTTGGAAATGCAGAAATCACCCATCTTCTGCCTCGCTTACGCTGGGAGCTGCAGACTGGAGCTGTTCCTATTTGGCCATCTTGGAACCTGGCATATGTCCTACTATTCCCAGTTTTCAAACAAGAAAATCAAGGTTCAGAACATGCAATAATTTCCCTAGGGTGACTATTAGTCAATGTTATGTTATAAATAATAGAATCCGTTCTAGGTAGTTTAAGCAGAAAGGGAATGTGGTTCTTACAAAAGTATTGAAACGACTGGAGAAGAATGTTTTAGATTAAGCCCCAGGAACAACTTTCAGCTTCAGAACTTTTTGTCTCTTCCCAATAGAGCAAGTTACTGTTGCTGCTGCTTCCACTATCAGGCTGATGAATCAGAAGATGCAGGCTTCAGAACTTTGGCTGTAATCCACCTCAGCTAAATGCATGCCCTACTCCCTGCCTCCCTCTGCATGTGATGCATGGGAATCAAAGTCACACATAACATTTTTAGGTTCCACATATAAGTGAAGTCATATGGTATTTGTTTTTCTGTGCCTGGCTTTTTTCACTTAACAGGATGTCTTCTAGATTAATCTGTGTTGCCGTAAATGAAATGATTTCCCTCTTTTATAAGGCTTAATCAATGGAAGTGATCTATTGCACAGGAAGGTGACTAAAATAATAATACAGCCAGCCATGGTGGCTCACGCCTGTAATCCCAGTACTTTGGGAGGTCAAGGCGGGTGGGTGTTCTGAGATCAGGAGTTCGAGACCTACCTGGCCAACATGGTGAAATCCCATCTCTACTAAAAAAAAGGAAAAAAAAATTAGCCAGGTGTGGTGGTGGGAGCCTGTAATCCCAGCTACTCGGGAGGCTGAGATACAAGAATCGCTTGAACCCAGGAGGCGGAGGTTGCAGTGAGCTGAGATTGTGCCATTGCACTCCAGCCTGGGGGACAAGAGTGACAAGGTACAATGATGAATAAGGTTAGTTTCTACTCTAAAGGAACTCACAACATAGTGAGGAAGTCAGACATATAAATATGATGGATATCTGTTATTCAAAATCAAAAGGTACTGTAGATGAGGCCAAATATTTAGTCAACTCACCTTGTCCCTGCCTTACCATATTAGTGACCACCATTCACCTGGTAGAAGTACTAGAGGTTGAAGATCTAGGAGTTGTAGAAACTGAAAAATGCCTTTATAGAATTTATTGTGCATTCACAATTTTTAAATAAGAGACAATTCAGAAATTGCAAGATTTTTATTGGTAAAGATGATACTATTTCCTCATGTAACCCCTTTCTTTTTCATGCCCCTTAATACTCCAGATGCGCTAATCATCTTTCAGTCTTTCAGTGTGCTGTTATCTCTCATGATTCTTGTCCTTTCCTCTCCCTGCATCCCCTGACCCTCACTATTACCCACCACCTTTCATCTGTCTAATTGCTTCAAGCATTAGCCTAAATGTCTCTCTTACTAGAATACATCTCTGACTATCCTAGTCATCTGCCTACCATTTGCTTCCATAGTACACTTTTCCTTTCCTGTATCTTCAACCTATAACTTGTAATATAATTGTTTTTATCTTCCATACCCATCTCTAAACTATTTATTGGAAGAATTTGTGTCTATTTGTATTGTTTTGTTCACCATGATATCCTCACATACAATCACAGTGTCAGGCATAGAATAAAACATAAGAAATAATAAATACATACATTAAGCAAAGAAAGAACTGATATAATTACTGATTATATATTAGTGACTCAGAATGGATGTTTCATGTTGGTGATAAGTAAAATATAAGATGGGTTGGTATAGATGGAGAGAAAATAAGATTTACGAATGCTAGAATAATTCTAAAATAATAATAAAAATAATGGATAGGTCCTATTTAATTCAAATCAAGAATTCTTAAGCAGTAGGGTAATATTATAAGAGCAATATATGAGGACTGCTAATCAGGTATTTCGAATAATTTTATTTATTTATTTATTTTTTTTTGAGACGGAGTCTTGCTTTGTAGCCTGGGCTGGAGTGCAGTGGCCGGATCTCAGCTCACTGCAAGCTCCGCCTCCCGGGTTTGCGCCATTCTCCTGCCTCAGCCTCCCGAGTAGCTGGGACTACAGACGCACGCCACCTCGCCCGGCTAGTTTTTTGTATTTTTAGTAGAGACGGGGTTTCACCGTGTTAGCCAGGATGGTCTCGATCTCCTGACCTCGTGATCCGCCCGTCTCGGCCTCCCAAAGTGCTGGGATTACAGGCTTGAGCCACCGCGCCGGGCCCGAATAATTTTAAAGTTATAAAAATGGTAGACAAATTTTGGACTTCCACTTAAAAGAGTCAGGATATACAGTGAGAGTGGCACTTCCCGATTATTTCTTGTATATTTAGTCTCAATTTAATGAAATTTTGTAGAATTTTCTCTGGTACACTGTATTTCCTTATCTAGTCAGCACATGCCTCAATGATATTTAATACTCTTGTTTGTCTTAGAAATTTTGCATTTGTTTTTCACCTAATTTTATGTAGACCTATGTTGTAGCAATGTATTGAGAGTTTAAGCTCAGACATATATCAATGGAATGAAATTGCATTAGTTTGCTGATGGTAGTCATGATATGGCATGGACGGCCATAAAAATTCAAGAGCTCAAAAGAAAGTGTCTGAAGAGATGCAAATATATGGCAAAGTTGCAGTAATATTATTTAATCCCTCATGAAACTATTGATTCACTCTTGTAATGAGAAATTAGCTGTTACAGACTCAGAAGGAGGCAAATATTGGAAGAAGATTGTAAAATGATCGACATTATTATTAATATCAATAGTATTTGATAATCACTAACATGATTTAATCACAGCTGTCATTATCACCACCATCACTACAACATAATTATCAGTTATCATCATATCTATACTAACCACTAGATTGCTTGTTCCTTTCAGACATCAACATTTGTTAGCTAATATGCCTCTTGAGCTACTAGCACAGAATTTTAGGTATAGAGAGACTCTAATTCAATGGCTGCTAGAGCCCGACTTGGGCTTAAGTAGTGACTTTGATATAAATTAGGTATGTAGCTTTGGACAACATATGTAACCTCTAAGTGCTTCAGTTTTCTGATCTGCATTATCAGGCAACTGATCATAACTAGTTCCTAAGGTACTATGTAAATCAAATAATTTATTATGTGTAATGTGCTATGAACAACATCTTGTACATGTTAAATATTTATTACATTATTTCAAGGTACTTATTAAGTATCTACAATGTATATTAATACTAGTTAATGCTTAAAGCAATATATATCAAGTATCCTGTTTCTCTTTTAATTTTTTTTTTACTTTGCCCATGTTGTGATTTATTTAAGAATCCAGGCCTGTAGAGCAGTGATAATAATAAGCAGGGCTATGATTAATGTCATGGGAATGGAATCCTGCATGGGATACTGTCTTCTCCTCAAAGCAGCAGGGCTCAACTGAGCAGGAGACATTAGCCACCCCTCAAGGTCTTTTTGATAGCATTCTTGACTTCCTGGTTCCTTAGGCAGTAGATGAATGGATTTAGCATGGGTGTGAGGATTGCATACACAGCTGAGATTAGTTTGTTGGAATTAAACGATGCAATAGCTCTGGGCTGAATATATATGAGCATATATGAGCACACGAACATGTATGAGCACATGCTCATATATATATAGGAGCACACGCTCTGTGCAGGCAAGTGAGATAAAGAAGTAGAGCTGGGTCATGCAACCTGTGAAGGAGATGTACCGTCTCTGCAGGAGGAATCCATCCAGCATCTTGGGGACTGTGACAGAGACATACCAGACCTCCAGAAAGGACATGCTACTCAGGAAATAGTACACTGGCTTATGGAGGGAGCTAGTGACCCAAACAGTGAGCATGATGACAAGATTCTCTACCACCACTAACAGGTAGACCACAAGGAAGAGGAAGAAGAGCAGGACCTGCAGCCATGGGGTAGCAGGAAAGCCCACCAGGATGAACTCAGTGACCAGAGTGATGTTTAGCTGCAGCATGATTAAAAGCACTGAGCAACACTGAAGTCTTATATGGCAACACCACAAATAATAAAGAGGACCATGGCATCAAATATAAGACAAAAATATGTTAATAATTCAGTCTTTTCTGTGAATGAGACTCCTAAGATAATTTATGTTAATGGGGACTCATCTTCAAATGTGAAGCACATATTTTCATTGATGTTTTATTTTTAAAATAAAAGTCTCCTGAAATCAAAATGGACTTCCATCCCAATCTCATGCACCTGATGGCAATGATTGAAATGGCAATATTTACATCATTCCTAATTCCTTTGACAATGAATATAGACCTATTTGTCTGTCCCATATTGATTTCAGTTATTGGTTTAATTAGGAACTCACTGCACAAATATTTATTCTTATCTGAAAGGAAACATAGAAGATAGCATCAAGTCAGAAAAAGTTAAGAAGTTTAATATTTGGGTGACCCCTGAGCCTTGATCCACACAGATTATGCAAATTAGAGTCTGAGGAAAATTGGAAATTATAACTAAGGTAAGGTAGGCATTCTTACAGCTTTTCTCATTTTATAGGAGAGAATGCAATGGTTGAGTGATCTGTTCGGTATGACACAACTGCTACGAAATGAAAATAAGACTGAAATATTGTTCTGACTCTAAATCAGTGTCCTTAAATTCTATGAAGAGGTGAATTTTTGGTAAATTGTGTGGCTGATGATGGGATTGTGGATTGTTACAAATGTCCTGAAGGGTAGAAGCCTCTACGTTGGTGTTGCTTCCTACTGGGGCTAGACCATAACTAAAGCTAGCCACTCTGTGTTTCCAGAATAGCTTCTTTTCCTCAAGAAAGTCATTTGATCAAAGGTATTGAAGCTAGTCCAGAAACTCTTGGCTAGTAAACTATGAGTAAAGTATAGCTTGGAGGCTGGGAGTAAGGGACAATCTTTTCCCACCCAGAAAAGAGTGCTGAGCTCTGCCAGTGTGTGCTGCTATGGAAAGGAGAAAGTGGGCCAATAATATGCATTTGACACGTCATCGTTTAATTCCTTGCCATGAACTCTGCCCAGAATATCTCTAGTCCAAGGAAATGTCAGAGTGAACCCTGATTGACCTACTACTCTTTCTGTGCAGTGAGCCTTGGTGCTAATTCACTTGGTAGGTCAGGGTTTCTAAATATCAGTTATTTTTTCATTCTCTGGCCTGGAAAGTTGTGGAGACAAAGGAAGGCACATAAATGTAGAAGGACAGATAGATTTTGTAATGCCGGAGGGAAGAATTTTTTGTGAACTAGACCAACTAGCTTACTAATTGATTTTATTAAATGTCCCCTATCCTTAAAGCATATATTCAGGTGCTGCATTCAGACCATTGTTCATCTTTTCTGACAACCTCTTGTCCATTATGTTCTTCTCTCGGCACAGAAAGAATGGTACGTCAATCAAGGTTCACTCTGACATTACCCTGGGCTAGAGATATTCTGGGCATAGCTCATGGCAAGGAATTGACTGATGTTGTGTCAAATGCATATTATTGGCACCACTGTCTCCTTTCTATAGCAGCACACACTGGCAGAGCTCAGCACTCTTTTCTGGGTAGGAAAAGATTGTCCCTTACTCCCAGCCTCCAAGTTACACTTCACTCATAGTTATCTAGCAAGGAGTTCCTGGCCTGGTTCTTCAATATCATTGCTCAAATGTTTTACTTGGGGAAAAGAAACTGTTCTGGGAGCAGAAGTGGCTAGCTTTACCCATGGGCTAGCCCCAGTAGGAAGCAACACCAATGTAGAGGCTTTTACTCTTCAGGACATTTGTAACAACCCACAATCCCATCATCTGCCACACAATGTACCAAAAATTCACTTCTGCATAGAATTTAAGAGCACGGACTTTAGAATCAGAACAATATTTCAGTCTTATTTTTATTTCGTAATAGTTGTGTCATACCGAACAGATCACTTAACCATTACATACTTCCCTTTCCTCTCCTATAAAATGAGAAAAGCTATAATAATGCCTACCTTCCTGGATTGTGTTGTGAGAATTAAATGTGAGAATTCATGGAGGACCTTTATCATAGGACCTGATGAAAAGTTATTCTTTACAAGCATCAATTATTACCATGTCATATTAGACTCATACATATTTACTTAATTATATATGCTCACATGCTTTTACTCATATATTCAGAAACACACACAGTCATTTACTTTCTCTTTACTCACTTTTCCTGTTATAGTCTGGTGAAGAAAATAACCCCAAATTCCTGGAGAACAGGATTGTAGACCACTCACGCCGTATTCCTAGTTTACTTTTTAATGAATTATTTTTATTACTTAAGCATACCCATGTTTCCTTCACATTTTCCTCACTTTTTGCAACAAATATAACTCCAGCATGCTCTAGTTTTAAGCATGTAGGGATATAGAACAATGTCATTCTAGTGTCTTTGTTTTAGAACCAAAAACCTTGAACTTTGGGCACCCTATGGGGAAAAATCCTTTCATTATACTGTAAAACTTCTTTTTTGCAGTATTGAACATGGTGGTTCTTCAGAGAAAACAACACCCTGACAGACTTCTTTAGGAAAAAGAAACACATCCCTTATGCATTTGGCCAACATCCAGAGGGTCCAGGGCTGCCCAAATTTCCCCAACTTGGAGTAAAGATGTGTGAGATCTACTTTCCCATTTGCCACCTCAAAATACTCTTTATCCTGTTCAGTAATGATACCTTCAGTCATTTCCCCAAGTTCTTCCTCATCTTCCCTGGAGCTTTCTTCAGGAATCAATCAATCTGTCTTGGTTTCTCCAGCCACTCAGTATGGTCTGTCTGTCCTTACTCTGAGAATAGAAAATCCTTCAGATATTTATGCTGATCATGAGAAAGCAAAGTGTTCCACAGTTTCTTGTACTTTCTAACAATATGTGTATGGCCATTGCTTAGTCTGCATGGTAGGTATTGCAGCTCTAAGGCAAGAAGACGTGAGAAGGGACAGAATAATATATTCAGCTCTAGCCTACCCTTTTCCCATGTCTTCTCTCCAGGGACCAACTTACACTGTCTTTCCTAGCTCTAGGGAAACTTGGTATGTACTGCCAAGATATGTCCAGGGGACCTGGGAAGCTGAGTCTCCATTCATGTCTAAATTCTTGTTTGATCCTGGAACAGTGTTATTTATACCTATGAGTATGGCGTAGTCCTTTTTACTAACTGTTACATGCAAGGTGATATAACATCAAATGACTCAGAAAGCACGTAAGAAGTATAAGTGGGTTAAAGGTAATAGAGACATTTATTTGTTTCATTCTTTATATAAAACATGCTTCCTGCTTTCACTTATCTCATATTATATATAGGGCACGGTGCTACGTGTTCTCTGGAATAAAAATATATGTCCTGATCCCTATGTTTTGGAAGCCTATGATGTTTCAAGTAAAATAAGAGGTATATAGTATAACTAAGAGTGTGATATGTGCCATAAGAGAGTTACAACAAAATACTCTGAGAACTCCAGTGAGGGAGAAATTCTTTTTGACTGAGAAACCTGGAAAAGATTTCACCAAATAGATGTTATCTGAGGCTCATGGAAAAATATAGTTTGAAAGTAGTATTAAAGAAAGTAATTTTTGTTCACCAATCACAAATCTTTGTTTCTAATCCAAGTTTCACTAACATTTTTGACAATTGACTGTAGAAACTTGTCTTTATATTTCATTTTATTCACCCATAAAATGGGATAACAGTATTTTCCTTGTCAATATTATATAATTTATATTAGCACGGAAAGTTATATGTATAAAGGCAGCCGTTTTAACAAGATTGCAGAGTAGGAGATGTCAGCCTTCAATCCCCCCACAACAATAATTAGACAGCTATCCTTCATAGAAAATAATTCTTGGAGAAGTCAGGAGGCCATTTTAAAAGATGTTGCAACTAGTGCAGAAAAAAAATCCTCAGAATACTTACACAAAAAGTTAGTTAGAAATTTTTCATTTTATCTGCATCTCATCCCCCAGGCCAAGAATGCTCAGGGCTGAGAGGAAACTCCCCAGCCCATGAGTTTCACTCACAGAGAAAAGGAGAGCAGGGTGACCAACCAGCATCCCCACCATTTTGGAGCACTGCCTGAAGGACCCACTTCTGTTCTGCCCCACTAGGTCACTGGTGAGCCTGGGATAGCAGAGACATCTGGAGATGGCTAGGAATGAAGAAGGGTTGAGGCTTTCAGCATGTGTGATGCAAAAGGAGCCACTGCATTTCCAGGTGACCTGTTCTGACCCCAGCAACTTTTGTTGTTGAAGACATCAGCAGCCCTTGCAGCTGCCACATATCCTCTGCAGCTTTTGCTACTGAGGAACCTACAGCGTTTGTTGTCATGGACTCCAGCAGCCTGCTTCACAGGGGATCCCCCAAAGTTTTTGTCTCTAAGGGTACTGTAGTTTTCCACCATTGCAAAGCTGAGCTGTCGCCCTTCCCAGTCACTCCTTATCAAAAACTGCCCCAGGTGGTGATGCCATGGGCATTTGCAGCTGATCCCATAGCTGTGTGTGTGCATGCAGCTGACCCTGACTCCTACTACAAGCCCCTACCACTGTCCAGGCATCTGAGGATGATTCCTGCAGCTTCATACATGTACACTGCCAGACCTAACCCTTGTAGCTTCATGTATGCACACCGCTGACCTCCATGCATATGTCTGTGGTTGGTCATGGCCCCTGCCACTTGCCCAGGCTTTTGCAACCAGACCCAGTAGCACTGCTAAGAGGACGCTAACAGCCCTTGAAGCCACCCTGGACCTTCTGCAACTTTTGCAAGTGGGGCCACACAATTGCCAATGTATATCTCAGTCATCTGAGCTAACAAGACTTTGTGTCTCCTTCACACACATCCACACTTGTTTTGTTAGCTCAGGATCCTTGTGACTGTGGGCCTGGGGCCAGAACATACTTCACTGTGCCTTCCCCAACTGGTAAAAATCTTTCCTTACTAAAGCCAGTCCATTAATTAGGAAGTGATGACTACTTCTTCAAATGTGCAAAACCCTATGCAAGACTATAGGATTATGGAGAATTCGGAAAACATGATGCCACCAAAGAAACACAATAAATGTCCAGTAACTTACCCTAAGAATGAAGATGCACAAATAGCCTGACAAATAATTCAAAATAATTGTTTTGAAGCTACTCAGTGAGCTACAAAAGAACACAGATAAATAATTTAATGGAATCAAAAACAAAGTGATGGGTTTAAAAAAGAAATAGAAAACCTAAAAAGAACAAATTGTAAACTAGTTCAACCATTATGGAAAACAGTATGGCGATTCCTCAAGGATCTAGAACTAGATGTACCATATGACCCAACCATCCCATTACTGGGGATATACCCAAAGGATTATAAATCATGCTGCTATAAAGACACATGCACACGTATGTTTATTGCGGCACTATTCACAATAGCAAAGACTTGGAATCAACCCAAATATCCATCAGTGACAGACTGGATGAAGAAAATGTGGCACATATACACCATGGAATACTATGCAGCCATAAAAAAGGATGAGTTTGTGTCCTTTGTAGGGACATGGATGCAGCTGGAAACCATCATTCTTAGCAAACTATCACAAGAACAGAAAACCAAACACCGCATGTTCTCACTCATAGGTGGGAACTGAACAAGGAGATCACTTGGACTCGGGAAGGGGGACATCACACACCGGGGCCTATTACGGGGAGGGGGGAGGAGGGAGGGATTGCATTGGGAGTTATACCTGATGTAAATGACGAGTTGTTGGGTGCTGACGAGTTGATGGGTGCAGCACAGCAACATGGCACAAGTATACATACGTAACAAACCTGCACGTTATGCACATGTACCCTAGAACTTAAAGTATAATAATAATAATAATAAAAAAAGAACAAAACAAATTTTGGAGATGAAAAATGCAATAACTAAATCAAAATATATAATAGAGAGTTTCAACAGTGATTTTATTGTGCAGAGAAAAGAATTTGCAAACTTGAGGACAGGTTATTTGAAATTATCCAGTCAGAGGAGAAAAAAAGAGTGACAAAGAATGACGAAGTCTGCAGGATTATGAAACACAATTAAGAGAAAAAAATACATTATGGGAGTCTAAGAGGAAAGGGAAGAAAGCTCATTAAAAATAATGGTGAAAAATTTTCCAAATCTGGGTATAGACATGAAGATCCAAGTACATGTAGCTCAAAAGCCTCTTAACAGGTTTAACCCAAATGTATCTTCAGTGAGACGTGTTTTAATCTGCTGTAGTCTCAATGTTTGTATCTACTCAAAATTCCTATGTTATCACTGCAATGGTATCATGAGGTGAAGTATATTAGTCTGTTTTCATACTGCTATAAAGAAACACCTGTGACTGGGTACTATAAAGGAAAGAGGTTTAATTGACTCAGAGTTCTGAATGACTGGGGAGGCCTTGGGAAACTTACAATCAGGGCGAAAGGAATAGGAGAAGCACACACCTTCTTCACAACATGGTGGGTGAAGTGAGATGAGGGTAGGGAAACTGCCATTTAAAAGACCATCAGATCTCATGAGAACGCATTCACTGTCATGAGAACAGCATAGGGAAACCTGACCACATGATCCAGTCACTTTCCATCCTCAACACATGGGGATCACTGGTTTCTTCCTGGACATATGGGGATTACCATTCAAGATGATATTTGGGTGGGGACACAGAGCCAAATCATGTCATGGGGTCATTGGAAGATAATTAGACCATGAGCATGAATCCCTCACAAAAGGGAATAATGTTTTAATCAAAGAGGCCACAGAGAGCTGCCTTGCCCTATCCACTGTGTAAAGACACAGCAGGAATTTAACATCTGCTAACCAGAAAGCAGGCCCTCACCAGACACTGAATGTGCTAGCACCTTAACCTTAAATGTACTAGGCTCCAGAACTATGAGAAATAAATTCCCAGATGTTTCTCAGCTATTTAGTCTATGGTACTATTTTATAGAAACCCAAATGGAAAATGAATAATCAAAAATCAAAGATAAAAAGAGTATTATGAAAGCAGCAGAGAAAAGAGGTTTGTCACATAAATGTAACACCCATAAAGCAATCAGTGAATTTCTCAGCAGAAACTTTGCAGACTAGAAAAGTTGGGATGATAAATTCAAAGGGCTGAAAGAACAAAAAGCCAACCAAGAACACTTTACATTACAAAACTATCCTTTAGAAATAAGAAGAGATAAAGATTTCTCCAGAAAAACACAAGATGAGGAAGTTCATTACCACCAGACTAGTTTAAAAAAAATGCTAAAGGAAATTCTTCAAGCACAAATAAAGGATACTATTTAATGACATGAAAATACGTAAAAATATAAAAATCACTAGTAAATGTAAATATGTAGTCAAATTCAGAGTAAATTTTGTAATTGTATAAGTCACTTATAACTCAGGTATAAAGGTTAAAATTAAAATATTGAAAGTACACCTATAATAATTTGTTAATGGGTGTTCAATATAAAAATATGTAAATTGTGACATCAGAAATACACATTGTTTCTGTGGGGAAGGTAAAAATGTAGAGTTTTGTATGTAATCAAGTTTAAGTTGTCAGCTTACAAATAGCCTGTTACAACTATAAGATATTTTATGTAAGCCTCATGGTAATCACAAAGCATAAACCTATAGTATACACAGAAAAGATGAAGAGAGAAAAATCAAAACATACCATTACAGAAAATGATCAAGTTTCAAAGACAGAAAGAGAAGAAGAAAGCAACAAAGGTTCTACAAATAAAAAGAAAACAATTAACAAAATGACAATAGTAAATATTTACATATCAATAATTACATAGGTGTAAATGGACTAAACTGTCCAATTAAAAGACAAAGAGTGATTGAATTCAGTTAATGAATATCAAAAGAGCAAGACCAGGGGGGTGGAGCAAGATGGCCCAATAGGAACAGCTCCAGTCTCCAGCTCCCAGCGCGAGCGACACAGAAGACAGGAACGCAGCTCATCGCCAGCAACGGATCAAAGCTGGACAGAGAATGACTTTGACGACATGAGAGAAGAAGGCTTCAGCCCATCAAACTTCGCAGAGCTAAAGGAGGAATTACGTACCCAGTGCAAAGAAACTAAAAATTTTGAAAAAAGAGTGGAAGAATTGATAACCAGAATAAATAATGCAGAGAAGGCCATAAACGAATGGGCAGAGATGAAAGCCAAGACATGAGAAATACATGACAAATGTACAAGCTTCAGTAACCGACTCGATCAACTGGAAGAAAGAGTATCAGCAATTGAGGATCAAATGAATGAAATGAAGTGAGAAGAGAAATCTAAAGAAAAAAGAAGAAAAAGAAATGAACAAAGCCTGCAAGAAGTATGGGATTATGTAAAAAGACCA
>NW_012100832.1:458491-458880 GCF_000951045.1 Mandrillus leucophaeus | reverse complement strand
TTTAAACCATCAAAGATCAAAAGAGACAAAGAAAGCCATTACATAATGGTAAAGGGATCAATTCAACAGGAAGAGCTAACTATCCTAAATATATACGGACCCAATACAGGATCACCCAGATTCATAAAGCAAGTCCTTAGAGACTTACAAAGAGACTTAGACTCCCATACAATAATAGTGGGATACTTTAACACCCCACTGTCAACATTAGACAGATCAACAAGACAGAAAGTTAACAAGGATATCCAGGAACTGAACTCAACTCTGCACCAAGTGGACCTAATAGACATCTACAGAACGCTCCACCCCAAATCAACAGAATATACATTCTTCTCAGCACCACATCGCACTTATTCCAAAATTGACCACATAATTGGAAGTAAAGCACT
>NW_012100832.1:433488-458441 GCF_000951045.1 Mandrillus leucophaeus | reverse complement strand
AGGATGAGTTTGTGTCCTTTGTAGGGACATGGATGCAGCTGGAAACCATCATTCTCAGCAAACTATCGCAAGAACAGAAAACCAAACACCGCATGTTGTCACTCATAGGTGGGAACTGAGCCATGAGATCACTTGGACTCGGGAAGGGGAACATCACACACCGGGGTCTATCACGGGGAGGTGGGAGGGGGGAGGGATTGCATTCTGAGTTTTACCTGATGTAAGTGACGAGTTTTGGGTGCTGACGAGTTGATAGGTGCAGCACAGCAACATGGCACAAGTATACATATGTAACAAACCTGCACGTTATGTACATGTATCCTAGAACTTAAAATATAATTTAAAAAAAAAAAAGAGCAAGACCAAATTATATGCTGCCTACAAGACATATTTCAACTCTAGTGACACACATATTCTCAAAGTAAATAGAAGGAACAAGATATGCAAATGCAAGCCAAGAGACAGCAGGAGAAGCTACATTTATATCAGACAAAATTGACTTTAAGTAAAAAACTGTGACACTAGAGAAAGGACCTACTTATATAATGATATTGGGGTCAATTCATCATGAGGCTATAACTATTATAAATATATATTCACCCAACATCACAGCACCTAATTATATAAAGGAAATCTGAGGTGAGGAAAAAAAACCTTTCAATAAAATAATAGTAGGAAACTTCAATTCCTCTCTTTCAGCAATGGGTAATAAGGCATAAAGATAAAAAATCAATAAGGAAACACTGGACTTGAACCATACTTTAGACCTAATGAGCCTAATAGACATATACAGAATATTCCATCCAACAGCAGCATAATACACATTTTTGAAAAATTATTTATTTGTATTACAAATTGATAAATTTTATATATATATATTTACAGGGTACTAAAATGTTATGATTAATGTATACAATCTGTAATAATTAAATCAAGCTAATGTATATGTTCATCATCCTACTTATTTTTATTGTGAGAACTTTTGAAATTTACTCTTAACAATTTTGAAATGTACAATAAAATATTTTTAATTATGTTCACTACATTGTGCAAGAGTTCTCAATTTGAGATTTCTTGTTTGTCTCAAGTGCACATAGAATGTTCTCCGGGATAGATCTTATGTTAGGTCACAAAACATATCTTAATAAATTTAAGATTAAAATTATATTAACTATCTTTTGTTACCACAATGGTATGAAACTAGAAATCAATAACAAGAGAAAAACCAGAAAACTCACTAATATCTGAGAATTAAACAAAATACTTCTGAACATCCTGTGGGTCAATTAGGAATCAAAAAGGAAATTAAAATACCTTGAAACAAGGAAAAATTGAAACACAACATATTGAAGCTTATGGAATGCAACGAAAACAGTACTAAGGGGGACAATGAGTGCCTGTGTTAAGAAAAAAGGAAGGTCACAAATTAAAAACCTAACTTTGGCCGGGCACAGTGGCTCACACCTGTAATCCCAGAACTTTGGAAGGTTAAGGCCAGCGGATCATGAAGTCAGGAGTTCGAGATCAGCCTGGCCAACATAGTGAAACCCCATCTCTACTAAAAATACAAAAATTAATGGTGGTGCGTGTCTGTAGTCCCAGCTACTTGGAAGGCAGAGGGAGGAGAATCACTTGAACGGGAGGCGGAGGCTGTCGTGAGCTGAGATCCCATCACTGCACTCCAGCCTGGGCAACAGAATGATACTCTGTCTCAAAAAAACAAAACGATACAAAACAAAACAAAAACACCATACTTTACAACTCACAGAACTAGAAAAACAAGAATAAACTAAGCCTAAAGTCAGTTGAAGAAGGAAAAGTAACAAAGAGCAGAAATAAATTAGTGATTAGAAAAACAAGAAAAAAGATAAATGAAACAGAGCTGTCTTTTTCAACAGCTAAAATTGACAAACTAGACTAGACTAATAGAAAACATTTAAATAAACAAATCATAAATGAAAGAGAAGATATGCAACTGATACCAGGAAACATTTAAAACATCGTAAGAGACTACTGTGAATAATTATGTACCAACAAAATTGATAACCTAGAAGGAAAGAGTATATTCCTAGAAACATGCAATGCAACATACCAAGACCAAATCATGAAGAAATAGAAAATCTGAACATATCAATACTGAATAAGATTAACTCAATAACCAAAACTATTCAAACAAAAATAGCCCAAGACCAGATGGCTTCAGGGAAAATTCTATCAAATGTTTAAATAACAGTTGAGCACCATCTTTCTCAATCTCTCCCCAAAAATTAATTTCACAGGAAGGAAGACTTCCAGAATTGTATTACAAGGCCAGCATTACCCTGATACCAGTGTCAAACAAAGAAGTCAAGGACACACACACACACACACCCCCCACACCCCACAGGTCAATATCCATGATGAAGATAGTTGCAAAAGTCCTCAACAAAATATTAGTAAACCAAATTCAACAGCACATTAAAAAAAATCATACACCATAACCAAGTGTGACTTATCCCTAGAATGCATGGATGGTTCAACAATGCAAATTAATAAATATATTATATTAATAAAAATAAAGTCTAAAAATGATATGATAATTTTGATAGATGCATAAAAACATTTGAGAAAATTTCAACATCCTTTCCAATAAAAACTCTCAATAAACCGAGTAGAGAAAGAATGTACTCAACATAATAAAGGCTATAGATGAAGAGCCACAGCGAATACTTTTTAAGGGTGAAAAGTTGAAAGCTTTTTCTCTAAGATTAGGTAAAAGAAAAGGGTACCCAGTCTTACCACCTATTTTAAACATAATACCAGAAGTTCTAGATAGAACAATTAGTCAACAAAAAATAAAAATAAAAAGCATTCTAATTGGAAAAAAAGAAGTAAAATTCATTTGTTGGCAGATAGCATGTTTTTTTTGTTCAAAAAACTTGAAATACTTCACTATAAAAAAGCAAGTGGAAGAACTGATAAACAAATTCAGTAAACTGCATGATAAAAATTAGCATATAAAAATGAGTTGTTTTTCATTGCTAACATTATACTGAATGGGAAAAAGCTGGAAGCATGCCCTTTGAAAACTGGCACAAGACAAGGATGCCTTCTCTCACCACTCCTATTTAACATAGTATTGGAAGTCCTAGCTAGAGTAATTAGACAAGAGCAAAAAATAAAAGGCATCCAAATATGAAGAGAGGAAGTCAAACTATCTCTGCTTGCAGACAACATGATCCTATATCTAGAAAATCCCATAGTGTTGGCCCAAAAGCTCCTTTAACTGATAAACAACTTCAGCAAACTTTCAGGAAGAAAAATCGATGTACAAAAATCACTAGCATTTCTATACACCACCAACAGCCAAGCAGAGAACCAATCAGAAAGACAATTCCATTCACTATTACCACAAAAAGAATAAAATATCTAGGAATACAGCTAACCAGGAAGGTGAAAGGTCTCTACAATGAGAATTACAAAACACTGCCCAAAGAAATCAGAGATGGCACAAACAGAAAAATATCCCATGCTAATGGATAGGAAGAATCAATATCATTAAAATGGTCATACTTCCCAAAGCAATTTACAGGCTCAGTGCTATTCCTATCTAATTATCAATGGCATTTGTCACAGAACTAGAAAAAAAAACTATTTTAAAATTCATATAGAACTTAAAAAGAGCTGGAATAGTCAAGGCAATCCTAAGCAGAAAGAACAAAGCTGGAAGCATCATTTTACCTGACTTCAAACTATACCACAGGGCTACAATAAGCAAAACAGTATGGTACTGGTACAAAAACAGGCACATAGACCAATAGAATAGAATAGGGAGCCCAGAAATAAGACCACACACTTAGGACCATCAAATCTTTGACAAAGCTGACAAAAACTAGCAATGGGAAAAAGACTCCCTATTCAATAAATAGTGCTGGCATAACTGGCTAGTCATATGCAGAAGATTGAAGCTGAAACTCTTCCTTACACCATATACACAAATCAACTCAACATGGATTAAAGACTTAAAGGTAAAACCCCAAACTATAAAAACTGTGGAAGATTACCTAGGCAATGCAATTCTGTACTAAAGAACAGGCAAAGATTTCATCACAAAGACAACAAAAGCAATTGCAAGTAAGCAAAATTTGACAAGTGGGATCTAATTAAACTAAAGAGCTTCTGTAGAGCAAAGGAAACTATTAACAGAGTAAATAAACAATCTACAGAATAGGAGAAAGTATTTGCAAACTATGCATCTAACAAAGGTCTAATATCCAGCACCTACAAGAAACTTAAACAAATTTACAAGAAAAAAACAAAAAATAACCCATTACAATGTGGGTAAAATGTGGGCAAAGGACATGAACAGACATTTTTCAAAAGCAGACTTATATGTGGCCAATAAGCATATGTAAAAAGCTCAATATCACTGATCATTAGAGAAATGCAAACCAAAATCTCAGTGAGATACCATCTCACATGAGTCAGAATGGCTATTACTAAAAGTCAAAAAATAACAGACACTGGAGAGGTTGCAGAGAAGAGTGCATTCATACACTGCTAGTGGAAATGTAAATTAGTTCAACCATTGTGGGAAGCAGTATGGCAATTCCTCAAAGAACTAAAAGCAGAATTTGCATTTGACCCAGCAATGCCATTACTGAGTACATACCCAGAGCAATGCAAATCATTCTACCGTAAAGACATATGTACACGAATGTTCATTGCAGCACTATTCACAATAGCGAAAGCATGGAATCAACCTAAATGTCCATCAATGACAGACTGGATAAACAAAGTGTCGTACATACACACCATAGAATACTATGTAGTAATAAAAAAGAATGAGATCATGTCTTATGCAGGAACATGGATGGAGCTAGAGACCATTATCCTTAGCAAACTAATGCAGGAATGGAAAACCAAATACCACATGTTCTCACTTATAAGTGGGAACTAAATGATGAGAACTTATGAACACTAAAAAGGAAACAGCAGACACTGGGGTCTACTTGAAGGAAGAGGGTGGGAGGAGGGAGAGGAGTAGAAAAGATAACTATTAGGTACTAGGTTTAATGCCTGGGTGATGAAATAATCTGTACAACAAATCCTGTGACACAAGTTTACCTGTGTAACAAATCTCCACATGTACCCCAGGACCTAAAATAAAAGTTAAGACAATTTTATATTAACAGTAAACCATCAGAAAAATAAATTAAGAAAATAATTTCAAGTATACAATTGAATTATTATTAATTAAGGTGACCCTATGTACTATTAAATATTAGATCCTTTTCATTCTTTCTTATATACATGTACGATGGATCCCAAAAAGTTTAAAATGAAAAATTTTAAAAAAAGAAAATAATTCCATTTAAAATAGAGTCAAAATTGAATAAAATACTTTGGAATAAATTTAACCAAGGAAGTGAAAGATCCATACACCGAAAACTATAAAACAGTCATGAAAGAAATCAAAGAAGACACAAAAAATGAAAAAAATATCCTGTGTTCATGGATTGGAAGAATTAATACTGTTCAAGTGTTCATACTCTCCAAAGCAATCTACAGATTCAATGCAATTTCTATCAAAATTCCAGAGCAATTTTTTACAAAATAAGAAACCTAAAATTTGTTGGTACCACAAGAGATACACATAATTAAACCAATTTTGAGGAAGAACAAAGCTGGAGAAATCACACTGCCTGATTTCAAACTATATTACAAAGCACTACGGAAATATTGTGGAACTAACATAAGAACAGACACATAGACGAATGGAACAGAATAAACAGCCCAGAAATAAACCTGTGCATAAACCATCAACTCTTTTTTCACAAAGGTGCTAAGAATACCCAACGAGAAATGGATAACCTCTTCAAAGAATTATTTTGGGAAAATTTAATTTCCACATGAAGAGGATAAAATTGGACCCTTATCTTACACCATACACAAAAGAATCTAATTAAAATGAATCAAGACTTAAAGGTAAGGCCTGACACTGTAAAACTCCCAGAAGAAAACAGAGGAAAAGCTCATGACATTGATTTTGGCAGTGATTTTTGAATTTGATTCAGAAGTCTAGGCAACAAATGCAAAAAACTGGTAGTACGTCAAACTATAAGTTTCTTCATGACAAAGGAAACAATCAACAAAATGAAAAGGAAAACTACAGAATGGGAGACAACATTTAGAAGCAACATATATTTTTTCTTTGAGGAAGAGGGTCTGGCTCTCTCACTCAGGCTTGAGTGCAGTGGTGAGATCACAGCTCACTGCAGCCTTGACCTCCTGGCCTCAAGTCATCCTCCTGCCTGAGCCCCTCAAGTAACTGGGACTACAGGCACCAGTACCACACCGAGCTAATTTTTGTAGTTTTTTGTAGAAATGGGGTTTCATCATTGGCCAGGCTGGACTCAAACTTCTGAGCTCAGGCAATCTGCTCGCCTTGGCCTCCCAAAGTGCTGGAATAACAGGTGTGAGCCACTGCACCCAGCCACAAATAGGGTGAACTGACAGGCCCTTCTGTACATTATGTCATCCACAGACTAGTGATCTCTCTCTCGGCTACTAATTCTGCCTCAAGTATCTTATAAAAGGATTAGTATCCAAAATACATTAGCAACAAAAATAACTCAATAGCATAAAAACAAATAACCTGATTTAAAAATAGAGCATTTGAATAGACATCCTATAAGGAAGACACAGAAATGGCCAAGAAGTATATGAAAAGATGGTCAGCATTGCTAATAAACAGGGAAGGGCAAATGAAAAGTATAGTGAGATATCACCTCATGCCTTTTAGTATTATTAAAAAAAAAATCAAAGCAAAACAATTGTTGGTAAGTATGGGGAGAAAATGGAACCCCCGTACATAATTCGTGGGAATGTAAAATGGTACAGCCATTATGGAAAACAGTATGGAGGTCTGAACATTCAAACCATTACTACTGTATGATCAAAGATTCCCACTTCTGACTATATATCCAAAAGTAATTAAATCATATTTGTTGCAGCATTGTTCATAATAGCCAAAATATTGGAAACAACTTAAGGGTTGTTTAACAGCAGATGAATGGATAAAGAAAATGTCTATAAAATAGAATATTATTTATCCTTAAAAGGGAAGGACATTCTGTCATTTTCAATGACATAGATCAACCTGGAGGACATTATGCTATGTGGAATAAGCCAGACACGGAAATGCTGCCTAATTTTGCTTAAATTGGAAGCTAGAAAGAATCTAACTCAGTAATAGAGAGTAGAATGGTGTTTGCCAAGAGTTTGGGGTGGCTGTGGGAGAAAATGGAAAATATTTGTCAACAGATACAAATTTTCATTTTTAAGATGAATAATTTCTGAGGTTCCAATGTAATAGCATGGTGACTACAGTTAATACAAATGTATACTTGAAATTTGCTACTGAAGTAGATGTCACATATTCTCACAAAATACACACACAGAAGCTAAGTATGCAAGGTGATCGTTATTTTGACATGTTAATTAGCTTGCATGTAGTCATCATTTCACAGGGTACATGTATACCAAATCATTACATTATATACCTTAAATACATCCTAACTGTATTTGTGAACTATATCTCTAAAAAGTTGGAAAAAAGAGAACTATGGGCAAATTATACATAATAATAAACATAAAAAAATTTTTTGAAAACAGTTCTAATACTGCTGGAATATGAACTACAGCCAGTATTTGAGTAGTAGAAATTAGATAAGAGGGCTTTCGGTGTTAAACTAGAACAGGAAGAAACATAGAGTAATGACAGCAAACAGTGAAGCTATAGGATAATAATTCCTCTTCAGTAACAAGAGGCCCCACCACTGCTTTGGACTCCAGGAAGCACTCAGACATTAACAGTTGTAAAGTGTGCCCGGCATGCTAAGAAGAGGGTGAACTGACAGACCCTTCTGTCCATCAAATCATCCACAGCCTGGTTATCTGTGCCTCTGCTAGTAATTGTGCCTCAAGTATCCATAAAATCTAGGGTCAACTGCTAGAAATTTTGCAAGAACAAAGGCCCAGGAGATGCACTTGCATCTTGGTGAGTAGCCAAAGTTAGCTACAGGGAGCTGAAGCAAGAGACTAAAAAAATGAGAAGTCTTAGAAAACTTTCTCCAGTCCTTGAGGATCTGAAGGCCTATATGTGACTGATATTTGGAGAAGAATGGACCTAGTTTTTTCCCCACTCCAACCAACCAAAATCTTTGTTGAAAGGCATATTGTGTATTGTCATTAATTCTGGGAAGGCCAGGACCATTGGTCTTCATGAAGTGTGACTATGAAACATGAAAATCAGACAAGGCAATCTTGCTCTGAGGAGTGCTTCTAAGAGAAAATGAAGACACCTGCCCTATAGGGTGTCTTCTTTATGGAAGACATGGCGCTGTCTAGTCATTCTTGCTGGCACCAAATGGTGATATTCTAAAGAGCTGGTATAATACATTAGAGTTGCTAAATATATAAAGCAGTAGCTGTGTGTCAATTATGCTTTATTTCATCTCTCTCTTATCCATTAGCTATATTAAAACAGCAAGGCATGAATGTCATGATAATAAAAAATCCAGGTAAAAATTCAAAAATCAAGTGGTGGCTGTACATATTATTGTAATTATAAAGGAAAGGACAGTGTATCTTTATTTTATGAAAGCCAATGAAATAAATCAAACTTCTACAAAATTATTTGGTATAAAAAACTAATAATGTGTTTCTTTTTGAAATAAATTTTTAAATTTTAGAATAAATTTGGCTTACAGAAAAATTATAAACATGCTAAAGAGAGTTTCTCACACACCTATTTCTCAGTTTGTTTCCCTTAACGTATTCGTCCTTCATTAGCATATACACTTGTCAAAACTAAGAAATTGAAATTGATACATCACTATTAACTATTCAGATTTTGCCATTTTATTCAGATTTTATTATCTTTTCCATTAGTATTACTTTATGTTCCAGGATCCAATTCAATATACCATACTCCATGAAGGTATCTTGTCTCTTTAATCTCCTTTGATCTGATATTTCTCAGTCTTGTTCATAACTGTAAGCATTTTTAATGAAGGGAAATAGGATTTACAGAGGTGCAGAACAATTGTTATTTTAAAAATGCTCTTTATCAAGAAAAATTTTTGTTTCCTCATCCTGGTCAATGTGATGTGTTAACAAATAGTGAAATATATTGGCTTATTAATCGCAAGTAAAATTTGTTCATCACAATCTAAAATTCACCAATACAAGGTTTGTAGTGGACAAGAAATTAAAATAAGAACCAAAAGGAAAGGCAGGAACACACTGTGAAGAAACTTAAAGGCAGACTGAGAAACTTGGAGTTTACTCCACATTGGAAACCACTAGATATCTGAGGCACAGAAGTCATTTATATTAATCCTCTTTGCCCCCAGATATTAGTTGCCTCCGGCCACTCTGAATGGCATTCCTATCTGAATAACCCGGGTGGATCCAGTACTCCCACCTCTTGTACTGATGCAAGAGATTAGAAGCTTCTCCAGATATTGTACTAGCAAAGGGAAATTACAAAAGACTTGTATTATGTAAGCATACTTTGAAAGATTGGCAGATTACAAACATGGTCTAAAAGAAACAGGATCAAATGAACCAAAGATAAAATAAAGTTCTATATCTAGGTTTATGGGAAAATCAGTTACATAAATGGAGGATGGGGAATACTTAATCTGATAATCAATAATACTTCATTTGAAAAATCTTAGTAGGTTTTGTGATCTAAATTTCAATATGAGCCCTGAAGGTCATATGCTTATTACAAATTCAGTCCAAGTCTAGGGAGGTGCCAATCTCACCATGGTACACAGGACTCAAACTCATTCATGGTTTATTGAAAGAAGAATATGTGCAGAACACTGGCTAAACCCTATTTCATACATTAAATCAGAATTAGAGGTGTTTTAAAGCATTTTATACTAAAAATCTTGGAAAATAAAGAAAAGCACAATGAAGAAATTCAACATCATGTTTTTACTTCCTATTAACTGGAGTTAACCTATAAAGGAAGTTTATATAAGAGCTGTAATAGCAATGCCTAGAGGAGAACTCTCCTCTCCCTGTTTGGAATCCCATTTTGGAAACTTATTCTACAGGGACACTGGATAGCTGAGTTTTGATGAACTTTATATCCAGTCATTTTGAAAATTAATATAACAAGATACTTATATTGTTTAGGCATGAATAAATATGCATATTATATTACAACTTTTAATAAGTATGGACTAGCAAATAATGCATGATATCCTTGGTAGTATCCTTTTGTAAATTTTAAGTAATATAAAACAATAAAGTTAGATTCCACATCTTGAGCAACAGTTGGATCCCACATCTGGAGATAGAATCTTCATTGTCTTCAGAGTTCTGGTTGTTCGGTGACAGTGGGGAGTTAAATTTCTGAAAATCATACTGAAATACCCTCTAACCATCTCTCTTTTCAGATGAATAAAGTTATACATAGTATTCACTAAGAAAAAATCATTTAAATAAATATTTTGATAGAAATGCTTTGCCACAGAATGCAATTTACAGGAGAAAGCAGTCCAGCATAGCTACAGTCAACATTTTAGTCAAATTACTTCTAGTGTTGTTTAAACAAGCAAATATGGCTAATGCTTTTGATACTGTTATATAACATATTTTTAAAAATTATGTTAGGAGGCCAGGTGCGGTGGCTCACACCTGTAATCCCAGCACTTTGGGTGGCCGAGGTGGGTGGATCACGAGGTCAGGAGATTGAGACCATCCTGGCTAACATGGTGAAACCCCGTCTCTACTAAAAACACAAAATATTAGCTGGGTGTAGTGGCAGGTGCCTGTAGGCCCAGCTACTCGGGAGGCTGAGGCAGGAGAATGGTGTGAACCCAGTAGGCAGAGCTTGCAGTGAGCCAAGATTGTGCCACTGGACCTCAGCCTGGGTGACAGAGTGAGAGTCTGTCTCAAAAAAAAAAAAAAAAAAATTATGCTAGGAACATTTTTTCTTTCATCATCTCTATTTAGATCACTTTATTTCAATTTCTGCATAGTTTTCCAAGTAATATATGACCTACAATTTGTTTAACTAGTGCCCTGTTTGTGAAAGTTAAGTATATTTCTCTGTTTCTGTATTTATAAGTAAAAGTGTCTATCTGCACAAATCTTTCCGAATTAGAATGGTTGCAACACTTTTAGGATTTGTAATACATGTTTTCAAAATATTTTTCTGGCAAGGCTGAGCCAATTTGTATCTCTCTGCACACTAATAAAGTATGAGGGGTTTAGTTGCCGCACCTACCAGCCCCACAAATAGGCATGACACACATGCCTTGCCTACATGGTTCCAAACTACATTCGTTCATTATATGTATTCATAGCCATCATACCCTAGATACTGTTCCTGCTCATGGTAATAAAAGGATGTAAAAGAAAATCTGATCCTGTTTCCATGGTACGTATAGTCTAATTAGGGAAACAGAGTATTGAAGAAACAACAGCTCTCAGTCATTAGTTCAATGTGGACACTGGCCACAGTAAATTAGAAAATAAATCTAGAAACCCCTATGGTTCATCAGATGATATGTTTCAAACACAAAAGTTCCTAGTTTCTCATCTCTTTGTCTGTAACACACACTAGAATGATCACCTCCTGGGCCTTTGCTACCCAATAGGCTACAGTAAGTGACCTGTGACTGGAAGAGGTATTATCAAGAAGTTTTATGTTGCTTTTCCATAATGAAGCCCGTGATTCCTTAAATGGAACCATGCCTATGCAAATTACAATGGGGCAGACAATAGTGGACCCAGCTCTATCCTGTATTTTATGGCGCTGTCCTGTAGAAATCCAGTTTCTAGTTTGCAACCTATCCTTCTTTCTCCTCTTGGACTAGTTACAAGGAAGTATTCCTAGTACCTTGGTGATGTCTTTGAAATTCTGGCCCCTAATGTAGACCCTAAGAACTCCACTGGACTTCATAGAATATATCGATGCCAAGTTTAGTAATATTTTACTAGACTTTGCACATCCCATCTACACATTTCTGATAGCTTTCTTGGGGTGAGGATCCTGGCACTGGTACAGGTGCAGAGTACAGCATAGGACTCTCTTGACCTCTTGATTGTGCAAACAGTAAATGATGGGGTTGAGCAGTGGTATGATGACTGCATAGAGTACAGAGACTAGCTTGTTGATGTCAAAAGCTGAGAGTGCCTTTGGCCGGGCATAGAGGAAGATACCAGCTGTATAGAAGATTATCACAACAGTGAGATGAGAGACACAGGTGGAAAAGGCCTTATAGCGTTCAGCAGCTGAAGGAATGTGCATCACAGCACCAGTAATGGCCATGTAGGAGGCCACAGTGACAGAGAGTGGCCCTAGAAGAATAAAAATGGCCAGAATGAAATCTGTAAGCTCTACTGTAGACATGTCAGTGCATGAGAGGTTGAGCAATGGAGACACATCACAAAAAAAGTGGTTGATGATGTTGGGGCCACAGTAAGGTGAGAAATAAGAAAAACTTTGACCATGGAGATGCCAAAACCTCCAGCCCAAGATCCAGCGACCATCTGCACACACAACTGGCCACTGACAATGACTGGGTAGTGGAGAGGATGGCAGATGGCCACATAGTGATCATAGGCCATAACAGCGAGAAGGACACACTCAGTGCAGCCCAAGCCAAGGAAAAAGTAGAGCTATGTCATGCATCCCTCAAAGGAGATTAGCCGTCCATGATCCTGTTGGACCTAACAAAGCCAGCAAGCATCTCGGGAATAGTGACAGTGATGTACCAGATCTCCAGAAAGGACATATTAGCTAGAAAGAAGTACGTGAGTTTGTGGAGGGTGGAATGGTTCCTAACTGCCATAATGACGAGTGTGTTCTCAGTCAGCACCAACACATAGGCCAGGAGCAAAAGGGCAAACAATAGTACCTGTAGCGGCACAGGAGCAGGGAAGCCCAGCAACACAAACTCACTCACTCTCCCACTATGGTTCCTCCACTCCATGTCATTGGTCTTTCTTACTGCTCTCCAGGACATGAGAATAGAGTCTTCAGTAGGCCGCAACAAGAACCCAGTCTCTCTTAGTGGGTTTATACTGGTAGAATGCTATGTATGGAGTTCATGTAATTAATCACAGAACTGAGGCCACTGCTCTCTTTTTAAATCTGGAAATGAGCTAAGACAAACATGTAGAAATAAATGGTTTTGTATTGGGGACAAGATAGGAATCTGTTCTGATCTTTGGAGAAGCATGCATTGACAAGCATAAGGTAAAAATGACGCCAGTTTGTCCCCAAAGAACACAGATAAAAACCAAAAATGGAAAGGGAGTCTGGGTGGCCTAAAATGAGAGTTTGTCTATGAGTTGGATCATGACTTTGTTTTGAGGAAATAAGTTACACAATGGAGGTATAACAATCACGTATAACGCAGTTGAGTTATTATTAGTTCAGACACTGCTCTAAACATTTGCAGTATCAATTCACTTGATCTTCAGAACAATCCTGTGAGCTAGTACTACTAATAGCTACAACTTAATGCCTAAAGAAACTAAAATATAGAATTAAGTGACTAATTCTGGGTTGCAGAAATAGCAAGAAGTGGAACCAGGAAGTCAGGACCTTGGAGCTTCCAAAATATTTAGATGACGTAAAGGAGGGACTGTACAATACATCTTGGATTTACAGCTGGGAGAGAGGATCTTTGGGACTCATTTAGAGAAACAGTTCTTCCTGCCAGATGGAAAGAAAAACAAAAGCAGAACACAAGAAGTTCACAGCACCTGTAGAGTGGAAGTCTATAGAACCCAGTACTTACAAGGAAGACTTGGGATTCACCTGGAAATCAGATTAGGAAATGGATGATGGATGGCAGAAAGACTAAGAATTCCGTCAGTTCTGAACGTTGTACTGAGTATCTTGAAATAAGAATAGAGTACCTTTGTTTAACATTAAGGCCCACATAAAAACATGCATTTACTAGGATACTCTCTTTGTATAACTTTGTATCAAAGATAAAATTTCCCTTTCTCTTTAAAAACTTCAAGCCATTTTTGTGTCTCATGACGAAAAGAAGTTGGCATTTTTACATGGGAGTTGATATGAAGGAAGGGTTATTTTTACCTTGTGCCCCTGTACAGTTTCAGCATTGGGAGAGAGTGTAGAGTTTCGAAAGGAGAATGGTGTAGAGTCAGCTGAGCATCTGGATCTAATCTTCTCAGATTTCTTAATTTTTAGTCTTAGATCTGTTCCTCTGAAGTTAGCAGGGTTAGAATGTGCTCTCAAATCAAACCAACCTACTAATGATTTTATACCATGTTTCTCTTCCCTTCATGCTCTGCTGTCATTACTTGACCATTACTCAGTACTGGAGTCCTTGAAGTTTCTCTTAATATGGTAATGCAATTACAAAACACCTACGTCCCTGGCTTTCATTTCCCATCACTCCCATTCTTACCATCCACACCCACAATTTTACTTATTTCAAAATTTATGGTTGATCAACAATGCTCTAGACCATGGGCTAAGAGTTGTGGTATACAAAGGTTCATGGACACATGCTGAGACTTCAGGATCTTACAATCTAGTTGTAGGGGCATATCTTATCTTTTCATCCATGAAAGTTTAAGCCACATGTCTATCCCTATACCATACATGTGGATACATAGAAAAGTGGGAACATTAAACCTACACTTGCCATTTATGACCTTAGCCTTGATCCTTTCTCAATACCTGCCTCATACCCTTCTTTGTGTTTTTGATTCTCTTGGCCTCAGATTTTCATTCATATTTTCTAGCCACTTCAACCTTCATGTTTGATGTTCTGCACACTTGAAAAAAATAGCTTTTCACACATGGACCCCTAACTGATCTTTCTGCTTATAGTTTTACCCTTAAAGGTGAGACCTTAGCTCAGAACTGGCCATTTTAGTCCCCTCCTTAAAACTCATCCATAGTGCCCCTTTGTGTACACAATAAAGTTTCAAATTATTTAGCCTACAGGTACAAGGCCTATAGGCACTTCTTGATTTTGCCACTGCTTTCACCTAAACCTTATTTCTTACCACAGTCTACAGTGTACTTTATACCCTGCAGTTCTCATCACACACCACGTGTATCACCTCATAGCTTTCCTCATGCGGCAATCTCCCTGAGTATGGCTAACTCCTATTTAACCTTCAAGTCTTGGCTCATGGGGTATCTCCCCATAGAGACATTAGTTACCCTGGTTTCTTCCTTTTCCCTTCACAGGTTTGGTGAGATTCCTCTGGTTAGAGCTCCCATTAGAGTCCATGAAAGCCTATATATCATTTTGCTTGCTGTATCACTGCTGTTGTTGCTCAGGTAGATGTAAGAAGGACCTCCGTAGCTGAAGTGGCCCCACATGTCCTTAATGGTGGAGTATGGAGTGGATAGTGGATATAATTCCATGGGTGTCATGGGTACCACAAATATACTATGTCTAGAATAACCTTCCCCAAGCAAGTTATTCCTCTATTACAATAAATGGCATTAGCTTTCATACAGTCTCCTAAGCAAGCCATTTGGAAATTTCCTAGATATTCCGTACCCATCCTCCTCTCCCCCCACACACATCCCACACTTAACTAATCCAATTTCTAGCTAAAATGCCTCTTTAATGATCTCTCATATCAGTCCCTTTTCTTCTGCCCTATTTCTACTGCCTTCCTCCTAGTTCCTCACAGCAGGTCCTTGGTATCTCTTGATTTAACTACTTAAATAGGATCTTACTTGGTCTTTTTTCCTCCAGTCTGTATTCTCATCTATATAACTTCCACTTATTATTAGAGTCATATTTCTCTGTAGAAACCGCTGACCACAATGGCATCCGGTTTTTGAGAGCACATACAAAATCCTCCCATAAAGCATCAAATGTATGTCCTTTTAACTGTTATACAACAGTTCAGTCATTGTCCACTATTTACCATTTTCTACACATGTCATGGTATTATCTAACTCCGTAACTTTACACATCTCTCTGCCAAAAACACTCACTCCAGGAATTTTTATTTTTTATGTTTTAGTCCCTTAGTTATCACCCCTCCCAAAGTACCCCAATTCCTATGCACTAGATTATTTGCTAGTGTGTCTGTCTTGCCTTCTGACAGTGGTTCCTATTATAAGATCTGCTTTAGTTACTGATTATTAAAGGTGGCTGTATGGATGCTTGAATGCATGGAAAAATGCACAAAGCTGTGATGCGGGCAGAACAGATGAATTCCAGATAGGAGGAATGGAATATAAAGATGGAAGAATGTAAAAGGGATCTGGGTATAAATGGTCAGGAATAGAGAATTTAAGTGGTTAACTGAGAATATGACACAGCTGGAATTATATGCAAGTAAAACATACATTGATTTTAGATCTGCAGGGACTAGATAAAACATGAGGAAGTTAGATTAAATTAAGGAAGATTGGACTTATGTGAATAAGAGGTATAATATTTGGGTAGAATGAACTTGCTATTCAGGAAATAAATCCAATGGGAGACAAGGTGAAGATAACTAGAATATGGAAAGGATAGACTGGACATGGATGTTCAGAAATACTGTAGGGAGAGCAGGTAGATTATGAATAAATAAAGGACCAGCTATGAGAGGAAAAGATAAAGAAAGTGATATTAGTCTAAGTATCAACAGAATTAACCATATGTGGAAAATATTGAGGGATTTGGGATTTTATTAGCTATAGAGAGGAATAAGAAGATGGATATATTAGACATAAGTAAAGAAAACCTGGGATAATTGACCACTTGAAGAAGAATCAGCAGATCCACTCACTTTATTCAGATGTCACTGACTCATCAAGGTCCTCCTGAGATAGCTGGGTTGGTTAGGAGAGGACTTAAAAGATGTTTGGAAAAGAAGGTTGAAGCATCAGGACAAAGAAAGATGATAAAGAGATTCCACTTTCTCTTCCTCCCATAGATAGAGAACACTGCCAAGCTAGGAAAGATTCCTTTATCCTGCACCTCACTCCTTCAGTCCCCATCTTCCCCTCCTCCTTCTGATGCTTTGGGATGGCTCTGAGGCAGAAGCCCAAGAGACCAAAAGAGATACAAGAGGGAAAAAAAGACTGGGGCAGAGGACAGGGAAGGGGAAGGTTTGGAAAGCTCAGGTCATAGGGTTTTATCAGGAAGTTTCATGAAAGAGAGAATGTCAAGATACCCCTGAACTCATATTTCCCTCTCTTGCCTTCCTGTTCCTTGTCAGTCTCCCCTTTCTATCATGTCATACTCCTGCTCAAAAGAAAGACACGGGCTGATATTCTAACTCAGATATGTAATTTTGGGCAATTTATTTAACCCTTTGGGCCTTACATTCCTAATCTACATAATAGGATTCATATGCTTGACAGGATTGTTGAGAGGAGTAAATGTCATTAATATATGTACAGATCCTGGAGCATGACAGGGGCTCAACAATGCTAGACAGTTCCTTCTTTGTCTCCTGATGCCATATAGTTGACACTCATTAACTCCATGATGTAATACAAGGAGCACTGAGTTGAGAGTTAGGGTTTCTGGGTTTGAGTTCCATGTTTGTATTGGATTTTTAAAAAAAATTTGGGATTTTGTTGTATTTGGTTGTTTTCCATATAATGATATCCATTATGAAAATAACATACATCATAGGCATTTTAAGTTTGTGACAAGATTTGACACCCCACTCAATCCACAGTATTCTATGTCATATTGAGGTCCAGCAAATTAATTACATGGGATTCACAGTCACATTGCTGTGTTCAACTAAGGGATCTTGTGAAAATATTTAAACTCCTTGGGCCTCTGTTTTCTCAGCTGTAAAATGAGAATAATTCTAATGTCTACTTCATAGAGTTGTTGTGAGGATTAAATTAATTAATATATGAATGGAAGTTTCTTAGAACAGCACTGAGAACATAGCATTTCTCAATAAATATTAGCTATTGTTCAATAATATTTGTTGAATCTGAGTCTGTTGGGACAGGAGAAAGAATTATTCATGAGCACATTGGAGACATAAGAGAAAGATCTTGAGATTCTGAGTTTAAGAAGGATTTTTATAAGTAATTGGGAGGAAACATTTCCAAAAATTTAAATAATCAGAACAAACCGAGTGTGATTGGGCAGTTGTTATCTGTATCAGTGTGCTGCTCATAAGTCTCACAGATCCCATGTTAAGAATGAAACTTAGTGCTCCTGAAATAAAAAAGACACTCAGGAAATCATGGGGAATTGACCAAGCCAGAAGAAAATGATAAAATGAATTTGCAGCAGCAAGGAAGAGTAGGGTATAAAAGACTATCTGAAAATACTCTTAAAATAAAAGCCTACTTTAGAGTAAAATCATATGCCATAGACGGTATAATAAACTCTATTTTGAATAAGAACATGTGTGTATGTGTGTGTGTGTGTGTGTGCGCGCACACACACACACACACGCATATAGTATAATTAACATTCTGTATTGTTAGTTGAAAAACCTTTAAAGCTAGCAATTGGTTGAATTAGTGTTGTCTTGGTTGCCAGGGTAGTGCTGTCTAAATGAGACATATTTTCAATTGTTTAGATTTTGCTTTTCTTTTTTTTTTGACACAGAGTTTCACTCTTTTCGCCCAGGCTGGAGTGCAATGCCATGATTTCAGGTCACTGCAAACTCTGCTCCCAGGTCAAGCAATTCTTCTGCCTCAGCCTCCCAAGTAGCTGGGATTACAGGCATGCCCCACCATGCCTGGCTAATTTTTTATTTTTAGTGGAGACAGGGTTTCACCATGTTGGCTAGTCAGGCTGGTCTCAAACCTAGGAGTCTTCAACCTCAGGTGATCTTCCCACCTAGGCCTCCTAGAGTCCTGGGATTACAGGTGTGAGCCACCCAGCCCAGCCCAAATTCTTTAGATTTATTGAAGTTGATGTCAGTTTGCTTTTAGCTATTACCAGTTGATAGACCACATCAATAGGTCAAAATAAAATAAACCATATTCATTTCAATACATGCATTGTTTAATCCACTTGATAAACCTGACACCCATGAGGATAAAGGGGATACATTCTTAAATAAATAACAGGTCCACGTTTCTTTATCTACAACAAATTGGCTTTTTCAGATTTTAAAAAGCAATATGCAGCATATACCATACATTTCCCCAAATCCCCAAAGAGTTCTGAAGCACCATCTTATGATCTAACATATGAATATGTCTACAGTATAATATGTGACTATTTATACAATGTGAAATAAGTAAAGACCACAAACAATCTCATATCAGTTCACCACAGGTTTTATACATTCAGGTCCCAAACTTAGGAACAAACGTTCAGTTTTTAAAACTGCTTGGATTTTGGCACTACAGATAAGGGCTGGTGGAATATTTACCTATTTAAAGCAAATGTATATACCAAATGGGGAAGTAGTAGATGTGTTCTCATTAAAACAGAAGATGGCAAGAACATTTTTTAATCTCCATTATTTTATGTTGCTTTGGAAATTTTTGTCGATACAACATGAAATAAAAAAATATAAATATTGAAAAGATAGATGCAATGATATTAGTTGAATATTTTATGAATATGCTCATGGAAAATATGAGGACTAAGCTAAAAACTGTTATATGGTTGTTAAATAATACAGAAATATTCCATGTGTGCTTTTCTCAGTTTCTCAAAATGATAATGTGTTACAAAATTATTGTACACTATTGCACACTGTATATCCACACAAATACAGTCAGGATACAGAGGGTCCTCATTTCTTTCTTTAACCCCTGGCAACCACTAACCTGTTTTTCATTTTTACAATTTGTCATTTTAGGAATGCAATATAATGAAATCATATGTTATCTTTTGAAATTGACTTTTTTCACTCAGTATAATTCTCTAGAGATTTATCCAGGTCATTGTGTACATCAATCATTTATTTTTTTAATTGCTGAGTAGTATTGCATGCTATGGACGTAGCTCAGTTTTGTTTAAACATGCACCAGTTGAAGGACATATGGGTTGTTTTCAGCTTGGGGCTATTATGAATAAGGTTACTACAGACATTTGTGTACAGTTTTCATGTGAACATAAGTTTTCATTTCTCTGAGGAACATGCACAGAATGCAATTGCTGACTCATATGTCGATTGAATGTTCAGGTTTTAAAGAAACTTCCAAACTACTTTCCAGACTGGTTGTTCCATTTTAAATTACTACCAGAAATGTGTGAGTGATACAGATTCTCTGCATGCTTGTCATCATTAAGTATTGTCACTACTTTATATTTTCATGTTTTTAATAGGTGTGTTGTGATCTTATTGTGATTTAATTTGCATTTACCTAGAGGTTAATGAAATTGAACATCTTTTCATGTGCTTATTTGCAACGTATATATCTTCCCAATGAAATGTTTTTCATTTCTTTTGCCTGTTTTCTATTTAGATGATTGTTACTATTGTTTTTTTAAATTATACTTTAAGTTCTGGGATACACGTGCAGAATGTGCAGGTTTGTTACATAGGTATATACATGCCATGGTGGTTTGCTACACCCATCAACCTGTCATCTACATTAGGTATTTCTCCTAGTGCTATCCCTCCCCTAGGCACCCACCCCAGACAGGCCCCTGTTTGTGATGTTCCCCTCCCTGTGTCAATGCGTTCTCATTGTTCAACTCCCATTTATGAGTGAGAGCATGTGGTGTTTGGTTTTCTGTTCCTGTAATAGTTTGCTGAGAATGATGTTTCCAGCTTCATCCATTTCCCTGCAGAAGACATAAACTCATCTTTTTTTTATGGTTGCATAGTACTCCATGGTACATATGTGCCACATTTTCATCATCCAGTCTATCACTGATGGGCATTTGGGTTCATTCCATGTCTTTGCTATTGTGAATAGTGCTGCAATAAGCATACGTGTACATGTGTTTTTATAGTAGAATGATTTATAATCCTTTGGGTATATACCTAGTAATGGGACTGCTGGGTCAAATAGTATTTCTGGTTCTAGATCCTTGAGGAATCTCCACACTGTCTTCCATAATGGTTGAACTAATTTACACTCCCATCAACAGTGTAAAAGTGTTTCTATTTCTCCACATCCTCTCAAGCATCTGTTGTTTCCTGACTTTTAAACTGGTGTTTTGAGAGTTCTTTATGTACTACAGATCCTATTTCTATACTGTTTGCAAATATATTCTTCCAGTTTCTCTTTTGATCCTCTTTACAGAGTCTTTTACAAACCAAATGTTTTTAATTTCAATGAAGTACAATTTGTAAAACTTTTATGGATCTTCTTTTCTGTGTGAATTCTAAGAATTATTTGTCTGGCTCTAGATCCCATAGGTTCTTCCTGTTTTTTTTTTTTTTTTTTTTTCTCAGTCTGTCTTATAGTTCCATTTTAACTTAAGTCCATGATCCATCTTGAGTAAATGTTTGTGTAAGATATGAAACTTGGATCGAGGCTTATCTATGGATTCTCCAAATCCAGAGATGCCCAAATGTTTCAGCACCATTTGTGGAAAAGGTGTTCTTTCCTTAATTTAATTGCTTTTGGACATTTTTCAAAAATCAGTGAGCATATGTTTATGAGTCTATTGTTAGATTAGTTATTCTGTTTTATTGATTTATGTGCCTATGCCATCCTAAATAACACATAATCTTATAGTTCTATAATAAATAATATTGTAGCACTATAACAAATAAATAGTCTACAATGTTGAAATTTGGTGGACTGATTCCCCTTACTTTTTATTCTTTTGAAGTTTATTTTAGTTGTTCTAGTTTATTTGCTTTTCATATGGATTTTAGAATAATCTTGTCAATACTGACAAAAAAAACTTGCTCTGGTTTTGAGAGAAATTGAACTAAATTTGTATGTCAGCTTGGAGAGAGCTGACATCATTCCTTTATTAAGTATTCCATTCCATGAACATAGTACATTTCTCAATTTATTTAGATCTTCTTTGATTTCCTTTATCAGCATTGTGTAGTTTTAAGCATACAAGTTTTGTAATGTGTTGTTATGTTTATATCACCTATTTCTTTTTTGAGTAATTTCAAATGGTATTGTGTTATTAATTTAAGTGTGTACATATTCACTTTAGAATACTTAACTATTGTATGTTTGTCATGTATCCTATGACCTTGCTGAAGTTATTTTTAGTTCTCAGCTTTTTGTTGTAGATTCCTTTGATTTCCTACATAGACAACAATGTTATATGCTTTAAGGACAGGCTTTTTATCCTATTCTTTTTCTTTCTTTCTTTCTTTTTTCTTTTTTTTGAGACAGAGTCTTGCTCTGTCACCCAGGCTAGAGTACAGTGGCACGATCTCGGCTCACTGCAACCTCCACCTCCCTGGTTCAAGCAATTCTCTTGCCTCAGCCTCCCAAGTAGCTGGGACTACAGGCACATGCCACAATGCCCAGCTAATTGTTTTGTATTTTTAGTACAGACAGGGTTTCACCATGTTGGCCAGGCTGGTCTCGAACTCCTGACCTCAGGTGATCCACCTGCCTCGGCCTTCCAGAGTGCTAGAATTACAGGCTTGAGCCACCACGCCCAGCAATTTTTCTTCTATTCTGAGCTTTATGCCTTTAGTTCCATTTCCTTGCTTTATTTCATGAACTAGAACTTACAGCAACTGTGTTGAAGAGGAGGAGTAAGTGGGCCTTCTTACCTTATTCCCTACCTATGGGGAAGGCATTAAGTGTTTCACCATTAGGTATAATGTCGGTCACAGTTTTTTGAATTTTATTTGATTTCTAACTGACAAATAAAAATTACATAAATGTATGGCGTACTACATGATATTTGGATATATGTGTACCTTGTGCAATAATTAAATCAATTATGCTAATTCAGCATATTTATTACCTCACATGCTTATAATTTTTTTGTGGTGAGAACACTTAAAATATAGTTTCTTAGCAATTTTTAAGGATGCATTACATTACTATTAACTATAATCATTTTGCTATACAATACTCCGGAATTTATTCCTTTTTTTAAATAAAACTTTGTACCTATTGACCAGCATCTCCATGTTCTCTCCCATCCTTCCTCCTTCATTTCCTGATAACCACCATTTTACTCTCTACTTCTATGAGTTCAACTTTTTTAGATTTCACATACAGTAAGATCATGCAGTATTTGTCTTTCTGTGCCTGGCTTTTTTCACTTAACATGATGTCTTCTAGATTCATCCATGTTACCACTAAAGAAATGATTTCCCTCTTTTATAAGGTTTAATAGTTGGAAGAATAATCATTAGTGATCTATGGCACAGAATAGTGACTACAATAAATAATGCACTGTATATTTCAAAATTGCAATTTTAAATGTTTTCACCACGAAAAATGATAAGTATTGTGAGGTGACAGATTTGTTACCTGATTTAATCATTCCACATTGTAAACGTATATCAAAACAGCAGTTTTAAAGGTCAAAATTTGTTATTTGTTGGAATTTAGCGAACCTGAATGATTGAGTTAGAAGCAACGGGAAAAGTATATTGGAGAAATTCTTGAACAGATCTTAAGATAGAAGCTGATTTGCTTTGATGAGAGAATGAGAAGCCTAAAAGGGAAAAAGCAGAGGGGTGGTTCTCTGAGTAGCAAACTTATTCAAACTAGTTCTACAGGAACTCACTGCTTCCTGATGGCAGATGGAGTCTTAAGATAAATGGCAGAAAAACTGAAGCACAATATATTTAAAATTTCTATTTAAATTTTCTGACCGTGTTAACTCAGACATCTCAGAATCAGTTGAATTTGGAAGTGGCATCATGGGGATGGAAGAACAGCAGAAGTTATTTATGGGGTAATACTTGAAAATGTAAATGTGGAACAAAAGGTTTTGTATTTTATTCAATTCCACCATTTATCATATTTAAGCAGAAAATGAGCTCTGCTTATGTTATTGATTTTAAAATGTAAACACTTGAGTTTTTACAATGATATATTTATTCCATGCTTTGCCACTGAGATATGCTTCAATTTGACTAATATTTATCAAATGTCATACCAGTCAGCAAGAAACAGAAAGCAATTCTTGCATAAGTTTTTGAGTAGAATTAAATGTTACAACTATTAACAGAGGTCAGACAAGGTGAAAACAACCAGCAAGAGATGCTGAGTGACTTAAGGATGAGCAGTGCAGAAACCCAGTGGCAGCTGCATCCTTGGAAGGGGTGCCTCTGTTACAGAAGTTGTAGCCACTGCCCGAGCCACTGAACCAGCCAGGGAGGAAAGCCCTTGTCTTCTCTTTGCAGCTTCCATTCCCTGCTAGTGCCTCCCATTGGCCCAACCAAATTGGAAGTCAGAGGCCAATACATCCAGAGGGATAGAGTCCACAGGATCAGTTTTTCTCCAACTACTTAAAGATGGGGTATGGAGAGGGATAGAGAGATGCAAAGAATGGAAAACTGGGGGCTAGAAGAGAGAAATAATCACCTGCACAGTACTTATTAGGTACTATGGCAGGTATTGTAAGGTACAATAACGAATAAGGTTAGTTTCTACTCTAAAGGAACTCACAACATAGTGAGGAAGTCAAACATATAAATGATAATGGATATCTGCTATTCAAAATGAAAAGGTGCCGTAGCTGAGGCCAAATATTTAGTCAACTCAACTTGCCCCTGCCTCACCTTATTAGTGACTGACATTCACCTTGTAGAAGTACTACAGGTTGAAGATCTAGTAATTGTAGAAATTGAAAAATGCCTTTACAGAATATACTGTGTATTCATAATTTTTTAAAAAGAAAATTCACAAATTGCAAGATTTTTATTGGTAATGATGAAATGACTTCCTCATGTGACCCCTTTCTTCCTCATGCCCCTTTATTCTCCAGACAAGTTAATCATCTTTTGGTTCTTTGAGTGTGCTATTATCTTTCTTGATTCTTGTCCATTCTTTTCCCTCCAAACTCTGACACTCACTATTAGTCACCAATTTTTTTTTTTTTTTTTTTTTT